>NW_006399768.1:10439648-10444187 GCF_000299155.1 Elephantulus edwardii | reverse complement strand
TTCTGACTCAAAGCTCTATGCATTTAATTGTAGTAGCTTGCTTTGTTGTCCTGAGCTGCCTTTTGAAATTTTTTGTTCCTCTCTTTGATTTCTTGGTTTCTTTAACTTTGGCTTCTCGGTGCTCTAATGCAATATTCAGAGTCTCATCTGACATCCATTTTGGTCTTTTCTTCTTCTTCAGGCTGTATAATGATCTTTTGCATTTTTCATGGATGATTTTCTTGATATCCTCCCAGAGCTCATTGGTCTATGCTCATTGGTGCTCCAGGCCTCAAACCTGTTCCTGAGATGGTTTTGAAATTTGAGTGGGATAGACTTAAGGTCAAATTTATTTTTCTGTGGAGTTGATTTAATTTTTCTCAGCTTCAGCTTGAACTTGCATGTGAGTAGTTGTTCCACAATAAGCACCTGGCCTGGTTTTAACAGTTGATATTGAGCTTCTCTAGTGAGTTTTTCCACAAATGTAATCATTTTGATTCCTATGCATACCATCAGGTGAAATCCATGTATATAACCCACATTTATGTTTCTTATAAAATGTAGTTGCAATTAATAGATTATTAAATGTGCAGAATTCTATCATTTTATCTCCAGCCTCGTTTATCTCACCAAGTCCATGCTTTCCAGCTACTGATCCTCTTCCCTGTTCCCAGTTTTTGTGTTCCAGTCACCCATTATTTTCAATGCATCTTGATTGCATTTTTGATCAATTCCTGATTGCAAAAGTTGGTAGAAATCTTCCATTTCTTTCTCTTTGGCTCTAGTTTTTGGTGCATATACTTGAATGATAGTGGTATTCACTGGACGTCCTTGTATATGTATGGATATTATCCTGTCGCTCACCACATTGTACTTCAGGATGGATCTAGAAATGACGTTTTTAGTTATGAAACCAATCCCTTTTTTCTCTCACCTTTTCATCCCTGACATAGTAGATCATATGTTCATCTGATTCAAAATGTCCCATGCCAAGCCATCTCATTTCACCAATACCTAGTATGTCAATATTTATGCATTCCCTTTCTTTCTTAACACTGTTCAATTTTCCTACATTCACGCTTCTCACATTCCATGGTCCAGTCACTAGTGTCTGCTTACAGCTGTTCCTCCTTCTTTGTGTTTCCATTTTTGAGATCTCAGTCTCAATTGCCATGTCTGCTAGCACAAGTGCTAGTTCAAGTTTGCTCTATTGTACGTAGGGTTTTCAAAGGCCTGTCATTTTGGAAGTGGATAGCCAATCCTTCTTAGTCTGTGGCTGACTCTAAGAATGGGAACCCCAGAACATTCGATTGTGCTTATGTGAAACCTATACTTGGACCAAGAGTCAGAAGAGAGCAAGGAGAAACTACATGGTTCAAAATCAAGATGGGGGGGCATCTGTCAGGGATATATTTTCTCTATATACCATTTCAATCTGTATGCAGAACAGATCATCTGAGACGCTGGCCTGTATGAGGAGGAATGTGGCTTCAGTATTGGTGGAAGAGTCATCAACAACTTGTGTTATGCAGATGATACAACCCTGCTTGGTGAAACTGAGGAGGACCTGAAGCGCTTGCTACAGAAGGTCAAGGACTGAAGCCATCAATACAGATTGAAGCTCAACATCAAGAAAACCAAGATTCTCACCACTGGGTCAATTGACAGCATCAGTATGGATGGTGAAGAGATTGAGATAGTTAACAGTTTTAGTCCACTTGGCTCCACAGTCAACACTCTTGGTACCAGCAGACATGAAATTGAGAGATGAATTACATTGGGAAAGTCAGCTGGGAGAGACCTCTCAAGAATACTGAACAGCAACAACATCAAGCTGGAGACTAAGGTGTGCCTGATCCAGGCTATAGTCCTTGCAATTATGTGCTATGCATTAGAGAGTTGTACAGTTACTAGGGATGATAGAAAGAGAATTGATGCCTTTGTACTGTGGTGCTGGAGAAGAGTGTTGAATATACCATGGACTGCTAGGAGAACAAACAGGTTTGGCCTGGATAAGGTGAAGCTGGAATGCTCCTTGGAGTCAAGGATTCTGAAGCTTCCTCTGACATACTTTGGGCAAATTGCAAGGAGGGACCAGTCCTTGGAAACGGACATCATGTTTGGGAGAGTGGAGAGATGGCACAGGAGAGGAAGACCCTTGATGAGGGATGTCAATTGTTCATAGGATCCTATCATCTCTAATAGGAAGTCTACACAGAGATCCTATGATCTGACTCAACAGCACCTAGCAACAACAACATCAACACTCATAAAGGGATACTTGTGTCTATCACTTGGGTATCTTGTCGTCCTTAATTCTGTTTTTGATCCCTTTCAATAATCATTGCTAGCGACTGTGAAGTCTACCCAAATTTATGGTGCTAATCCTGCACACAATGGAAAAATATATATGATCTTCTTACAGATTAATAGATCCACATTTATTGAAAAACTACCTAACACCACTATTGTATAACAAGACTGACGGGATTGTTGAGGGGAAATGAGGAAAATGGGCTAGATAATGAATCCTGCGTTGGAACAGTGAAGCAAAGAACTGTTTAAAAGAAATATATTTAAATAAATAAAGGCATTATTTATATGACAACAGTCTAGAATGTAAGAGGCATTGCAAAGTGGACGGGGAAAGGAGGGGAGAGGGGAAATTATGCAACAATTAATTGATTTTTTTTTTTAAAAGTGAACCGAAGAGGGGGAGAGAGAAAAATGTACAATAACAAATTAGTAAATATCCAACTTTTCTTTAAACTTTCATTAAAATCACAATAATAAAAACAAAATGTCTTAAACAAAAAAAAAATGTCTTAAACAAAAATGTCTTAAGGTTAAGTCTTTTCTGCGTTTTGGGGATGAAGTTTCCCCCATAAGGGAAAGATAGCATGGACTCCTTTTAATATTTTCTTTTCTTGCATTCTAATAACATTAAAATTTGCATGATCTATATTTTAATTTTATTTATCATACAAACTGCCTCTGCTTATCTAATGTCAAAACAGCATGCTAGATTGGTTAATTAAATTTTTGGTCAACTCAGTGGAAAAATAAATCATTTACATAAGTTATTTGGACTAACCTGTCAATTGAGTCCAAACAATGGGTACAAAAGCTCATAAATCTTTGGCAATGGCAGGCTTGATTGTTTCCTTTAATTTGCAGATAAGAAAACCGGTAGCTAATGCACTCTTAATCTTTAAGACCATTCCCTTAATTGGAGCAGTGTTTAGTCCACAATCTAATCACCAGCCAAAACCTTTGACAAGGCCATGTAGGTGATAGACAAAAAAGCTCATTGATTTCAAAACACTGAATAATACTGCTGCTATGTTGTCAAGGTTCATTTTCCAATATCCCTTCCCAAACGTCTTAAGGAGTAGGCATTCCTGGAGCTTCCTTGGTCTTTCTGTATTAGATATATCAAGACAATGATGATCAGTTAATTCACAAACAGGAAAAAGTAAAAATCCAAACGTGTTGCCATTGAGTTAACTCTGATTCATAGTGACCACATATGTGTCAGAGCAGAATTGTGATCCATAAGTTTACCATGGTCTCCGGATGTTTAACAGCATGGGCATTGACAATTTGTATCACACAAGGACTACAGAGAGAAACACAAGTACTTAAATTCTTACAAAACTACTGTACCTTCAAATTATTTAGACTCAGATAGAAATCCACAAATAATACCTAGTCAAGTACTATTTCACTAGTGCAGTGTTGGCCTTAAAAAAAAAAAGTTGCCTTTTTTTTCAGGAATTTATTAAGCCCCCTCTGGTCTCTAGCTGTCCTTAACTGTAGACACCTGGTCCTGCAAATCAGCATGGTCTCACAAATCAACAACAGCTGGAGGATGGATATAAAGAGACCATTCTCCCCACGGGGGGGGGGGGGGTGTGCAGGAAAACAACACAGAAGTGGCAGTATGATTGTGTTTAAGCATCCTGCTGTATTCAGCCTGGTTCATTGCTCATCAGTTTCTATGGCATGTATACCTACAACCATGAGAGTCATTCTCCTGACAGGTCTGAGTCTCTGGAGGACCTTCTAACAAATCATCAAACCCACAGGCCTTAGAGGAATTAGGAAACTGAGCCACTGATAAAGTTTTCATAGAAACTATGGGTTTATACCGTGGGTTAAGTATTTGGGTTTACGTTGATCTGAGGCTTCTCATGAATAGTCTGCTATGAATTTTAGCAGGACAAATTATAAAGACAACTGGTTTGTAATTCGTGCTTTGACCTGCTCACTACATTTGGGGTTGGGATAAAAGCATGTATTTCAGAAATAACCCTAAAGCCTGGTTCAAGATGGCTTTGTTCGTGGTATCTGTTAGAATTTCTTTCTCAGCTAAGCATGAATAGCATATTAAAAAAGTTTCTTACTGTTGAATGTTTCATTACCATAACATCTTGGAAATTGGACCTTTTTTGCTATTTCCCAGTAGACTTATCTCAAAGGCAAGTGGTTTTAATATACCAGTTACTTCAAGGGAGAAAGATGGGAAATCTACCATGTGATTTATTGCCTCTTAAAACC
>NW_006399768.1:10428295-10432383 GCF_000299155.1 Elephantulus edwardii | reverse complement strand
TGATTCAGTGACTGGGATAATTGGGATGGGAGTGTCGGAGACAGTGCGATTGGCACAGGACAGAGCAGAGTTTAGGGCTGTTGTACATAGGGTCGCTGTGAGTCGCAAGCGACTCAACGGCACATAACAACAGCAAAAACAACAGTTTCATACTGCTAACTTCCCTCCACTTTTTGATGATTAAGATTATTCAGTTAGAAATATTAATTTCAGTCCATTATTTATAGTTCAGAACCTTTCTCTGATGATTTGATGAATATAGACTATGTTCAACTGAGTTGCTTAGAATATTACACGGTGAGAGCCAAGGACCTAGGCACAAATTGCTGCCAGTTCAAGCCTTAACTACTAAGTAAAGACGGAGGAGTCACTTGAGGCAATTTAATAATCTTCTCACTAAATAAAGCCCATTTCACTGTTTCCTACAGTGTGCTAGAATTTTGCTTCTGTGAATGGAGAGAAAGTAACGTTATGAACTTAAGCTAAGCAATCAAGCATTTTGTTACATCTTCAAGGGCACTTGAACAGGAATAATGTACCCTCTGGTTCATATTCAAGTTCTGTGAGGTCATGGACTGGAACCAGTTACAACAAGTCAACCTCTAATTTGCAAAATGAAGCAGAACTGCCAATATTTGCTACAGCCAAGGCTCATGATTTTGCTGGACTCTTTCAAATCCTGTTCTCTCTCTAATTCCAAACTCTGGTGCCTACTGTGTTCATTGTGTGTCATTTCTCCTCATATTAACTTATATTCTGTAGGTTAGTTTAGTAATAATCCTAAATATTTTAACTAATGTTTTAAATGTTTATGCATATAGATCCCTTTGCTTTGAAATTATCTCTGGATGTGATTATTTACTGTGAAAAGACTTTTCCCAGATAATTATAATCATGGTAATGGAATTAATCTTGGGTACTGTCTGTGTTCAGTATACTATCTAACACATTAAAAAAAAAACCACACAACATTACAAACAATTTGCATTAGCTAAACCGAGAGCTGTGAAGTTTGTTACTTTGCAGACAATTTTTAATACACTGCATATCCTTCTGTCCAGCACAGTTGCTGAAAAAAAACTACATAAGTACATCATGCTTGGAAAGGTGGAGGAACAGTACAGGAGAGGAAGAACCCAGATAAAACAGTTTGACAATAGTAACTGGGGTAATGTGGGTAGGTGTGTCAGAGACAATGAGATTGTCTCAGGAAGAGTAAGGTTCAGAGCTACCATGAATAGCATAGCTGTGAGTAGGAGTTGACAGCATATAACAACAACAAAAAAACTTAAGCATAGTTTACCTAATATAAACACAAGTAAAAATGTGTTAAGGCAAACTGCTTTTTATCATCATTCTCTCACAGTCTCTTTTCTCTCTCTTAAAAAAAAAAGTCAGCTTTCTAGAGTAAATGAAAGCTAGGAAAACTACAGTAACAGTAAGCAATACTGATGTTTTAATTGTGAATTTTAACTTAAAAATCTAAAACCGACTGGAGTTTGCTTCCAAAATATTTCAAACTGTATCCCTGAAGCAACTCAGTAATCTCTACCTACATACAGATTTAAATCCTAAACAACAAAACCCCCCATAAAATCTATATCCTGGACTGAGCTACAGAGAAGTCTGAGAGTGGCATAATGAAAATGTACAATGAAAATGTCTTTGAGGGACAGAACCTGACTGCTGGCAGTGCCTCCAGACAATCTAGTAGCTGCAAAAAGAGGAGATCGAGCAGTTTTATTTACATTGTGCAATTTTCTGTTGTGCTTATCCTAAAAGAAAATCCCAAGAAAATAACTCATTCTAGAATGAACCCAACAATTCTCCATTTTCTCATAGTGTTGACTGACAAAAAAAAAGAAACCTTTTCTATTAAGATATTGAATTTGATTTCCAGTTCTGTCATCTCATTGTGTGACTACATGAAAGATACAAAAGCACAGTATGTCAAAGGATATAATTTAGTGATCATAACTCACCAAGGCATTTGCTCTATTTCCCTGTGGAATGTTCTACAAATCTTTCTCTCTCTTAAAAAGTAGATTGAGTAATACCTGTCAAGAACCATACTATTGCTATGGTTGGCATTTCCCCAAGTTATACTAGGAAGTCCTTGAATTTTACTTTGTTATCTTAGCCTAAAATATTTCAACTCTGATAGAAAGTGGGACAAACCAGCAAAAGAATGAAAGAAGAGTATATACATATGTTTTGGAAGAAGAAGAAATTTTATATTTTGCATGTGTCACCAGCTAAGAATTTTAATTAAAAGTGTTAAGTTAAAATTCACACCATGCTTTAGTCCCTTAAGTGATTTTCTGAGGGATAGCAAATACAGACAGCAAATATAGGGGGGAAAAATCAAATAAAAATTCCTTTTTGTAACTCCAAGGTCTTGCAATTTTGAATATCATGTTTTCAGATATCGTGGTCAGAAAGGTAAGGTCTTCAAAGTTCTAAAGAGCAACAGTAAGAGTTTATAGGATAAGATACCATGGTAATTTTAATTACTTCATATACATCTTAAAGTCAGACAATGAATAAAGATGAAGGAAGAAGAATAAGTTGGTATCTTTGAATTGAGGAGGTAGTGAAGAGTACGAATATTCCATTGGTTGGTGAACTGAATGAATAAACCTGTCTTGGGAGAAATACAACCAGGGTTCTCCTTAGAGGTAAAGATGGTGACATTTCTTCATATGTACTTTGGACAGTCTTTACAAAAGGATATCCTACTGGGAAAAGTAGAAGGGCAGAAAAAGGTAAGAAAACCTACAGCAAAGTAGATTAACACAGTACTGTTAATTTGGGTTCAAGCATCAGGGAGATCATAAGGAGAAAAGGGAGATCAGGAGAAAAGTAAAGCTGTGGTCTGTTATTTATAGTGTGTCTGTGAGTCATAGTTGACTCCAGGGCACATAATAGTCATGTAGGCCATCAAATCATTTTCACATCCTTTCCCAGGTATGGTATAAAATAAAAATGTTCCCTAATGACATGATAAAGATATCTTCTCAATGTTTGCTCAATTTAATGCTGCATAAAAGAATTTTTTTTCTTAAAGTTGTATTTTTAGAATATGTTGATCATACATAGCTATTAAAAAAATTTGGTTTCCATTTCTGGTTCACAATGCTAGCCACTGAGTTTTGTTTTGCTTTTATTTAACAGAGTAAGCTGTGTTCTCAAGTGCATCCTTCAAACACTTTGTAACTGAAAGAACATCAACTAAGGATACTATGAAACTAGGAGCAGAAAATGGAAAACTAACAAAGTAAGAGTGACTGGAAATTCTGTGAGCCAATCCATAATAGCTAGCCTGCAAATGTCTTTTAAAAATAACATGGAAGAAGTATAAAAGGCAGTTGTTTAATGATGTTCTGGAAGACATTTGATACAGGATAAATTAAAAACAAGGGATACAATCAATGTCTTGTCTTGGCACAATTCAGCTTCTTAAGTTTATTTTTAACGTTTAAATACATCTTAGCTTTTGTCAGCTTTTGCAGCATGGCTCCCCCCCACCTTAATAAAATGTCTCTTACAAATAAAGAAAGGTAAAAATAAATGAGGAGCTCAAGTTGGCATAAGTTACACCATCCTCAGGATAGTCTAACAGAGTTATCATATCATCTGGATTCAGGCTTCTACCTGGCTATTTGTTGTTGTTGTTGTTGTTGTTGTTAGCTGTTTTAGAGTCAAATATAAGCCAGAGAGCCTCTGTGAAAAACAGAGTCCTATTCTGACCTATTCTGTGCCCTTCTCACAATTTCTCACACACCCAAGCCCATTGCTGAAGTCCTTATGTCAATCAGTCTCATTGAGGGTCTTACTCTCTTTGGTTGACCTTCACCAATTTCTAAGCATGATGTTCCTTTCCAAGGAATAGCCTCTCCTAGCAGCATGGCCAAAGTATGAGTTGAAGTTTTGACAATTGTTGCCTTCAAGTGGAGCACTCAGGCTGTACTTTCTTCAAGAAGCATCTGCTCTTTTGGCAGTCCATGGGGTATACAGTGTCTTTCTTCAACATCACAAACCAAAGGAATCAATTCTATCATCTTTATTCATTGTCTAGCTCTCAGCTG
>NW_006399768.1:10424048-10428195 GCF_000299155.1 Elephantulus edwardii | reverse complement strand
TCTCTTCGGAGGGGGAAGCGAGCTGGTGGGGAGGGGTGGGCAGGGAGAAAGTTGTGGCAATGAATGAATGGAAGTCCAAAACCTCTGTAAAAAAAAGAAAAAATTATAAAAAATTTTTTAAAAAAACCATTGGAGGGTCAGGTATTAATTGATTTCAACTTAACAGTACCTAACATCTAAAACAACAACAAACTGTTCTGGTGGCCTGGTGATAAGAAGCTTCACTGCAGTTTGAAAGGTAAGCAGTTCAAATCCACCAGCTACTCCATGGGAGAAGGATTGGCAGTCTCCTCTGCCTTTGAAAATCCACTGGAAGATTAGCTATGGGCAGTTCTTACTCAATGGCAAACAACAATAACTTACAGTATTTGTTACATTTTTAAATTTAACAAATATATATTGATTTAGGATTATGTGCCAGTTACTCTGCCAGATCCCAGGTATATAAGGGTAAACAAAATAAATGTTATCCTTAAGACTCTTATTTAATCACACTGCAGTGTATGTATTATGAAGACCATAACAAAATAGAGGGGCTGCTTGATATCCTCAGATTAGTTATGGTCAGATTGTGACTTTTTGAGGAAATACGGTGAGATCTAAATTTAGTCTAAGAGTTAATTTAGGGACAATATATTTCACACCATTCCATTTCTGTCTTTCTTGCTATCACTCTCATCCAGGTTCTCTTAACCCATCACTACTTTGTTGTTCCAGCCATGAGTTGATTGTTTCACTTGTACAAGATGTCCAGGATATAAATTCTTTTATCAACAACCTGAGTTTTTTTACAAAATCATAAATTGAATGATGTTAACTCATTGCTTAAAATTTTACCATGATTTCACATTATATTTCTAATAAAATTAATTTTCCATATCCTGGTCCATTAAAACCTGGTAAATCTAGCCTTTATTTATTCTTCTAGTTTCACTTCATGATATTCTACCTTGTGTCCCCAGTCAGAGTTCTTTTCAATTTCCCTAGCAGGCTAGTAGTCCAACTGGCTCTTGGTCTGCAAGTCTCTTCCTCTTGTTGTTTATAAGTCAGAAATGTTCTCATCTTTAAGGAAATTAGTATCTTCTCACAAATACATCACTTTCTTGTATTTAACCTCCACCAGGTTGACATTGACTCACGGAAATCTTATTTCAAGAATGGAATTGTGTCAGGTAATGTCACCCTCCAAATTACCAACATGTTCAAATTCATTTTTGTGGTTAATGTATCTATCATCTTCATTAAGAGTTTCTGCTTACTTAGTGTCCCTTTACTTAACCAGACAATGTTCTGTCCAGTTTTTGTTGTTATGTGTTATCGAGTTGCCTGCAACTCATAATGACCTTATGTACAAGAACTGTGAACCCTGACATATCCTGAACCAATATCACTGACTCTGAGACACCTACTCCCATTACACCAGTTACTGTGTCAATCCATCTCATCCAGGGTATTCCTCTCTTGTGCTATCCTTCTACCCTTCCAAGCATGATGTACTTTTCCAAGGACTGGTCCCTCCTGGACACATGCCCAAAGTATGTGAGACAGAGCTTCACAATCCCTGCCTCCGAGGAACAGCTTTTCACTCTCTTCAAGACAGATGTTTGTTCTCTTGGGGTTCCAAGGTATGTTCAAAGTCTTCTTCAGCACCACACCTCAAAGGCATCAATTCTAATGCTTCCTGGGTTATTAAATATTCTGCCCTTAACATCCTTAAGTATTGCAACTCAAGGCTTGAATTTGATTTTTTTTTCTGATGCATTCAAAGCAAGAAGGTCAAACAATATTCTGTTGTACTTCATAGAATTGTCATTGTTGTGTTTTGAAAACAAATAACTGGTACTTTCTTTCCAGTTTTTTATTCTGGAAGACCAGAATGACCTTATTATTACTTGAAATACTAATGACATAGCTTTAAACATAACAATAGCACATAAACCACCATAATGCAACTTCCAGGGGAGTAAAGATATAACCTGCATGTTTGTTGTTGGTTCTCTTTGAATTGATTACAATTCTTGAGGACCTGATCAACAAAAGATCTTTATCTTGCCCTGTCCTGTGCCATCTCACCATCTACTACATGCTGCAGCCCTTTGTTACAGTCACTGTGTCAACCCACACAGTGAGATTCATCTTCTCTCTTTTTAATAATCTACCATTCCCAGCATGGAAAAACTTTCCCAGTTTTTCCAAGTACTGGCTGGTCCTGATAGAATGTCCAAAGTATATGAGACAAATTTTCATCATCCTTGCTTCTAAGCAACACACTGTCTGTCCTTCCTCCATGACATATTTGTTTGTTCTTTTAGCAGTCCATGTTGTTGTTGCTTTTAGGTGTTATCAAGTTGAGTATGACTCATTGTAACCCTATGAACAATAGATATGAACCCTGTCCTATCCTGTGCCATCCTCACAATCTCTGACACACTTGAGCTCATTGCTGTAGTCACTGTGCCAATCCATCTGGATGAAGGGCTTCCGTTATTTTGCAGTTGCTCCAACTTTCCAATCATGATGGCCCTCTACAATGAATAACCTCTCCTAGCAACATGCACAAAGTGCGTGAGAGAAGTTTTATAGTCTTTTGTCTCCAAAGAGTACTCTGGCTGTTACTCAATATTCAAGATCCAGGTAAGACATAATAATTTAAAACATCAGTCTTTTCTCTATTTATCATGAAATGGGTTCAGTGGTAAGGATTTTTGTTTTCTTGATGTCAAGTTGTAATTTATTGATGGTTGTAGTCCTTGACCTTCTGCAGGTAATGCTTAATATCTGATTTGCTCCCATCAAGGTTGTATCATCTGTATGATACAGGCTGTTGTTGCATCATAATGTCACATTCTTCTTCAAATGGTCCAATTTCTTTAATTATTTACTAAGTATACAAATTTAATATCTATGGGAAAAGGGTACAATCCTGATTCCCACCTTTCCAAATTTTAAAACATGCAATATTCCCATGTTCTGCTAGGACAACTCTTTCTTGGTCTTCACAAAATTTTCACATGAGCTCTATTAAGTAGTCTGAAATTTCCATTCTTTTCAATGTTAACCATAATTTGTTATGACCCGCACAGTTAATACCTGTACATAGTCAAAATAAATCAAGGAAAATATGTTTTTGTTATTGTTTGCTTTCAGCCAAAATCCATCTAATATCAGCTATGGCCTTATCTGAATTCAGATTAAATTAGTGAGGAATCCCTATTATTGTACTTTTTAAAGCTTTTTATGAATAATCATGAGATTTTATTTTCATGTGATATTTAGGATATTTTATAATTTCCATGGTCTATTGAGGCATCTTCTTTTTTTTTTTGTCAGAATGGGAATGAATATATATCTCTTCCTTCATAGATCTTACAATAAATGTATATAGTTATGCATTACTTAGCAGTCTTGGTAACTTTTGTAAAGCAACACATTTTGTGATTAGAGTATTGTGTGAACACCATATTATAGTCTTGTCATACTTCGTCTTTAACCATTTCAGACAAGCGTTATGGCTTAATAAGGATCCTCAGGATGGTGGGAGACATTCCCGTTTGTATTTGGTCCTTTCTGAATCCCTGATGTTAACAACTTCTCCATATCTGACATGGATCATCTTTTATTGCCAATAGTTTAGCTTTCAAGTGCAGCCAATTCATTTCAATTTGTAGAAGTTTTCTTTTTTCCTTTTTTTTTTTTTATAACCATTATGATTGGCAAAAGACCTAAATTGCGAGCAATGTGGTTGTTGTTAGGCACTGTTGGGTTGTCTCTAATGAATAGTGTCTCTATGAATAACAGATCAGGTTGAAACTTGCCCTATTCTCCACAATTTTCACAATCTCCACCTTGACCAGTCCCATCATTTCAGTTACTATCAATATATCTCATTGAAGCTGTTCCTCTTTTTTTTTAATTGACCTTGTAATTTTTTTAAAAGTCTATTTCTAAGAATAAGTACCTTCTCATTAATGTTTCACTTTTGTGCAATTTAACAATCTTTTGTTACATTTCCAAAGAGTTATATCTCTTTTGACTCTTCTAACATAATTGATAATGTCAACACAGAGAGAGAGATCAGCTGGCCCAGTGGACAGAAAGTGATGCTACCAAGCCAAAGGTGGGTGACTTAATCCGTGGCCCTTGGACC
>NW_006399768.1:10415172-10419118 GCF_000299155.1 Elephantulus edwardii | reverse complement strand
AATAGCACACAGCTTTTCCAGAGCCCGTAGCCCAGTCCCATGGTACCTCAAGAGTCACACCAGTAGAAAGAGGTTTGTTTATTCATTGTTGACTCACAGACTCACAGTTGTGGTATTGAGAATGGGGCTTAGTAAGGAAGTAAGTTGAAGAGTGGGGAAAACAAAGAATATCACTCAACACAAATCCAGGTTTTAGCCCAGCAGTCCCAAGGAACAATTACTCAATTCGTCCAGGCTCTTGTTTCAGTTAAATAATAAGTTTCTCTTTCTATCATCAAAGGCAAAAACACTAACATCTTTAATTTTGGTCTTTGTCTCAGAGCTCCTCTAGTGACAGCTTGCCACAATTTCTCCACAGCAATGCCACAGTCTCTCTACCACCATCACCAGGGTCTTGCCAACAAGGTCTCATTCTCAACAGGGACTTGCTCCACTCTCCCCTCTCCCTCAAGTGTTCCTCTCCTCAAGTCTTGCTACTCAGTATGGAAAGCACTATTTCTTTTACCATAGTCCCACAGCTTTTGATGATTTGCAAGATCATGTGTGTGCAGTTAAGGTAACTAGAGATCAGAGAGGGCATGGTAATGGCTAAAAAATCCAACTTTAGGCTAACACCTCAATTAGTCTCTGTCCTGGTGATCATCTTCCCTTCTAACCTTTGTCCCTGTCCATCCTACGTATTCTATATTCCTGAAAATACTCAGGATTAGCACATAGAGTTGATGAAATCCACGTGGATAATTATGATTGTGACGTGGGAAGATGCTTGAGTTCAGAGAAAGCACCGAACAGCTTGATTGGAGCTTTGAAAGAGGAGAGACCTGGTGAACACAGCCTTAAATGGTATTTCTAAAGTATAATTTACTTTCATTATCACTTTAAAATTTGGTTATTGTTGTTATGTGCAGTCGAGTCACATGCGACTCATAGTGACCCTATGTAAAACAGCTCTGAAGCTTGCCCTATCCTGAGCCAAGTCTCATTGACTCCAACACACCTACCATCACTGCCCTAGTTACATTATCAATCCATCTCATCTGGGGTCTTCCTCTCCTGCACTGTCCCTCCACCCATCCAAACATGATGTCATTCTCAAGGATTGGTCCCTCCTGGCCACATGCACAAAGTATGTGAGATAGAGATTCAGAATCCTAGCCTCCAAGAAGAAAGTCCAGCATCACAATTGAAAGGTATCAATTCTTCTTCTGTTATCTTTAGTTATTGTCCAGTTCTCTGATGCATAGCAAGTATTGCAAAGACTTTGGCCTGGATCAGTCACGCCTTACTCTCTAGACTGATATCATTGCTTCTCAGTACTCTGGAAAGGTCCTTAACAGCAAACTTACTTAATGTAATTTGTCTTCTGATTTTCTGACTGCTGGTGGCAAGAGTGTTGGTTGCAGAGCCAAAGAAACTGTAAGTGTTAACAATTTCTATCTCTTCCTTATCCATTATGGTGCTGCCAATTGGCTCGTTGGTGAGAATCTTGGTTTTCTTCAATCCTTAATGAAGACTAGTGTCCTTAACCATCTGCAACAAGTGCTTCAGGTCCTTCTCAGTTTCAGCAAGCAAAGTTTTGTCATCTATATAATGTAGGTTGTTGATGAATCTTCCTCTAATCTTGTTGCTGCATTCCTCCAAATAAAGGCCAGTCTCCTGAATGATCCTGTTTTGCAGATTGAAAGGGTATGGAGATAGGATGGATCCCTGATGCACTCCTTTACTGATTTTGAACCATGTGGTGTTTCCTTGCTCTGTTCTGAAGACTGTTTCCTGGTCCAAGTACGGGTTTTGCTAAGCACAATCAAGTGTTCTGGGATTCCCATTCTCCTCTAGGTTAACCACAGCCAAATGTCTTTGCACAGTCAATGAAACACAGATATATCTCTAGTATTCTTTGCTTTCTGCTAAGATCCATCTGACATTGAGGGTAATGTCACTAGTGTCACAGACTCTTCTAAACCCAGCATATTTCACTTTCCAACCGTTAATGTCTGCTTACCACTGTTCCTCCTTTTGGTTGTGTTTCCGAATTTGAGGGCTCTGCCTCAGTTGCCATATGTGTTATTCTCCACTATGTGTGCTATATTGTACATGAGGTTTCTGAAGGCCTGTTATATTTTAGAAGTGATAGCCAATGCTTCTTCCTAGTCTCTCTTAATTTGGATGCTTAGCTTTGTAATAATATCTGACCAAAAAGCATTTTAAGTGAAAGGAGCAAATGAAAAGACACTTCCCCTTACAGAGACATCTACACATGCGGTGACCTCCCCCTGCATGTGTGCCTTGTCCCTTCCATTTCCCTAAATATTAGCATTGTTTGCACTCTCTCCTATCTCGTCCAGAACCTCCCTCCCTCCATCAACCCTTAGATATGATGGCTTAGATCACAAGTCACTTCTGTGATGTCTTGCACCTCACAATGTTTCCGGTCTCTCACACTGATTTCTATCTTATAATTTTTGTAATATTTGATTACTTAGCAGAGTTGAACTTTTTTTTTAGTCACCTTTTATTTCTCCTTCCTAAAATAAATTTTTATTCCATATAGCACCTATGTTTGGGATTTATTTTCCTCATAGATGGATATCCTAGATAATCTACAGTTTACTTGCATCATATAATTTGGCAGTAAACTCTGAGGGTGTGTAGATGTATCCACACATTTATTTTTTTCTTAAATTGTGTTTTCCTACAGCATTGAGGACTTACAACATCATTCCAATTTTATTCCACTTTGTATCCTTGAGTCACTCTTTCTGGCCTAGGAGGCTTAGGAGGGAAAAAATATTGCTATTCCTTTCCATATCCTTTTGCATCAAATGATGCATAGAGGCAGCTTTTCCTACCATATTCCTTCATATCTCATAAAAGACTAGGTAACAAGATATACTCAGTCCTCAACAATGTTCACAACAACAATAGCCACATCATGGACAGTCAGAAATAAGTTACAGTTTGATGATAAGACCTTGAAGAGGGACATCATGCTTGAGAAGGTGGAAGGACCGCTCAAGGGAGAAAGACCTTCAATAAAATGGATTGATTCCATGACTGAGATAATGGATATATCAAAAGATGAATTTCACTGGGAAAGTCTGCTCTCTGCTCTCAGAGACTTCTCAAAAGTACTGAAGAATCAGAGACTTCTCAAAAGTACTGAAGAACAAAGTCAATCTGGAGATTAAGGTGCACCTGATGCAGGCCATAGTCTTTGCAATAACTTGCTATGCATCAGAAAGCTGGACAATAACTAGGAATGATAGAAGAATTGATTCCCTGAGCTATAGTGCTAGAGTAGAGTATTGAATATACCCTAGAATGCTAGGAGAACAAACAGGTTCATTTTGAAGAGGGTGAGACCAGACTTCCCTTTGGATGCAAGGATTCTGAAGATTCATCTGACATGTTGCAAGGAGGGACCAGTCCTTAGAGAGGGACGTCATGCTTGGGAGGATGGAGGGACAGTGCAAGGAAGGAAGACCCTTTATGATTATGAGATGGATTGATTCAGCGACTGGGGTAATGGGAGTAAGTGTGTCAGAGACGATAAGATTGGCACAGGATAGGACAGAGTTTAGTGCTGTTGTACATAGGGTCATTATGAGTCATAGGCAACTTAACAGCACCTATCTATCTATCTATCTATCTATCTATCTATCTATCTATCTATCTATCTATCATCTATCATATATCTCCCAGTTCATAGAGTATTTGTTGATTGCTTAGTTTGCTTGTCTCCACAACCAACATTCCTGATACCAGCAGCCAGGAAATCAAATGGCAAATTGTATTAGGAAAGTCAGCAATAACAGACCTTTCCAGAGTACTGAAGAGCAGCAATGTCAGTCAGTAAATTGCATAGGAGTTGGTTGCCCATCTTTCTTTCAAGGACCAGTTTATGGATTAGAACCATGTACTTTTGGGGTTGACAGTACAGCAACTC
>NW_006399768.1:10412267-10415051 GCF_000299155.1 Elephantulus edwardii | reverse complement strand
GATATATGATACATATACAAAATATGGGCAATCTGTGACTCAACATTACACAACATAACTCTATCTATATATCAGGAACTAAAATATAAAAAATTATCAATTTATGACTTTCAAGTTGTCTATACTCATTTATAGATAGGTAATTAAGCCCCTATTGGTAATCCACAGGCCTAAATTTAATTTTCACTTTTGCCGTATTATAATAGTACTGGGATATGAGTAGTCTAAACTATATAGTTGCCCAAAAGGAAAAAAAAGTACATCAATAAATCTCACAATTTTTCTTCTCCTATTGCCACTTCTATTCCCATTTTTGAGAGAAGTTTCTGCTATAAACTTAGAACGAAAGCAGATCTGATGGCATGCTCTGAAATGACTTAGATCTACTTAATCTTCTCTTGACAGATCTAATCTAAAGTGTTAGGTATTGCTAAAGAGCTGTTGCTGAAGCATGATTTTTAGAGGTCCTGTGTAATAGTGTTCATTAATTTTTTTACCCTGGCAGAGTAATCCACCTGAGAGACTCAAAGGCCTTTTCTATGCAGGATCTATGGACCAAGAGCTATACATTTTACTAGACGAAAATGGCCACTGAGCACTTGTGCACTCAGTAGAAGCTTTAGAATATAATTCTGTGGTTCCATAAATGTCTAAATGCTGGAACTATCTGATGATTTAAAGCTTGTTCCTATGTCATAGGCAGGTTCATGTCCCATAGCTAAATTTTTGGTTCACAGGCGGGTATCATTTAGAATTTTATATTTAAAAACACAAAACAAAGAAGATATCGAGGGGGTTTCTGGCAAACTAAAGATGAACATGTTTCTTTTAGTCTGATATTAAATGTGATTTGTAAATTTATCTTTCTAGACTCACTCTGTTTTTCTTTTCTCTATTTCTTGATATACTGTCTTTCCTTAAAATGGGGTCTGTTATATTTCACACAGTTTATGCTTCTCCTAAGAGGATGAAATACTTAGGCGTTCCTTACTTTTACTTATCTGAGGCAACATGATGTAGTTAAAGTTAAGAGGACTAGTTCTAAGGCAAGCAAAGCGGAGGATATTTACTTCGAGCTGGTGACTCATAGTAATCTTATGTATATTAGCTCTGAAACTTATTCCATCCTGAGCCAATCTGTCTCCAATGGACCTGATCCCATTCCTCCAGTCACTGAATCAATCTCTCTCATGTTGGGTCTTCCTCTCCTGCACTGTCCCTCCATTCTTCCAAACATAATTTTCCTCTTCAAGGACTGGCCTCTTCTGGCCACATGTCCAAATTATGAGATGGAGCCTCAAAATCCCTGCCTCCAGGGAACAGCCTGTTTTCACTCTTTCCCCAACAAACATGCTTTTTTTTCCTGGCAGTTCAACACTCTTCTCCAGCTCCACAACATGAAAGTTATTCATCCTTCTTCTATCATCCTTAAGTATTGTCCAGATCTTGGATGCATTGCAAAGACCGTGACCTGTATCAGGCACACCTTAGTCTCTTGGGCTCACATAGTTGCTCTTCGCTACTCTAGAGAGATCCCTGACAGCAGACTTCCTCAATGCAATGTATCTTTTGATTTTCTGACAGCTATTGCCAAGAGTGTTGATTGTGAAACCAAATAAATTGACCTTATCAACAATAACAATCTCTTCTCTGTCATCATGAAGCTGCCAAATGACCCAATGGTGAGAATATTTGTTTTCTACATGTTGAACTTCAATCCTTATTGAAGACTAAAGTCCTTGATCTTCTACAGCAAACTCCTCATGTCCTCTTCAGTTTTAGCTAGCAAGGTGTGTCATCCACATAACACCGGTTGTGGATGAGCCCTCCTTTATCCCCGATGCCACACTTCTCCTCATGAAGTCCAATCTCCCAAATGATCTGTTCTGCATATATAGATTGAAAAGATATGGAGATATGATGCAATCTTGATGTACATCTTTCTTAATCCTGAACTATAAATTGTTCTTCTGCTCTATTCTGAGAACTGCTTCCTGATTCAAGTATAATTCACATGAGCACAACTAAGTTTTCTTGGATCCCTATGCTTCTTAAAGTTAGCTACAATTTGTTATGATCCACACAGTCAAATGCCTTTGCATTGTCAATAAAACACAGATAGATATTCTTCTGGTACTCTTTGCTTCTAGCCAAGATCCAAATAATGTTAGCCCTGATGTCCTTAATGCCACAAACTCTTCTAAACCCAGTCTGCACACTTGGCAGTTCTATATTGATGTACTGTTCTAGTAATTTCTGGATAATCTTCAGCAGGATCTTGCTTGCATGTAATATTAGTGATATTGTTCAATAATTTCCACACTTTGTTGGGTTGCTTTTTTTTTAGAATAGGAATAAATAGAGATCTTTTCAATCAGTTGGTCAGGTTGTTGTCCTCCAGATTTCTTGGCATAACCTCATAAGTGTGTCTTCTATTTGCTGAAATGTGTCAGTTGGCATCCCATGAATCTGGGACCTTGTTTTTTGCCATTTCCTTCAAAGCAATTTCAACTTCCTCCTTCATCACCATAGGTTTTAGATCATATATTGTTTCATGAAATTCTTCTGTGTCAGTCAATTCTCTCTGGTATAGTGTCTTTGTGTATTCCCTCCACCTTTTTTTTTTAATGCTTTCTGGGTCATTTAACATTCTGCCTTCAGCAT
This sequence comes from Elephantulus edwardii, assembly GCF_000299155.1. NCBI lineage: Eukaryota > Metazoa > Chordata > Mammalia > Macroscelidea > Macroscelididae > Elephantulus > Elephantulus edwardii. Next base: position 10,412,387 of record NW_006399768.1, on the reverse strand, counting down.
CCTTAAGTATTGCAACTGAAGGCTTGAATTTATTTTTCAGTTTCTTCAGCTTAAGAAATACTGAGTGAGTTTATCCCTTTTGATTTTCCAACTCCAACTCCTTGTATATTTCATTATAAC
>NW_006399768.1:10397662-10411447 GCF_000299155.1 Elephantulus edwardii | reverse complement strand
TTGTGCTTAACTCAATGGCACCTAACGACAACTACAATACACACATGGACTTCACCTGATGTTCTGCACAGGAGTCAGATTGACTACATCTGCAGAAAAAAAAATCACTGGAGAAGCTTATTATTAGCTGTGAAGAAGAATCCAGGTGCTGACTGATCATCAACTAACTACTCATATGCAAGTTCAAACTGAAGCTGAAGAAAATAAAATCAACAAGAGCAGAAGTTTGACCTCGAGTCTATCCCAACAGAATTGAAAAACCATCTCAAGAACAGGTTGGAAGCCTTGAGCATTAGTGAGAGAAGACCATAGGAGCTGTTGGAAGATATAAAAATATCATTTATAAAGAATGCAAAAAAGTCACTGCAAAGACAGAGGAGAATGAAAAGACCAAGACAGATGTCAGAAGAGACTTGGCACTACAACACTGAAAAGCCAAAGCAAAGAAGATATCAAGAAGTTAAGGAGCCTAGTGATCCATAGACTACATATACTTCAGATTCTCAATGCATAAGATGGGAACAGTACTTTAAGTCCTGTGAAAGTCCAATGATAGAATACATATGAAGCACTTATTATAGTGCCTAAAAATGGGTGTTCTATTTTCTTTCTAAAACTGTCATCAAGATCTTACCGTCTCTAGTTCAAGTTTATTAGGTAACTGATAGATAAGTTTTTACTTGGTTTAAATGTAAAAAAAGTGTGTTTCTTCCATATATACACAATAATGTGAAAATATATACCAAAAACCACCTACACATATTGATACATTACTATGAGCTTTTGTGCTAGACTTACCTGTTTCCCTCCGAAGTACATAAAATTTTTTTTTCCTTGTCTACTTTGTATTTTTAAAAGTAAGTTTGAAATCAAGTCTTACACTGAAAACTCTTTAAGAACCCAATTTAAAGAAATTTTTTTCTAGATTAAAGATCTTAGTTGAATGGATTTTTGTACAACTTAGCAACGAAGTTTTCAGTGAAAGAATATATGCTTGAGAAAGTGTCTGAAAAAGAAAAAAAAGAAGTTTGTATTACGTGCTTTATACGCCCTGAGTGAATAATCGAGCCAAATGAGAAGAAAATTACTCACAAACCACCCTTTGAGGACTTATAATTTACAGAAGTGGAGAGTAAGGGCAAGAGGTTAAGCAACTTGCCTGAGGCCCTGCAATTAATAGTCCATCACACTAAGTAGTTGAGGCAGGCTTAGAATCTAATTCTGTATGGTTTTAAGACAATGTTCTTTCCTTTATATCACATTGTTTGAACAATTCCCACTTGAATACAAAGATTTTTTTCTCATTTACACAAATTATGTAGTGAATAGATGAAGCAACAAATATTCCCAACTCAGAGGGCAGTTTTCATCATCACAGGACATGTCACAACATTTGGAGACTGTTTTGTTTTCACAATTCAAGGAGGGTCTGTAACTGTTATTAGTGGATAAAGTTAGGAACACTGCTAATAACACATGAGAAAGTCTCTCAAGAATATACTACCTAGTCCAAAATGTCTGCAGAGCTGATCCAGAGATATCTGCTTCTTGGCAAATGCTCTCCTTTTAACTAACTTTCCTATTGAGAATAAAATTCGCATATCAATGATATATATCAATATATGTTTATAACACTGAAAATACCAAGACAAATGTAGGGACAAAATTGAAGTAAAAGATGACTCCAGTGTAATAAGTCTAGCACGTAAACTGTTTGCCCTGGGCATTACACATAGCAAACAATTACCAAACTAAGACCTGGTTCCAGTGGTTTTTGCTGATGAGGGGAACAAATCAAGGAGCTGCACAAGGTGGAGAGTCATCTTAGTTATCTTTCAACATAAGCTTATAACAATGACTGCACTCCCGACGTTGTGTTGAATTAGAAATTAATCAGCCATTGTGTCTTCTTGAAGCTTGGGTTTGTATCATCTGAAAATTGTATTGTTGTTATGTGCCATCGAGTTGCGTGGGACTCGTAGCGACCCTATCCCTATGGACAAAACCCGTAAACCCTGCTCTATCTCTTAACAATCTTACTGACTCTGACACGCTTAACCACAGTACCCCAGTGATGGAATCAATCCACCTCATTGAGGGTCTTCCTCTCCTGCATTGTCCTTCCACCCTCCCAAGCATGATGTCCCTTTTCAAGGACTGATCCCATCTTGCAACATGTCCAAAATATGTCAGATGGACGTTCAGAACCATTGCCTCCAAGGAGCAGCCTGGTTTCACCCTCTCCACGAAGAACTTGTTTGTTCTTCTAGCAGTCCATAGTATATTCAATACTCTTCTCCAACATTACGGCTCAAAGGCATCAACTCTCCTTCTATCATCCCTAGTCATTGTCCAGCTCTCTGATACCTAGCAAGTAAAGGCAAAAATCGTGGCTTGTATCAGGTACACCTTAGTCTCCAGACTGATGTTGTTGGTCTTTAGTACTGTGGAGAGGTCTCGCACAGCAGACTTTCCCAATGCAATTTGTCTGTTAATTTCCTGGCTGCTGGTCCCAAGAATATTGATTGTAGAGCCAAGCAAACTAAAGCTGTCAACAATCTCAATCTCTTCACCATCTATCATGATGTTGGCAATTGGTCCAGTGGTGAGAATCTTTGTTTTCTTGATGTTGAGCTTCAGTCCATATTGAAGGTTGCAATCCTTGACTTTCCACAGCAAGAGGTTTAGGTCCTCCTCAGTTTAAGCAAGCAGGGTTGTGTCATCTGCATAATGCAGATTGTTGATGTCCACCTCCAATCTTCATGCCACATTTCTCCTCATAGATCCCAGCCTCCCAGGTAATCTGTTCCACATATATATTGAAAAGATATGGAGATAGGGCATATCCTTGACTCACACTCTTCCCAATTTTGAATATTGCAGCTTCAGTTTGTTTGACTCCATGGTCAACGCTCTTGGCACCAGCAGTCAAGAAATCAAAAAATGTATTGCGATGAGAAAGTCTGCTGTTAGGGATCTCTCTAAAGTACTCAAGAGCAACAGTGTCTCTCTGGAGACTAAGGTGTGCCTGATACAGACCATGGTCTTTGCAATCACTTGTTATGCATCAGAGAGTTGGACAATGACTAGGGAGGACAGACGGAAAATTGATGCCTTTGAGCTGTGGTGCTGGAGAAGAGTATTGAATGTACCATGGACTGCCAAGAAAACAAACAGATTCATCCTGGAGAGGATTAAACCAAGCAACTCCTTGGAGGCAAGGATTCTGGGCCTTCATCTGACATACTTTGGGCATGTTGCAAGGAGGGACAGGTCCTTGGAGAGGGACATCATGCTTGGGAGGGTGGAGGGACGGCGCAGCAGGGGAAGACCCTCTATGAGATGAATTGATTCAGTGACTAGGGTAATCGGGATGGGTGTGTCAGAGGCAATGCGATTGGCAGAGGATAGAGCAGGGTTTAGGGCTGTTGTGCATAGGGTCGCTATGAGTTGCAAATGACTCGACAGCAGATAACAAGGACAACAACAGTGTTTCTTTGTTCTGTTCTCATGACTGTCTCCTGGTCCAGGTGTAAGTTTTGCAGAAGCACAATCAAGTGTTCTGGGATTCTTGTTCTTCTCAGAGTCAACTACTATTTGTTGTGATCCACACAGTCAAATGCCTTTGTATAGTCAATGAAACACAGATTGACATTCCTCTGATATGCTCTGCTTTCAGTCAAGAGCCATCTGGCATTAGCTGTAATATCCCTAGTGTCACAGCCTCTTCTAAATCCAGCCTGTACTTCAGGGAGTTCTCTGTTGATATCAAGGTTAAATTTTGTAAAGCTGATGGCCAGAATAACAGTACCTTAAGGTGCTTCTAGAAAGTTAATGAAAAATTTCTCTTCAAACTCTCAAAGTTTCTTGGAAATAACTTTTTAACTACAATAACCATCATAGCATCTAAAATAACCTGGCATGTTTCTGTACCAAGGAGAACAGGTTGACACAGAAGAATTGCAAGAAACAATATATGGTAATAAGGCAGTGTTGATGAAGAAGGAAGCTCAAGCTGCTCTGAAACATTACTACATTTCTACAGTAGACATTACTACATTTCTTCAATATTGGTAAAATCAAGGCCCCAGGAACTTATGGAATACCAATTGATATATTTCAACAAACAGATGCTGTTCTGGACATGCTTACCAGGTTGTACTAAGAATTCTGGAGGACAAACTATCTGACCAAGTCACTGGAAGAGATCCATGCTTATTCTCATTCTAAAAAAAGGTGATCTTACAGAGTATGTAAATTATCAAATGATATCACTAATATTATGTACAAGCTGAATCCTGCTGAAGATTTATCCAAAAATTACTGGAATAGTACATTGACAGAGAACTACCAGAAATACAAGCTGTGTTGAGAAGAGGTCATGGCACTACAGATATTATTGCAAATGACAGAGGGATCTTGGTCAAAACAGAGAGTACCAGAGGTATATCTATCTGTGTTTCATTGACTATGCAAAGGTATCTGACTGTGTGGATTACAACAAATTGTAGCTAGCCTTTAGAATAATGGAAATCCCATAACACTTGGCTGTGCTCAAGCAAAACGTAAACTTGAAACAGGAAGCAGTCTTTAGAACAGAGCAAGGAAACACTGCGTAGTTAAAAATCAATAAAAGAAAATATCTTTTCAATCTCTGTGAACAACAGATAATTCAGAAGGTGAGGCTTTATAAGGAGAAATGTGGCATTAGGCTTGGAGGAAGATTCATCAATAACCTGTGATATGCAGATGACACAACCTTGCTTGCTGAAATTGAGGCAGAGCCTAAGTATTTGTTGCAGGTAAGGGACTATAATTTTCAATATGGATTAAAACTTTACATCAAAAACCAAAAATTCTACCACTGGGCCTATTCATAGCACCATGATAAATGGAGAAGACAATCTCTTTTAACAATTAGTAACAATTTCAACTTGCTTGGCTCCACAATGAACATTCTTGGAATCAGCAGTCAAGAAATCAAAAGACCAATGACATGGGAGATGTCTGCTGTCAAGGACCTCTCCAAAGTGCTAAAGAGTAATGATGTCAGTCTTGGGACTAATGTGCACTTGATGCAGGCCATGGTCTTCACAATTGCTTACTATAGATCAGAGAGCTGGAAAATGAATAAAGATGATAAAAGAAGAATGGATGCCTTTGAGTTGTGGTGCTGGGCAAGAGTATTGAACATACCATGGACCACCAAAAGAACAAATAGTTTTGTCTTGGAGAGGATGAAAACAAGTTTCTCCTTGGATGCAAGGATTTGAAGCTCCTTCTCATATACTTTGAGCATTTGTCAAGTAGGTACCAGGAAGGGTGGAGGAGTGGTACAAGACAGGAAGACCCTGGATGAAATGGATTGACACAGTAACTGTGGTAATGTGTCGGAGTCTGTGAGACTGGCTCTGGGTAGGACAAGGTTCAGAGATTTTGTACATAAGGTTGCTTTATGACTGGATGCCACATAGTGAAAACAACAAAAACAATATACAAATATATTTAGCACTATTCTTTTGAGATGTTAGAGAGCAGAAACAAGACCTGAGGAAACATATTAGAATTAGTAGATACAAAGTATAAAAGAACTGTATATAATGTGGGATGAACATTACTATATTTCCTCAATATCTCCAACACATGGAAGGCTTATAGCCTCTCCTTTCTTGAAGTTAGGAATAGCTGAGAGATTTTTCTTTCTGTCACACCTCTTTTGTGGCTATGATTGTAGATAAATTATAGAAATGTTGTTACAAACTCACTCCCAGTTCATTCTAATACTTAGTGTAGTAAACGGAAAGAATTACACTTTTGCATTAATGTATGTAATACACGGTAGTCATTCCATAAAGCAAAGCAACATTATGGACAAAAGCAGCTCATTTCTTCAGTTTGCCTGGGTATTTGTCCCAGGATGGCCACAGTTAGTCTCTAACCAGTTTGTCTTCAGATATTTGGGCTTTCTGCCTCACTGTGTCTTTACACAATTTTGGATGAGTCTAAATTATCACTGACTGCATAGTCTCTAGGCACCAATTTAACTTTGAAAGTTATACTTGTTTCTTATAACTCCATTCTGTTTGAAAATTTTTATTGCAGAATTCACTAGAGGTCTAGGCTATTCATCCTATACTTCTTGGTACCATGTCCAAGCACATAGCAGGCAATACAGAGTGATGGTGGGAATGGAAACTAATTGCAAACAATTACAACAACCAATCACCTAACCAAAGAAATAAAACCACAAAGAACTTTTTTCCATATTTTGCAGTAACAATAATAAAAATCTTCAAATAAATAATTTAAGGTGCCCTCTTATATTTGAAAGAGTCTAGATCATAGTACATTATTTGTTGGACTGTTAACTGAAAGAATACTGGTTAAAATCCATTAGCTGTTCATGAAATACAGATGGGGTTATTTACTCTTTTTTAAGTTTTATTTTAGTATTAGCCTAGTTTATTTGCAAAATTCAAATACATTGTTTTCCAGAACAGATTCTTCCCATTTTCCTTTCTCCCTCCACCCATCAAATTGTACAACCCTATGATTAATTCCCCTTCCTCCTGCACATGTTCATCCCTCTGTTTCTGTCACCCTCCTTGGATCCTTATACTCATTCTACAATAAGGGTTTATACCATATTTGTCCTTGTGAGACTGAGTTAGTTCCTAATTTGAGAGAGACTGGAGAGGCTGTTTACTCTTATTGAGTATCAGAAACCCATAGGAGAGTTTCCTGAAGTCAGAATTGACTCTAGGACAGTGAATTTTGGTTCCTATAATTGAAACTAAAAATGCATTTAGGCTATCAGGTAAGTATATACAGGGAAATATCAGAAAACAACTGTTATTATGTAAATCCAGACAATATCAGGCCATTGTTATTTAATATAAAGTCTTTATGGAGAAGAGATTGGCTCCACAATCAGCACTCTTGGCACCGGCAGTCAGGAAATCAAAAGATGAATTGCATTGGGAAAATCTGCTGTCAGAGTACTCTACAGAGTGCTAAAAAGCAATGATGTCAGTGTAGAGACTAAGGTGTGCCTGATGCATCAGAGATCTGGACAATGACTAAGGAGGACAGAAGAAGAATCAATGCCTTTGAGTTGTGGTGCAGGAAAAGAGTCTTAGTCTTATCATAGACCACCAAGAAAATAATTAGGTTGGTCTTGGAGAGAGTGAAATCAAGTTTCTCCTTGGAGGCTAGGCATTTGATGCTCTGTCTCACATATTTTGGGCATGTGGCCAGGCAGGACCATTCCTTGGAGAAGAACATCATGCTCAGAAAGGTGGAGGGACAGTGCAGGAGAGGAAGACCTCCAACTGGGGCAATGATGGTAGGTGTGTCAGAATCATTGAGACTGTGTCAGGGCAGAACAAGTTTCAGAGCTGCTGTACATAGGGTTGTTATGAGCCACAGGCAACTCAATGGCACATACCACCACCACCACCAACGTAAAGTCTTTGTAGCTAAAGATATTGCCTAGATGAATTGTTCTCTAAAAAAAAATCAGCGCAGGCCTGGCTTGGATCTTAATGAGACATAATTCCATAAGGATAACTGAAAATAGCACCTGCTTTCTTTTGATAAGTTTGTCCAAGGACATGCAATTAGCCTGTGTAGTGTGAAGAGAACATGCAATCATTTAGGATTACCTGCTTCCAGGATTGTTAATACATACAGCAACTGTGTCAAGAAGTAACCATTTTACCTGCTCTATTGTATTCTCATTTCCAGAAAGAATAGAACAATATAAAATGCAATAGTTTTATTTTCACAATAGAGATATGGGGATGATTATTAGGCTATGTTTTATTAAATGTATCTGAAATGTTCCAAGCCAGTCACAAAGCACAGTCAAGCCAAGTCATCCATGTTCTTGACATTATTCCTTGTGTCTCTAAACAAGCCACTCCTCATTGATTATCAGATAGAATTGTCTCAGACCCTGCTGAAACTTGAGAGAAATAAATAAAAAACGTGTGCAAACAGAACATTTCTACTTTCTTATAACTTGATGGAAAAATATTCTGCAGATAGTTATTTATCTTAAAGAAATGCAGGGGAGAGAAAACTTAGCATTAACAAGCACACCAAGTGTAATAGATGGAGTGGAGTCCTCTAAAATTTGTTCTGCAGCAGCAGCAGTAGCAACAACAACAAGGAGAGAGCCCTGTTGAACTCATAGATGGAAAGTTATGCTACCAAGCCAAAGGTGGCTTATTTTAATCTATGACCCTCAGGCCTGGTTTTAATGTTTCTGGTCAAACATTCTTTTAAGTGGTACAGCACTGCTCTGTCTACTTGCTGTACAGAGGTACCTCGTGGTGGCTGTGATGCTAAACACTGTGACACTGATGTGTCAAATGTGATAATGGTTATCCATGGTGGACAGTGATTGGTGGAGCTCCCGATTAAAACAAGCTTGGAAGCAGGAGTGGCATCTATTTCTGAAATAGCTTTCCTCCAGCAACCCTATGAACTTGAAGTAACAATGAAAGTTATACAAGTGTTCAGGTCTTTCATTCACAGGGTCATTCTGAGTGGTCTGTGACTTGATGGCACCTAATAACAACAGTAGTCCAAAATGTGGCCTTATTTGGAATAGGTTCTTCAAAAATGTTAAAAGTTAACATGAAGTCAGACTGAAATACTGTGGGTCCTAATCAAATCTCAATGATATTTTATAACAGAGGATAAAAGAAACAGAGGAAGTAAAAACAGAGCAATGTGATGGCTGAGTTGTGTGTCAGTTGCAAAACAAGCAACATACTGGATTACCAACAGCTGAGAAAGACAAGAAAGCATTTTTTTCTTAGAGCTTTTGGAGTGTTCATGGCCCTTTTGAAACCTTGATTCAAATACTGCAAGACAATAGTTTTCTTTCTTCCTTTTTTTTTTTTTTCTTACAGTTGCCAAATTTGTTACAGCATCTCTAGGGAATAAAAGCAACAATCTTGAGAGAACAAAGACTGTTAGGTCCACAAACAGCCTAAGTTATATCATGCAAATAATTATATAGTCTGCTTAGCTCCAACCATCTCTTCCTGCATACTACCCAAACATTTCCCCACCCTTTAACACACACAAACTCAACTGTCAAATACAGTTCTACTTTGAGAGTTTGACCAAATGGTACTTTCTAAAAGGCAGTAGTGGGAGTGTTTGTTTTGATTGTTAGGAGATGTTGAACCAAATACTACTCATAGTGACCCTATGAACAATAGGTATGAACCCTGTCCTATCCTGAACCACCCTCACAATATCTGACATACTTGAGTAAACTGTTGCAGTAATTGTGTCAATCCATGTCATTGAGGGTCTTCCTCTCTTTCACTAACCCTCCATCTTTCCAAGCATGATTTCCAAGGAATAGTACCTGCAGGCAACATGCACAATCATGTGAGACAGAGCTTTGCCATCCTTGCCTCTAAGGAGCACTCTAACTTCACCTCCAAAATATATCATTGTGTTCTTTTGGCAATCCATGAGTTATCCAGTACTGTTTCCCAACACCACAACTTAAAGGCATCAATTCTTTTTTAGTCCTTCTTTACTGTCCAGCTCCAGATATACAGCAAGTGATTGAAAAGACTGAATTACGCACACCTAAATCTTCAGAATTACATCATTGTTCCTCAGTGCTTTGGAGAGTTCATTTACGGTAGACTTCCCCGATGCAATGTACCTTTTATCTTTTTTCAATAACATTTTTATATAAAATAACATAACCAGTATATACTGGTTTACATACAAGGTTCATATACATTGTTTTATACACAAATCTTTCCTCTATCCACCCCTCCCTCCATCAAACTGTATGACCCTATGATTACCTCGCCTTCCCCTCCCCACCCATTCTCACCATTCTGCTGTCTCTCTCCTCGCCCCTCTTGGATCATCATACACATTCTACAATGATGGTCTCATGCAGCATTTGTCCTTATGAGACTGAGTTAGTTCACTTAGCATAATGCTCTACAATCCCATTCAAGTTAGGTAGTAATTTATAAAATCATTGCTCCTGCATGCTATGTAGTGTTCCATCATATGAATATACCATAATTTCTCAATCTGTTTGATTGTGGTTGGACATTTCGGCTCTTTCCATGATCTTGAATAATGCTGCTGTGAACATTGGTGTACAAATGTTCATTTGTGCCTCAGTTCTCATTTTCTCGGGGTATACTCCAAGTTGTGATTTTAAGAAAAGTTATATTTTTATTGATTCATTGTTGTACATTTTCCTCTCACCTCCTCCATTCTCCCTCCCCCAATTTACTTACCTTTCTTTTAAAATAAATATTCATTGTTGCACAATTTCCTCCCTGCCCCCTGTTCCTCTTTGCAATGTACCTCTTATTCTGAACTGTTGTCTTACATATAACGCCTAACTATACATTTCTTTTAAATGTTTATTTCCCTTGACTCCTGGGGGCAACGGTGTTAATGTTAACAGTGGATCCAAGCAAGATGAAATCATTGACCACTTAATAATTTTTTCTCCATTTAACATGATGTTGACTATTGGCCTAGTAGTGAGGATTGTGGTTTTACTGATGTACAGATTTAAGCCATATTGTAGGCTGCAGCCTTTTATCTTCTTCAGCAAGGGTTGATATTGTTAAATACGTGGAATAGGCACAACTCATAGCAACCCTACAACAGATAACAACAGATCCGAGCCCTGTCCTATCCTGTGTTAGTTCTTCAACTCTGACACACTTGAGCTCATTGGTAGTCACTGTGTCAATCCATTTCATTGAAGATCTTCCTCTTTTGCCAACTTTGCCAACCCTCCACCTTTTCAAGCATGATGTCCCTCTTTAAGGAATAGTCTCTCCTGGCAACATGCTCAAAGTGTGTTAGATGAAGCTTTGTTACTTTGCCTTTCTGGATCATTTTGGCTGCACTCTCTCCAAAACATACCTGTTTGTTCTTTTGACAGTCCATAGGATATTCGGAACTCTTCTCCAACACCAGAGCTCAAAGGCATCAATTATTCTTCTGTCATCTTTATTCATTGCCAGCTCTCAGATGCATAAGCAAGTGATCAAAAACCATCAAGCTCACCTTAGTCCTCAACCTGACATCATTGCTCCTCAATAATTTGGAGAGCTCCCTGAGTGCAGATGTACTCATTGTAATATGATTTTGATATCCTGACTTCTAATACCCAGGGTGTTGATTGTAGATCCACAAAGATGAAGTAATTGACAATCTCAATATTTTCTCCATCTATTATGATGTTCCAAGTGTTGAGGACTCTCCTTCATAGGGTCCCTATTAGTCACCTGCGACTCAACAGCACTTAACAACAGCAACAACAACAACATTATGACATTTGGAAGCAGGAGCGGCATCCAGTTCCTAAACAACATGCCTCCAGAAACTCTATGAATATTGATAAATGTTGAGAGTTGTAATGGGGCTTTAGGCCTTTTGCTCATAAGGTCAATATGAGTCATGCTCGACACAACGACACTCAACAACAGTTATAATGTTGACTATTTATTGAGTGGCAAGAATTTTTGGTTTCTTGACATTGAGTAGTAATCTGTATTGAAGGCTGTATTGTTTGATTTACAGCAAGCACTTCAAGTCCTCCTCACTTTCAGCAAGCAAGATTGTGTCATCTGCATAATTTAGATTATTGATGAGTTTTCTTCCAATCCTGATACCATATTCTTCTTATTAGAGTCCATCTTATAGAATAATTTGCTCAGCATTCAGACTGAATAGGCATAGAGAGAGGATACAGCTCTCACACACACCTTTCTTAATTTTAGAACATTAAAACTGTTCAAGCCTTTTGATTAGCTCTTAAAACAACATTGTTCCTTCTTTGAACTTTTAGGACAGAGCAACATAGACCTGGAAACCTTTTTGATCAGCTTTTTCAACAGTGAATATGTATAGATCAGTGAGAAAGCGGTGACTTATACTTTCCCTGAATTCAAATATAGAGTGTTCCTTTGTTGTGTCCTGACAACAGCTTCTTTGTCTAGGTATAGATTTATTATTAATATAATTAAGCATTGTAGGATTTCCATTCTTCCTCTCTCTCTTTTTTTTGGTTGAGATTTTACTGAAAGATTATAGAGAACTTGGGTTTCCATTCATTCATTGTTGCACATTTTCTTACCTGTCCACTCCTCGCTACCCCCTTGCCGGTTTGCTTTTCTCTTTGAGAAGAAAAAAAAAATCTAATTCTCTCCCCCATCTGTTTCAATGCAGGATGCATTATTTATCCCCTCTTTTCTTAGTTTCCTCCCAAACTCAATGTCAGTCTTGGTTTTTAACAGGGGTATTATGCAATATTTGTCCTTTTGTGACTGAGATATTTCATTCATCATAATGCTCTCCATGGTCACTCATTTTGTATATTTTATGAGTTTCTTGTTTTTCAGTGCTACATAATATTCCATTGTATAAATATACCATGGTTTCTCTATCCATTCATTTTTTGATGGGCACTTGGGTTGTTTCCAACTCTTTGCTACTGTGAACAAAGCAGCAATAAACATAGGTGTGCATATATATATGCTTGGGTGGCAATTCTGGTTTCTTTAGGATATATTTCCAGTAGTGGAATTGCTGAGTCAAATTGTATTTCTATTTCCCACTTTTTGAGAAAGCAACATACTGCCTTCCATAGTGGTTGCACCATTTTACACTCTGATCAACAGTGAATAAAAGTTCCAGTTTCTCCACAAACTCACCAGCATTTGTTGTTTGCTGCTCTGACGTGAGTTATTATCTCATACTTGTTTTGATTTGCATCTCTCTTAGAGCTAGGAATTTTGAACATTTCTTCATTTGTTTGTTTGCCATCTGAATGTCTTCTTTAGTGAAGTGTCTGTTCATATCCTGTGACAATTTTTCAATTGTGTTTTTTAACTTTATCTTGTTGTGGTGCTAGAGTATTTTATAAATTCTAGCTATATGTCCCTTATCAGACATGTCATTACCAAATATTTTTCCCAGTCCGTGGTTTTCCTTTTGACCCTGTCGGAGAAGTTTTGGATACGCCTAGGTGTTTAATTCTTAGAAGGTCCCATTTATCTATTTTATCCTCTCCTGGTTGTAGGTTGTTCAGGATGTTTGGTAGACTATTCCTTTTGTGAATGAGGGTTTCTAGAGTTCTTCCAAGCTTTTCTCTAAGGAAGTTTATAGTCTTTGGTTTTAGTCCTATGTCTTTTATCCATTTTGAGTTGATTTTTGTGTACGGTGGGAAGTATGGGTCTTTCTTGCATTTTCTGCAGATAGTTTTCCAATTTTGCCAACACCATTTGTTAAAATGTTATTGTTTCCCCACTTGATTGATTTTATCTCTTTGTAAAAAATCAGTTGACCATAGGTAGATGGACTGATTTCTGGGTTCTCAATTCTGTTCCATTAATCTATGTATGTGTGATTATACCAATACCACACTAACTTGACCACCATGGCAGTGTAGTAGGATTAGAAATCGGGGAGTGAGATGCCTTCTACCTTGTTTCTATTTTTAAGGAGTTTTTTGCTTATTCGGGGTTTCTTTCTATTCTAAATGAAATTGAAGATTGCCTTTTCCATTTCGTTGAAGAATGGAATTTGTATTTGTATTGAAATTGCACTGAACATGTAAACTGCCTTTGATAGTATTGCCATTTTTACTATATTTAGTCTTCCTATCTAAGAACATACAGGCCATGGTCTTTGCTATCACTTGTTATGCATCAGAGAGTTGGACAATGACTAGGGAGGACAGAAGGAGAATTGATGCCTTTGAGCTGT
>NW_006399768.1:10392950-10397167 GCF_000299155.1 Elephantulus edwardii | reverse complement strand
ATAGAAAGTTATGCTACCAAGCCAAAGGTGGATGATTTTAATCTGCGGCCCTCAGGTCTGGTTTTAATTATTTTAAGTCAAACCTTCTTTTAAGGAGTATATGACTGGTCTTTCCATTTGCTGTACAGAGGTAATTTGTGTTTTCTGTGATGCTAAACACTGTGGCACTGATGTGTCAAATGTGACAATGGTTACTCATGGTGGACAGTGTTTGGTGGAGCTTCCCCATTTAAAACAAGCTTGAAAGCCGGAGTGGCATCCTCTTCCAAAATGACTTGTCTCTGCAAACTCTAAGAACATGGAGAAATGACAAAAGTTATACAAATGTTCAAGTCTTACAGTCATAGAGTGGTTATGAGTCATCTACGATTCAATGGCACTTCACAACAACAACAACAGACCTTCTAAATTCAGCTTGAACGTCTGATTGTTTTCTGTGCGTGTACTCTTGTAGTACTTTTTGGATGTTTCTTAAACAATATTTTGCCTGTATGTGATATTAATAATATTTTTTTATAATTTCTACCTTCTGTTGGGTCACTTGCCTTGGAAATGGGGATAAATATGTATCCCTTCTTATCAGTCAGCCATGTAGCTATCCTCCAAATTTCCTGGCATAATCTGGTAAGTATGTTCAGGGTTGCACCTGCTAGTTGATATACGTCAACTGGGGTTTCACTGATTCCTGGAGGCTTACTTTATGCCACTATCTTCAATGTAGCTTAAAATTCTTCATTCCCATCAACTCTTACAAATATGATACTTCCTGAATCTCTTCACTGTAAATCGAATCTTATTGCTATAGTGACACTTTTATTACTATCACATTATTTCAGTGCTTCCTAGATCATTCATTATTTCTTCCATAGCATCTTTCAGGATTGCAACTAATCAGAGAGAAGAGATTGAAGATTTCCACTAACTTTTGCACTCTGAAATTGACCAAACATCCAATCAAAATGCATTAATAATTATAGATGACTACAATTCCAAAGTCAAAAACAATGGAGAAAGAATGGTGGTCAGAGAGTATGGTCTTTGTGGCAGAAATGAAGCTGGAAATAGAATGACAGAACTTTGTATGCTCAATGATCTATTTATCCCAAACACCTTTTTTTTGTGAAAAAACAACCAAGAACATAAAAGACAATTTTATGCATGGACCAATCTGATGGACAGTACAAGGATGGAATTGACAGAGAAGTTCAATATCAGTAGTCAATCCATGGCAGCTGTTGACTTTGAGTCAGATTATCAATTACTCATGTATAAATTCAAACTGAA
Organism: Elephantulus edwardii; assembly: GCF_000299155.1. Taxonomy (NCBI): domain Eukaryota; kingdom Metazoa; phylum Chordata; class Mammalia; order Macroscelidea; family Macroscelididae; genus Elephantulus; species Elephantulus edwardii. The sequence continues at coordinate 10,395,883 of NW_006399768.1, read as the reverse complement.
ACTGAAGAAAGTGAAAGTAATTTTAGGAGAATAAAAAAAAATATGACCTTGAATCTACTGCACCTGAATTAAAAATCATTTCCATAATATGTTTAAGGCATTGAACACTAATAATAAAAAATCAAATGAGTTATGGGCAACAAAAATAAGTTGCTATAACTAAGACACGCCTTTTGGGAGCTCTGGTAGCTAAGTGGTAAGAAGTTGCACTGCTATCCCGAAGACATGAGGTTCAGATCCACCAGATGCTCCACTGGAGAAGAAGGGGCTATCTCCTTCTGTACCAGTTGAATACAATTTGATGGTACCTAATAAGAAAAGAAAAAAAATAATAAAAAGAGGGCACTTAAAAAAAATAAACCACATCTTTTGCCATCATGTCAATTCCGACTCATAGTGACCCTATAGTAAAAATATAATGCTATGATACTTATTGTACATTATGTATAAACTTTATATTATATATTATATCACATATTGTAAGCTAGAGTCATACTAGAATTAGGACAATCTCCTTCCATTCAAAATGCTAGTTAATATATAAAAAAGATAATAAGAAAAAACACAATTCATTGAGACACAGCTACTAGGTTAAGTCATAGGTTAAATTTCATGATAAGGAAGTTTATTTTAAGATTATGTAATTTTGAGTAATGGAATGGGTTTGACACATAATTTTATATCAAGATTTTTCCTGTTGTTTGTGGCCATTCTTTTTTCAATGGAAACATGGTGAAGAATTGGAGGGAACGAGGGGTGTATCAATGGATCAAAAGAAGTCAAGAAGACGAGGGAAACCACAGATTTAGAGTCTTTCAAAGTGGGCACAAAACCTTTTATTGCTCATGGCAATCACAAGATATGATGTTCAGTTTGTTTTAATCTTGGTACCAATGATGTGGACACATTTAGGGCTCTATTTGAAAAATGATCTTTTATTTATATTCTATTTTTATTTATTCCTAACTTTATTTGTGTATCTATCTTTATTTCATTTTTTAAAAGAATCTTGTTCTGTTTTCTTTTCCTTGAGAATAATTTCATATCCATTCCCTCCTTCATTCAAGTTCTAGTCAAGTTAGGTACAAATTTCCTTCTCAGAGCCATATACAAATTGTTTTTCTATTTTCCACATTTGAGAAGAAAATTCATCTTCTGTCTTTTCTAGAATACAAAGGAATGGTTAGAAAACAAATGAGCAAATATGGTAAACTTATTTTAGCTTATGAATGAAAAATGTTGCAAGTGTGTTTGAGTTAAAGAGTTCCCAATGAATATATTACTTGCCAGGTCACATTTAAACAGGTTCATGCCTAAAGGATTACCTCAACTATCACTGATCTTGGCAATGGATAAGAGTAACATTTTTTTTAAAGGATAAAATGTCCTTGTAAAATTTCCCAGAAAAATCAAATGTGGCCTCAATTAATTTTCATCGCCATTCATCTTTGTCTCTTCCTCTTCCACTTCCAAAAACTAGGAAGTCATTTAAATAGAAGTAGGGAAAAAAGTTGTATTTAACTTTAATTCCATATCTTTGATTACTGTTGACATGAATTTATGTTATCGTGAAAGTAACCTTCTCAAGACAGGCATATATTTTTTCCTTCTTAATGTCAAAGTACACACAAAAAAATCTATAAATCAACAAAAGAGCAGGCCATAAACATCTGATCTGAGTTGACTAGGAACAGTTCGTTTTATTTTGGTTTATTTATCTGTTTTTATGTCAGTAATTTCATAGACTAACACATATATACACACAATATGTTATTTCTTGAAAGGAAATTAAAGAATAGGATTAATCAATTAGTGAATACGTAAAAAAATATTTTTGTCAAAATTATTTATTACTATAAGACAAAGATTCTCACTTCTGGGCCAACTGGCAGCCCTGTGATAGATAGAGAAGAGATTGAGAGTGTTAACAATTTTAGCTTTCTTGGCTCCACAATCAACACTGTTGACACCAGCAGCCAGGAAATCAAAAGACAAATTACCTTAGGGAAATTGGCTGTCAGGGACCTCTCCAAAGTGCTGAAGAGCAATAATGTAAGTCTAGAGACTAAGGTGTGCCTGATTCAGGCTATGGTCTTTGCAATTACTTACTATACATCAGAGGTCTAGACTAACAAAAGAATTGGTGACTTTGAGATGAGGTGCTGCAGAAGAGTACTGATCATATAGACCATCAAGAAAACAAACAAGTCTATCTTGGAGAGAGTAAAACAAGCTGCTTTTTGGAAACAAGAATTTTAAAGCTCTGTCACACATAATCTTGGCACTTGCCAGGAGTCCTTAGAAAAGGTCATCATGCTTGGAAGGGTGGAGGGACAGCACAGGAGTGGAAGACCGTGGATGAGATAGATTGACACAGTAACTGGAGTGGTGGAGTTAGGTGTGTCAGAGTCAGTGAGGTTGATTCAGGTTAGGGAAGGGTTCAGAACTATTGTACACAGGGTTGCTTTGATTCGCAAGCAACTCGATGTTACATAACAACAACAAAATAATACTAGTGGTTTTTCTCCCCTTAGAGAAATTAGAGATTATATCCTAAATTTATCGTGTTGAAGTACTGTGCATGTCAGTGAAAAAACAGTAATATTATATGTTGTTGTTGTTCTTCTTAGGTACCATTGAGTAGAGTGCAACCCTATAAACAAAGGATCTGAACCCTGTTCTATCTTATGCCATCCTCACAGTTCCCAATACACAAGAGCCCATTATGGCAGTCACCAGGTCAATACACCTGGTTGAGGGTCTTCATCTCCTTTGTTGACCCTCCACCCTTGCCACCATTATATTCCTCTCCAAGGAATAGATCTTCATAGCAACATGCCCAAAGTATGCAAGACAAAGTCTCGCTATTCTTCCCTCCAAAGTGCACTCTGGCTGCATCCTCTCCATGATGTATCTGTTTGCTCTCTTGGCTA
>NW_006399768.1:10391496-10392085 GCF_000299155.1 Elephantulus edwardii | reverse complement strand
CCCCAGAATTACAAAATAAAATCAAGACCATCAGATTCCCAGTGCCATTAAAATCCAATCAGTTAATCAGAATGAATGATTTTTAAAATACTTGTTTATATTTTATAAAAAATATAAAAGAGTCTGAGACAAGATCATAAAAATGGATTGGAGGGATGCTACTTTGAATTCCTCTCATTGCTGTGTAATTGACATAAACTGAAACAGTTCTCCCGTCATTGTCACTGTAGAAAGGTGGATGACTGGAAGGAGAATTTATGAAGATGAACGTTGAGAATTTTGGTTTTCAATTAATAGAGATAAATTCTGTATGCTTAATGTATTCTTCAGGTGTCCACAGATGGGTTTATTCTGAAACTGCTCTCAGTTTTTACTGATACATACACAGAGAATTAGCAACATAACAAAAATTAAGTCTGATTTTATGAAACTTACCTTAAAAAGAGTAAAAACAGTCTAGCACCTTTCTGTGAAAATTGAGAACACAGAAAAAACAGAGATCTTCTAAGATTTCAAAGAGAGGGAGTAAATAATTTCTCCAAAAACAATGATCACACTGATTCAGAATTCTTATCAATAACCTGAAATG
>NW_006399768.1:10367090-10385049 GCF_000299155.1 Elephantulus edwardii | reverse complement strand
AAAATGTATTTGCAATGAATAAGTCATTGATTTTATAAAATTTAATCATTCTATCTCCAGCTTCATTCCTGTCACCAAGCCCATGTTTTCCAACTACTGTGTTTATTCCTCAGAAAGAGACCTTATACTTGGAAAGGTGGAGAGTGAGCCAAAGAGGAAAGCACCCAACAAGATGGATTGACCCTGACTGCAACAATGGGATCAAGAATGTCAGGAAAAATGAGGATAGGAAAGGGTTCAGATATTTTGTTCATAGGTTCACTACCAGTTGTACTTAACCTAATGACACCTCACAACAACAACAATAACAGCAACAAAAACAGTCCCACCATGAGAAGTTTTCAAATCTAATTTCAAAATGAGCAATCCACATAAAAGTCTAGTCTTGAAGGATGGTATTGAATGTCAAGAAATATATGAGTAAACGTTCAAAATCACTAGCAATTAGAGAGATACAAATCAAAACAAGGAAATAGCATCTCATCCCAACAACAGTAACAAAGTTTAACAGATTTAAATATTGGTAAGGATAAGGGGAAATTGGAACACTTGAGCACTACTGTTCAGATTGTAATACAGTACAACTATGAAAAGCAATTTGACATTTCCTAAAAAAAAAATAGAGAGATTCCATATGACCCAGAAAATCCACTATCCAGAATGTGGACCTAATAAATCAGAGCATGAATAGAGATCTGTCCACTTTTATGTTCATTACAGCATTGTTCATACTAGAAAAGAAATGGTAACCACTGAACTGTCCATCAACAAATGAATGGATTGAGAAATTGTGACATACAATTAGAATTCACACAATGGCATACCATAGAATTATTTAAAATACTTTAACATGGGAGAGTCTGGAGGACATCAAGCTGAGGGAAATAACATAGTCATATAAGGACAAATGTTGTTGTTATGTGCCATCGAGTCGCTTGCGACTCATAGCGACCCTGTGTACCACAGCCCTAAAGTCTGCTCTGTCCTGTGCCAATCGCACCATCTCTGACACTCCCATCCCGATTACCCCAGTCACTGAATCAATCCACCTCATAGAGGGCCTTCCCCTCCTGTGCTGCCCCTCTACCCTCCCAAACATGATGTCCTTCTCAAAGGACCGGTCTCTCCTTACAACATGTCCAAAGTATGTTAGACAGAGCCTCAGAATCCTTGCCTCCAAGGAGACACCCAGTTTAACCCTTTACAGGATGAATCTGTTTGATTTCCTAGCAGTCCATGGTACCCTCAATAATACTACATAAATTGGGAAGGTTACTGGGGAATGAGTGAAGTATGGAGAGCAGAAAGAAAATGTACAATAAATTAACATTAAAAGAATAGTGACAGTTAATCTAGGAAAAAATTATACATGGAAAATATAGCTATTAGAAATAAGAATAGAGAATGTATATCTGCCTAGAATGAAAAAGAGAGGAGAAATTGGAAGAAAGTGAAGGTGGTTTAACAGTTCACTAGGAAACAGAATTTAGAGACAGATAGTGGAGGGTGGTGGTGGAGGAGGAAAACACAAGGATTGATGGTAATTGGATGAAAGGAGTTATAAGAGGCATCAATCAATAGTAATTAATTATATATTAAACTCCCACAATGTATATGGATGATTATATAAAACACAATGTATCTGAATGAATCATGAAAGCAAGATTCTGTTGAAGAGTATCCAAAAACAACTGGAACAGCACATCAACAGAGAACTGCCAGAAATTCAAGCTAGATTTAGGAGAGGCCATGGTACTAGGGATATTATAGTTAAAGTTAGATGGATCTTGGCTGAAAGCAGGGAGTACCAAAGGAAAGTCTGTATTTCATAGACTATGAAAAGACATTTGACTGACTGTGTCTGACACTGAGAAAAATAGGAATCCCAGAACACTTGATTGTGCTTATACAAAACCTATACTTGGACTAAGAAGCAGCCATCAGAACAGAGCAAAGAAACACTGCATGGTTCAGAATTGGGCAGACAGTATGCCAAGGATGTGTCCTTTCTCTCTACCTTTTCAATCTATATACTGAACAGATTATCTGGGATGCTTAGTTCTATGAGGACAAATGTGTCATCAGGATTGGAGGAAGACTCTTTGACAACCTACATTAAGCAGATGACACAACCTTGCTTGCTGAAATAGAGGAGGATCTGAAGCACGTATTACAGAAGGTCAAGGACTGCAGCCTTCAATATAGATTGAAGATCAACATCAAGAAAACAAAGAGTCTTACCAATGGGCTAATTGGAAGCATCATGATAGATGGTGAAGACATTGAGATTGTTAACAACTTTAGTTTGCTTGGCTCCACAATCAGCACTCTTGGTACTAGCAAGCAGGAGATTAGAAGATGAATTGCACTGTAAAAGTCTGCTGTCAGAGAACTCTCAAACGTACTGAAGAACAATGATGTCAGTCTAGAGACTAAGGTGCGCCTGATCCAGGCCGCAGTATTTGCAATTACTTGCTATGCATCAGAAAATGGACAATGACGAAGGATGATAGAATAAGAATTGATGCCTTTGAGCTTTGGTGCTAGGGAAGAATATTGACTACACTATGGACTACTAGGAGGACAAACAGGTTCATCTTAAAGAGGACCACTCTTTGGAGGCAAAGATTCTAAAGCTTCATCTGACATATTTTGGACATGTTGCAAGGTTGGGACCAGTCCTTGGAGAGGGCCATCATACTTAGCAGGGTGAAGGGACAGTGCAGGAGAGGAAGACCATCAATGAGATGGATTGATTCAGTGACTGGGGTAATAGGGGTAGGTATGTCAGACAATAAGATTGGCATAGGATAGAGTAGGGTTTAGTACTATTGTACAAAGGCTCTCTATGAGTCAGTCACAGGTGACTTGACGGTACATAACAATAACATGAATGAAACACAATCTACATGAATGATTGTATATAAACCAATTAAAAGACCCAAAATAAAACAAACAAAGCATTCTGAGTTTTAACTAAATTTCATCTAAGGTAATAAGTAAACAGTTGTTCTTGTTGTTGTTATGTGCCGTCGAGTCACTTGTGACTCATAGCGACTATATGTACAGGAGCTCTGAACTCTGCTCTGTCCTGTGCCAATCTCATTGTCTCTGACACACTCATCCTGATTGCTCTAGTCACCGAATCAATCCACCTCCCAGAGGGCCTTCCCCTCCTGCACCTGCCCTCCACCCTCCCAAGTATGATGTCCTTCTCCAAGGACCAGTCCCTGCTTACAATATGACCAAAGTGTCAGATGAAGCCTCAGAGTCCTTGCCTTCAAGGAGCAGACTGGTTTAACCCTCTCCGGGATGCATCTGTTTGTTTTCTTAGCAGTCCATGGTACCCTCAGCAGTCTTCTCCAACACCAAAGATCAAAAGCATCAATTCTTCTATCCTCCCTGGTCATTGTCCAGCTCTCTGAAGCATAACAAGTAATTGCAAAGACGATGGCCTGTACCAGATGCACCTTAGTCTCCAGAGACACACCGTTGCTCTTCGTACTTTAAAGAGGCCCCTAACAGCAGACTTTCCCATTGCAATACGTCTTTTAATTTCCTGGCTGCTGGTGCCAAGAGTGATGAGTGGGGAGCCAAGCAGACTAAAGCTGTGAACAATCTCAATCTCTTCACCATCCATCCTGATGCTGCCAATTGGTCCAGTGGTGAGAATCTTTGTCTTCTTGACATTGAGCCTCAATCCATATTGGAGGCTGCAATCCTTGACCCTCTGCAGCAAGCGCTTCAGGTCCTCCTCAGTTTCAGCAAGCAGGGTTGTGTCAACTGCATAAAACAGATTGTTGATAGATCTTCCGCCAAACCTGATGCCACATTTCTCTTCACAGAGTCCAGCCTCCAGGATGATCTGTTCTGCGTAGAGGTTGAAAAGGTATGGAGACAGGACACATCCCTGTTGTATGCCCTTACCAATTTTGAACCATGAATTGTTTCCTTGCTCTGTTCTGACTACTGCCTCTTGTTCCAAGTATAAGTTTTGAATTAGCACAATTAAATGTTATGGGATTCCCATTCTTCTCACAGTCAGCCACAGTTTGTTATGGTCTACACAGTCAAACCCCTTTGCATAATCAATGAATGACAGTTAGACATTCCTCTGGTACTCCCTGCTTTCAGCCAAGATCCATCTAACACTAGCTACAATATTCCTAGTATCCCTAGTACCACAACCCCTTCTAAACCCAGCCTGAACTTCTGGCAGTTCTCTGCTGATGTGCTGTTCTAGTCAGTTTTGGATAATCTTCAGCAGAATCTTGCTTGCATCAACGATATAGATCTATAGTTCCCACACTTTGTTGGGTCTTCCTTCTTTGGCATGGGAACAAATATAGATCTCTTCCAGTCAGTTGGCCAAGTGGTTGTTCTCCAGATTTCGTGACACAACTTGGTGAGCACATCCAGGGCAGCATCTGTTAGCTGAAATCTGTCAATTGGTATACCATCTATTCCTTAGGACTTATTGTTTGCTATTTCCTTCAAAGCAGCTTGAACTTCTTCCTCCATAACCATAGGCTCTTGCTCATATGTGGTTTCATAAAATTCTTCTGTGTTTGCCAATTCCTTTCGATACGATGACTCAGTACATTCTTCCCATCTTCTTTTGATACTTCCTGGATTGTTTAATACTCTGCCTAAAGCATCCTTGATTATAGAAACTCTAGGTTTGAATTTGTTCTTCAGTTCCTTGAGCTTAAGAAATGCTGAGCTTGTTCGACCCTTTTGGTTTTCTTACTCCAGCTCCTTGCACATTCATTGTAATGTTTTGTCATCCTGTGCTGCCCTTTGGAATTTTCTGTTCAACTCTTTAGTATCTTGAATTCTTCTTTGTGCTTTGGGTTCTCTGCGCTCCAGTAGAACAGAAAACTCACATTTTTGACAGAATTATTTTATACTGATTTCTTTTGTTTTACCTTATATACTAGTATCATATCAATATTTTCTTTCATTCTAGTATATTTGTTGCTGTTTATATTTGAGCCTTGTGTCAACAGAGCAAGGGGATGCCGCATGGTTTAAAATTAAGAAAGGAATGTGTCAGTATTGTTTCCTTTTTTCCTGTCTATTCAGCCTGTATGCTGAGCAAACTTTTTAAGGAGTTGAAACTTATGAAGAAGAATGTAGCATTAAGATCAGGGGAAGACTCATCAATAACCTGCATTATACAGATAACACATCCTTGCCTACTGAAAACAATTGTTGCAGAAGATCAAGGAATACAGCCTTCAATATGGGTTGCATCTCAATGTTAAGAAAACAAAAATCCTTACCAATGGACGAACAGGCAACATCATTGTTATTGCTGTTGTTGGTGCCATCAAGTTGCCTGTGACTCATGGCAACCCCATGTACAACAGCCCTAAACCCTGAGTCAATCTTATTGTCTCTGACACACCTACCTCCATTACCTCCATCTCTGAATCAATCCATCTCATTGAGGGTCTATCTCTCTTGCGCTGTCCCTCCACCCTCCCAAGCATGATGCCCCTCTCTGAGGACTAGTCCTGCCCTGCAACATGTCCAAAATATGTCAGACGAAGCTTCAGAATCCTTGTCTCCAAGGAGAAGCCTAGTCTCACCCTCTCTAGGAAGAACATGCTTATTCCTAGTAGTCTATTGTAATTACTCTTCTTTAGCACCATAGCTCAAAGGCATCAATTCTCCTATTATTCAAAGTAATTTTCCAGCTTTCTGATGCATAGTAAGTAATTGCAAAGACTATGGCCTGGATCAGGAGCACCTTAGTTTACAGATGGATTAAATTATCATAAAGATAAGATTGAAAGTGTCAACAATTTCTTATTAGTTTGAACCCCAATGAAGACATTTATTTGGTCCACAATAAAGACAACACAATGAAGACAGTTGTTACACAATTTCATCTTAGTTGGAAACTTGGTGCCAGCAGTCAGGAAATCAGAAGACATATATTGAACTGGGAAAATCTTCAATCATATTCTCCAAATTATTAAGGAGCAATTATATCAGTTTGAGAACAGGGTGCATCTAATTCAGGCCATGATATTTCAGATTATTTGTTATGTATCTGAGAGCTGGGCAATGTATAAGGATGACAGAAGAAGAGTTGATGCCTTTGAGCTGTGGTGTTGAAAAACAGTACTGAATATCCCACAGACTGCCAGAAGAATGAATAGACATGTTTTGGAGAGTGTAGCCTGAGTCCTTGGAGGCAAAAAATATGATCATTTCACTTCAAGTATGTTGCTAGGAAAGGCTATTCCTTGAAGAGGTACATCATGCTTGGAAAAGTAGAAGGTCAACAAAAGAGAGGAAAACTTTCAACCAGGTGGATTGACACAGTGAATGCCACAATCAGCTCTTATGTATCAAGAAGTATGAAGATGGCACAGCATAGGACAGGGCTCAGATCTGTTGTTCATAGGGTCACTATGGGCTGTATTCAACTTGCTGGCACCTATCAATAACAGCATATTTGGAACGTGGCACTAGGATTGGAGAAAGACTCATCAGCAACATGTGTAATGCAGATGGCACAACCCTGCTTTCTGAAACTGAGGAGGATCTGAAGCACTTGCTGCAGAAAGTCAAGGACTGCAGCCTTTAAAATAGTTGAAGCTCAACATCAAGAAAACAAAGATTCTCACCACTGGGCCGACTGGTAGCATTATGATAGAAGGTGAAGAGATTGAGATTGTTAAACATATTTAATTTGCTTGGCTCCACAATCAACACTACTGGTACCAACAGCCAATAAATCAAGAGATGAATTGCAGTGGGAAAGTCGACTCTCAGAGACCTCTCTAGAGTACTGAGGAGCAATGACATCAGTCTGGAGATTAAGGTGCATTTGGAACGGCATAGTCTTCACAATTGCTTGCTATGCATCAGAGAACTGGACAGTGACTAGGGATGATCGAAAGATAATTGATTCTTTTGAGCTGTGGTGCTGAAGAATAGTGTTGAATATACTATCGACTGCTAGAAGAACAAACAGGTTCCTCCTGGAGAGAGTAAGACTAGGCTGCTTCTTAGAGGCAAGGATTCTGAAGCTTTGTCTGATATATTTTGGGCATGTTTCAAGGAGGGACCCGTCCTTGGATAGGGACATCATGCTTGGAGAGATGGAGGGATGGAGAAAGAGAGGAAGACCATTGATTAGATGGATTGATTCAGTGACTGGGGTATTGAAGGTATTAGAGACAGTAAAGTTGGCACAAGATAGAGCAGGGTTCAGGGCTATTGTACACAGGGTCACTGTGAGTTACAAGTGACTTGATGGTGCATAAAAAGAATAACAACAGTGGATTTATGACTTACTTTTAAGACAAAAGGAAGAGAAAACATTTTTTCCTTTAATTTTTGTCCTGCTTTTAAGAAATGTCTATAATCTTACAGATGCACTGTAGCATGGCATGTTTATGTAAATACAAAGATGTACTTTTCATATCATATGTAACAATTTCCAGAATATGAATTGTTTCCCTATACAAATTCTGCATGAAATTTTCTGTATTGGTATTATCAATCTACATATATTTGAATAATCTTTGTTATTTGTATAAAACACAATTTGAAATACTTTACATGAATAATTGGTTTACTCTTCATAACAACCACCTAAGGTATTATTATGTGTTTTATCTTATAGATAAAGAGATTTAGGCCCCCACAAGTTAACTAATTTTTCCATGATGATACAACCAGCATTAGGCAACCCTGGTGTTTGAAGACAATGGCTCCAAAGCTGACATCTTACTCATAACTGGTTGTGTTTAGTCATTTGCTAGTTCATGAATATGTCTATATATTAAATTAGACAGTTTGAAAAGACTTCACTAATTTATCTGACTTGCTGAGGGATTATTAAATGAATTTATGAAACCGTGAAATGGAGGTTGACCTATTGAATTTCCATACCTCATTGCATCACTTCCCAGCATCGTCTGTCTTCTTTCCCTATGTGCTACTAATTCCAGAAATTCACAGTTGACAAATCCATGGGTCAAAAGGATCAAGGATATTACTCAGCACAACATTATTACATTTTAAGAATCTTTCCTGCAACTTTTCTGTAAGATCCTTTGCTATACTTGGGAACTCTAAGACAGTTCTCATTGTAAGAGTAGATCATCATTGATTCCAACTCATAGTGACCCCAATAGATAAGAAGTATTTATAATTCTTACATTTTTCATAGTTGGGACCTTTTTTCCCAGACCCTTTTGTCCAAGGTACTTTTTTGTTGTGTACCAGAGTTGGGAACAATCCATAGCTAACCCTTCAGTGAGTTTTCACGAGCAGTAAATCTCGTGAGAGCTGGTTGACTATCTTTCTTCTACAGAGTAGCTGGTAATTGGAACTGTATACCTTTGTGTTGGCAGAGTGATTTGTAACTACTAGACCAGAGGGCCCTAAGATACTCATCTCCAATAAGGTTGACTTCAGAATGAAACCACAATACAAGTTAAGAAGGATACCATATAATGATTAGAGACATGATAGAACAAGAAGACATATCTTTTACTTAACATCTACACATCTAATGCACCAAAATACATGAAAAATAGTTAATAGGCCTGATGAAAGAAATATACAACATTATAATAGTAGTAAGAGACTTCAACACACCACTCTCACCAGGTGACAGATAGCTCAAAAGAAACTCAACAAAGATTCAGAAGGATTGAAGTATGCAGTCAGCCACTCAGTCTTATAGATGTATTCAGAGTACTTCAACCAACAGCAATTCAATTTAGTTTCTTCTCAAGTGCACACAGAACGTTCTCTAGACTTGGCCACATATTAGGACAAAAAGTACATTCTCAGACCACAATGCCATAAAACTAGAAATTAGAATTAAAAGGCTAAAGAAAAAGAGAACACCCAGGTGGAAACTAAATATAACCTTGATGGAGCACAACTGGGTTATAGAAGAAATAAAATCTGAAATTAAGAAAATCTCTCAGGTTGTACAATTTAATGACTGGGGGAGTGGAAGGGAAATTGAAAGAATTTGTTTGAATTTTTGTTCAAATTTTGTAAACATACTAGTAGAAAATTAAAAAAATAAAAAATGTAAAGGAAGAGGACAACAGATGGAGGAAAGGAATAAAAGAAAGTCATCTTACTGTTAAAAATAAATAAATAATAAATAAAAAAAACCCAAAACCCAAACAACCCCACAACAACCCAAAAACCTAACAATGGAAAACCTCTCACTGCAATACTGAAAGGTGCTGTGAGTAAAAGTTCCTTGACAAAATGAAAATGAAAGTACAATAAATCAAAACCTCTGGGACACAGCTCAGGCCTTTCTCAGAGGTTAGATTGTTACCAACATCAAGAAAACAAAATCTTTACCACTTCACTAGTAGATATGTAGAACAATAGACATCATGATAGATGGAGAGAGAAGATGAAAGATGTGGACAACTTAATATTATTTATGTTTGCAATCAGCATCCATGGAAGCAACAGTCAAGAAAATGAAAAAAAAAGTGTTTTATTGGGATAATCAGCCATTAAGAACATATTCAAAATTCTAAAGAGCATAGGTTTCTGTTTAAAAGGTGCTTGATCTTAGCCATGGTGTTATCAATTGATTCCTATGCATCGAAAGTTTTCCAATGAATTAAGAGTGACTTAAGACAGTTTCTCTGAATCATGTTGTTGGAGGAAAGTGTTGAATATATCACAGAGAAACTCAACATCAGCAGTCAAAACTAGGCTAGGTGCAGACTGTGGAACTGCCAACTATTCATGTGCAAGGTAAAGATGAAGCTGAAGAAAATGGAAACAAGTCTATGAAAACAAAACATGATCTTGAGTCTATCTTACCTGAATTTAAAATCTTCTTTAGAATAGGTCTGAAGCATTGAACACCGATGATTGAAGACATTTAAGTTGTAGAATTATATCAAGGATATATCATCCATGAAGAGAACAAAAGGTCATTACAAATACAGAGGGGGGAGGAACCCAAAATGGATGTCAGAAGAGACCCTGAAAATTGCACTGAGAAGCCAGAACAAAGGGAAGAGATGTTGAATAAAAGTTGAACAGAAGATTTCAAAGGGCAGATTTAGAAGAAGAAGGAAACATAACGGAATATGCAAAGACATAGGATTGGATTTGCTATCACCCTGTCAGTGCAATAAATTGTTGAAGATGGCTCAATTCTATCAGACTTATTCATTTTCCTCTGAATATGTTTACTGTGATTCTCTGCACCTTCAATATCTAATAAACATTGTTATCCAATTACTGACAAATTCGTACCTATTTAATTTTAAGCTTTAGTTCTCACTTAGGACATATCAGTTATATTAGTGTCCAGAGTCTAAGATTGACTAATGCTGATCTCAGAGGTTAAGTAAGTTTTTTAATAATGAAATTTTATTTAATTTATTTTAATGTAAATTAACAGAAAAGTTGGATTTTCATTCAGTTATAGTTACATATTTTTCTCCCTCCCTCTCCTCTTTCTGCAGTTCACTTTTTAAAGATATTTATTCAATGTTTCACAATTTCCTTCTTCCCTCCTCTACCTTCCCCATTCCTCTTTGCAAGGTACCTCTAATTCTACACTGTTGTCTTACATATCCTCTATTCATTTTAAACAGCTCTTTCCCTCATCTGTTCAAATAGTGTTCATTATTCATCCACTCCTTTCCTATTCTCCTCCAAGCCCCTCATGTCCATCCTTCTTTGTAACAGTACTATTATTTTTCAGTATCTGTCCTTTTGTGACTGAGAGATTTCACTCGACAGAAGATCATTTAGAAAGTAAAATTGTGATGAGGCAATTATTCCTCTATGTAACTAATTTTAAATATGCAATAGGTATTGTTGTGTTGTTGTGCACTGCAGAGTTGGGACCATCCCATAGCTGACCCTCCAGTGGATTTTCAGAGGAAGTAATTGCACTGGAGGAGACCGCCTATCCTGATCTGGTGGAGCAGCTCGTGGCCTCGAAACGAGTGCCGTTAAGATTGTTGTACAGCTTCATGTCACTTATATAATTTTATTGTTATCTTAATTATATAATTTGCACTTTTAAAAAATTCTAATGTTAGATGAGAGAGCTTTAGTCATGTAGTGGTAAGGAATAGCACTACCAAACCAAAGGCACTGAGTTCAAATGTACTCATTTTTCCACGGCAAAAAGATAGTCAGTCTCCCATCATGGATTAAGTAGCCTCTAAAAACTTGATGGAGACTCAGCTATGGGTTGATTCCAACTCAACAGTACATAACAACAAAAACAACAATGGTAGATATACTTAAAAATGTTTTAATTATTATTTCACTGAAAGTTTACAGAGTATATTGGTTTCTTGTTTTTTTTTAAAGTATCAAGGAACATTTTTTATTCCTTTTTTTATCTCTCTACTAGTTTATTTATAAAATCTGAATACAAATTTTAACAAATTCTTTCCGTTTCCCTCACTCCCTCACCCATGGTTAATTCCCCCTTCTCCCTGCACATCCACATCCCTCTGCTTCCAGCCTCTTCCCACCTCTTTTGGATCTTTATACTCATTCTCCAATAATGATTTTATACAATATTTGTCCTTATGGGACTGAGTTAGTTCACTCAGCATAATGCTCTCCAGTTCCTCCCAAGTTAGGAAATAATTTACAAAGATATTGCTCTTGTGTGCTGCATAGTATTCCATTGTGTGAATGTACCATAATTTCTCAATCCTTTAGTTTGTGGTTGGATATTTGGGCTGTTTCCATGTTCTTGCGATGGCAGAAAAGTGCTTCTAAATGAGAAAAAAAAATATTGAAGATAAATTGAATGTTAATCCATGCATAAACATATCTAAACATATAACTGTGTGTCTAGCTCATTCTGAGTGTCAAAGGGGATACTTGCTTTTGTTGTGTCACCTCGTGTTGAAACTGACCCACAGCTGATACTCTCATGTGAAGATATTGCCCATCCTTCTTCAGTGGCTAGCTGGTGGCTTCAAACCATGGGTCTTCAATATTCAAATTCTGTAAATAAACTGGTGTAAAATAAAAAAAAAAGTAAAATGGTACAAGTGCTCTGGGGGGAAAATGTATGCACATTTTGTTACATTACCTAAACTACAATATATACAATATATACAATATATACAATACACGTACAATATATACAATATCTGATTGTCCATTAATTTCACCTATATTGATAAATACTCATTACTTATTAAGCAATTTTCCTTTTTTCCCTTCCCCTTCTTGATCACCATACTAGGATGATTCTCTCTGTATGTAAAGCTTTCTCGAGCTTTTTATAATAGTAGACTTTTACTAGTAGTATTTGAATTTTGGCCCATTGCTTCTCATTTTGAGTATTCTAGATATTATGTTTTTCCTTAAGTTTAATTACTGTTAGAAATGTTATGCCTATGTCTTATTTACTGCTTTGTTTGAGTTATGAAAGAAAATACTGAAGATGTTAGAACTAATATCGAAGCATGAAAATCCAGCATCTGCGAGAATCTTTACAGCTTCAGTGTTTCTCTACTGAAGGTTTCACCATTTTGAATTGTAGTTCATGGATTTTTATGACTTTGAAAGCTTTTTTTTGGTTTTCTTTTGCATGCTAACACAGACAATGGATTCTAGCAGAGAATTCAGACCTGACTTTCCCACTGAGATTATTTATGATTATATAAAAATTCCATTTTGTAAAGGATGGTTAAATTTTCTGTGGCATATCAATGGTCTTAATGTTGTTCTTATTGTTGTTAGGTGCCATCGAGTCAAGGATGACTCACAGTAACCCAATGAACAAAAGATCTGAACCTAGTCCTGTCCTGCACCATCCTCACACTTCCTGACAAAGGAAGCAGTCACCTGTCAATTCACTTGGTGTGATGGTCTTCCTCTCCTTTGCTGAGCCTCCACCCTTCCCAACATCATGTCCCTCTCCAAGGAATAGCACCTCCTAGCAATATGCCCAAAGTTTGGGAGGCGAAGCCTCATCATTTTTGCCTCTAAAGAGCACTCTGGTTGTACCCTCTCCAAGACATATCTATTAATTTTCTCGGCTGTCCGTAGGATGTTCAATACTCTTCTCCAACACCAGAGCTCAAAGGCATCAATTCTTTTTCTGTCATCTTTTTTTCATTGTCCAGGTCTCGGATGCATGTTAGTAATTGGAAAGACCATGGCCTGACTCAGATGTATCTTAGTCCTCAAACTGACATCCCTACTCCTCAATAATTTGGAAATGTCCCTAATTGCAGATTTTCTCAGTACAATGTGTCTCCTTATTTCCTGACTGCTTGTACCAAGGGTGTAAATTGTGGATTCTAGTAAGATGAAGCTGTTGACAGTTTCAATTTCCTCTTCTTAAATCATGACACTGCCTATTGGTACAGTGGGAAGAATATTTGTAGTCTTGATATTGAGACACAATCCATACTGAAGGCTGCATTCCATGATCTTCTCCAGCAAGTGCTTCAAATGAAATCTATGTCTAATTTAGCTTTTTTGATTTCTTTAATGAAGTCCCACAAATTATATGACTTAAAACAGGAAAATTTTATTCTTTAGTAGTTATAGAGGTAAAAAGTCAAAACCAAACTGTCAGCAGAGCCACAATCTCTCTGAATTCTTTAAGGAAGAATTGTTCTTGCTTCTTCCAGTTTCTGATGCCCCTGGTATTCTTTGGCTGTGGCTACCTAACTACGTTCTATCTCTATACTCAAATCACTGATTCTTCCTTACTGATCTCTTTTCTCTGCTCTTTTTTTATTAAGGAAAATTTATAATCCACTCAGACACTTCAAGGTGATCTTGTTAAGAATCTTGATTTAATGAAAGTTAAATTTCCTTTTACAAAATAAACGTCACAGGATTTAGAGATTTGGATGTAAACATAGCTCCTGTGATGGACATCATTTAATCTACAATACCTAAGATTGACTCTTTCCTCTAATGTAAGATCTTCATCTTGTGACCCTCCTTTCAGTTTTCTGTCTTTCTTCTGCCTGCATATCAAGTTATCTCCCTTCTTTCAGATGTAGGCACAATTTAAATAAAAAATATATTAATGTTGTTGTTATTGTTATATGTCATTGAGTTGACTATGACTTCTAGCTACTCTATGAGAAGGAATCTGAACCTTGACCTATGCTGTGCCACCCTCACCATTTCTTATATACTTCTGCCCATTGTTACAGTCACCATATCAATCCATCTTGTTGAGGATCTTCCTCTCTTATGCTTACTCTCAAACTTCCCAAGCATCATGTTCATTTCCAATGATTGTCCCCTGCTAACAACATGCCCAAAGTATGTAAGGCAAACTTCATCATCCTTACCTTCAGTGGGGACATAGTTGCATTTTCTCCAAGAAATATTGTTTGTGTTTTGGCAGTCCATGGGATATTCAGTGCTGTTCTCCAATACTACAACACAAAGGCATTGAACGTCCCCATCATTCCCATTCTCTGTTTAGTTTTAAAATGCACAGCAGGTAATTGAAAAGATTATTGCTTGAATTGAGCTCACCTTAATCTTTAGATGGACAGCATTGCGCTTTAGTACTATGGAGAGACTATGATGACAGATTTTCGCAAAGCAATATGTCTTTTGAATTCTTGCCTGCTGTTACTACAAATGCTGATTTTCAGTATACCTAAAGAGGAGGAAATGGGACATAGGGACACAGAGCTGTGAACATCTCTGAAAGGGATGGAGGGAGTAAGAATGGAACAGACCTTCACTGACCCAAGTACAAAACAGATAAAGAACCTGTATCCCAGGCTGATGGTTCCTCTAGAGCCACAGTAGCAACAATAGGGTTATTTGTTGCTGATTCACAGTTATGGTACCAACAATGGGGTTTATTTGAGAAGGAAGTTGGATAGTGAGGGAGGCAAAGAACACCAAAAAGCAAATTTCAAGTTTTAACTCAGCAGCCCCAAAGCATGATTTCTCAGTTTATATAGGCTCTAGTTTCAGTTTAGTAATCAAATCTGAATCATCCAGCAAGGTTTGACTCAGAATAGTTATAAGTCAGCTTCTCCTTCAACCATCAGCAAGAACAGCAAAATTCTTTAACTGCGACCAGCACAAACGCAAGAAGCCTCAGGTATCACCTTGCCACAGCTTCTCCACAGTAATGACACAGTCTCACCAACACCATCACCAGGGGCTTACCAAAAGGATCTGCTCCAGTCTCCCTCAAGTCTTGTCACTACAAATCTTGCTCACCTCAAGATTTGCTCCCCCTGTGGGAAGCACTCTTTCATTTTTCCTTGTCCCACAACTAATGCTGATTTACATTACCATATGTCTGTGGTTAAGGTGGCTGCAGATCAGAGGTGGATAACTATTTCCTAAGAAGAAAGCAAATTTTTGGACTAACACAACAGAGTCTGAGTAAGATGAAATCATAGACAATTTTAATCTTTGTAGAATTTTTAAATTTATACATTTATAGACTTTGGGTTTTCATTCATTCATTGTTGCACTTTTCTCCTCTCCCAACCCTGCCCCTTAGTACACTATGCTCTTTGAAAAGTAAAAGAAAAATTCTTCCATTGTTTTACAATCCCTCCCCCAGGTCCACATCAGTATGCAGCTTTTGCTCTGGACTCTGGTCATGACAAAAATACCTAATCACATATTTCTTTTAAACAGTTTTCATTCTTATCTGTTTCAATG
Source organism: Elephantulus edwardii (assembly GCF_000299155.1). Taxonomy (NCBI): domain Eukaryota; kingdom Metazoa; phylum Chordata; class Mammalia; order Macroscelidea; family Macroscelididae; genus Elephantulus; species Elephantulus edwardii. The sequence continues at coordinate 10,369,380 of NW_006399768.1, read as the reverse complement.
CAGTATACATTATTGAACCCATCTTTTTCAGTCTCCCCCCAACCCCGATATCCTGTATACAACAGTGGCACCATGCAGTATTTGTCCTTTTGTGACTGGCATACTTCACTCAGCATAATATCCTCCAGGGTCACCCATTTTGAATAATATTAAAAGAGTTCCTTATTTTTCAATGCAGCATAGTATTCCATTGTGTGAATATATCACAGTTTCTCTATCCATTCGTTTGTTGATGGGCACTTAGGTTGTTTCCAACTCTTTGTTATTGTGAACACAGCTGCAATAAACATGGGTGTGAATATATCTGTTTGGATGTCAGTCATGGTCTCTTTGGGGTATATTCCCAGAAGTGGAATTGCTGGGTCAAATGGTGTCTCTATTTGTAACTTTTTGAGAAAGCGCCATACCACCTGACACAGTGACTGCACCATTTTACACTCCCACCAACAGTGAATAAGTTTTCCAGTTTCTCCACAACCTCATCAGCATTTGTTGCTGGCTAGCCTGTTAAATTTTGCTATTCTGGCTAGGGTGAGATGATAACTCATAGTTGTTTTAATTTGCATCACTTTTAGAGCTAGGGATTTTGAACATTTCTTCATGTGCTTGTTAGCCATCTGAATGTCTTCTTTGGTGAAGTGTCTGTTCATATCCTGTGCCTATTTTTCTAATGGATTATTTACCTTTATCTTGTTGTGGTGCTCAAGTATTTTGTAAATTCTGGATATAAGTCCCTTATCTGATATATCATTACCAAATACTTTTTCCCAGTCTGTGGCTTCCCTTTTTACCCTGTTGGAGAAGTTTTTGGATGTGCATAGAGATTAAGAGACTTCCCAGTATCTTTTGGTAATATATTTCAATAAATTTGTCCCGCCATTGCATTTAGATTTACTAAAATGCTTCAAGTTACCACCGCAGAACTTTCTAGCTGAGAGTATTCAGCAGATGGCAGAGGAGTTAAAGGTACCTCTTTCCTTGAGATAGAGGACTTGTGAAATAAAGAACTCTATTAAAGTGTCTTATTCTGCTCGTGTTAAAAGGAAAGGTGAATACAGTTCCTTTAGAATTTCCTCATTTATTTTCATTTCTTGCCTAAAATTACTCTTTAAACTTCTGCCTAAATCTCTGCAGGAGCTACACACCTCTTCATTACATGACAGGGTAACCCTGGGAGTTAGATTTTCTTGGTTTAAGTTCTACCTCTTTGACTTGGAAGAGTTATATAATCTTATTAATTCCATTTTCTCAACTGTCAAATAAGAATAATTCTTGCCTCATAAAAGGCTCTAAGTTCTAAATGAAGTAAGTCAGATAATATACTCAGCACAGTGCCTGGCACACTGGAAATTCATAATAAATGCCGGCTGGATCTTCATTATAATGGAATTCCATTGGATTCCATTAAAATGGAATCCATAAATAGACATATTACATCTTGTCAATATTATGAGCCTATAACCTAATTTTACAGTTATCCAAAGCTTATTGAATCTTACAGTATTAGTGATGTCTCCTCACTGCACGTTAGGTTTTTTGTTTTGTTTTGGTTTTTTCTTTCTTTCTTCTGGTCTGTTTTCTGCCTACACAGCTCTACTGCTGTTTCCTAATCTGCTTCTTATCCCCATATGATACCTCATTATTTGGTTATAAGAACAAAACATTTCCTTTCATATTACCTCACCCTTCTTTGATTCTGAAAGAAAGTATTTTTATCCTCTTAGAGAGTTATCCCATGTGTGGAAGCATTATTTTATAATGTGTTGCAAACACAATTTGGTTGGAATATAAAAAAAGCAACCTATCATCAGATTTGTGTAAGTATCTGGTATTAAATTGCAAGAATCTTTCTGAGGCTGTCTGCTTTTAATAATGTTCTCTGCATGTGTATGGAACTGAGGAACTAAATATTACAATAAATAGTTAATTGTAATTGTGAGAAATTGTTGTTGTTAGGTGCTTTCAAGTTGAGTATAAATGATTATGACACCATGAACCAAAGAGCTAAACCCTGTTTTATCCGGTGCCATTCTCATTCTTCTTGATACACAAAAGCCCACTACAGCAGTCACCATATCAATCCATTTATTTGAGATTCTTCCTCTCTTTTGCCGACTCTCCACCCTTGCTAGCATCATGTCTTTCTCCCAGAAAAAGTCCCTCCTAGAAACATGCCCAAAGTAAGTTAGACAAAGTTTCACTGTTCTTCCCTCCAAAAACACTAGAATTGCACCCTCTTCTAAGCACATTTGTTTGTTCTTTTGGCCATCCATGGGATGTTCAGAGCTTT
>NW_006399768.1:10365387-10366483 GCF_000299155.1 Elephantulus edwardii | reverse complement strand
CCTGGTCCAAGTATAGGTTCCTGATGAACATAGTTAAGTTCTGGCATTCGCATTGTTCTCAATATCAGCCATAACTTGTTATGATCTATGCAATCAAATGCCTTTGCATATTCAATAAAGAACAAATAGACAGTCTTTTGGTATTTCTTACTTTTAGCCAGGATCCTTCTGACATCAGCAAAGATATTCTTGGTGCCATGGCCTCTTCTAAAGCCTGCTTGAATGAATAATAATTTTTATTTATAAGAAGAATAAATAAGTGCATGGTTTATAAAATTTGGGAAACTTCCAGTGATATACTCATTTGGAAACTAACATGAGCCAAGGTTTGTAATTCTGGGACTCAGTATCTCAAAAATAAGAGGAAATCTAATGACACAGACATAATGCAAGACTTGCGCGAAAATGGAAAGCAAACAATTGATTGTATTTTAGTGAGGGAGATAATCAGCCTCCTAAATAGACAAGAAGTCTAGTGTCAGGAATACTGGACTAGGCTTGATGAAGGAGTCGGTGGTTACTTCTTTTTCACTTTGCTTTGGTCTCACTCTGTCCTTAACAGAAAGGGTGGCATGTAGTATGTCATGTAGGATGGGTAGTGTGATATAATGGCCACATGAAAAGCAGCTATGTCAAGACTGATATAACGTACGTGAGTAAGCTGGTCAGCCTCTCAACATCCTCTAGCCAATTGCTGTAACACTGTGTCAGACAATCATTACCCACAATAACACCTTTTAGAAAAGAATCTTGTTGTTGTGTACGGTTGAGTCTAATAAGGACGGCAAAGAAGAAACTCAGGTCCTCTGAAGAACAAAACATTACCTAGAACGGGGTAGGTGGAAGAATGGAGACCTGAACTTGAATATCATTTTTCTGGTTGGAAGTTTATCTCTATATTCCACTACTAAGCTCATCAAGATGGAACAAAGTGGAGTTTACACACTCACCTACTCTAGTAACACATTAATGCTATGCTTACTAATCTCAGAGGATTTGAGAATCTAGCAAACATGGTGTGACTAATAAAAAGTCCAAGCAAAGAAGGACACTACATTAACCAAAATCTTTTAAAAGAATTGATAATTATGAATAA
>NW_006399768.1:10355178-10364980 GCF_000299155.1 Elephantulus edwardii | reverse complement strand
ATGTCCAAAAGGATATCAGACAAAGCCTCAGAATCCTTGCCTCCAAGATGAAGGCTGGCTTCACCCTCTCTAGGACAAACTTGTTTGTTCTCCTGGCAGTCCATGGGATATTCAACACGCTTCCCCAGCACCCAGCTAAAAGGCATCAGTTCTCTTTCTATCATCCCTAGTCATTGTCCAATTATCTGATGCATAGCAAGCAATTGTGAAGTCTATGGCCTGTACCAGGTGCACCTTAGTCTCTAGACTGACATTGTTGCTTTTCAGTACTCTGGAGAGGTCACTGACAGCCAACATTCTCCATGCAATTTGTCTCTTGATTTCATGGCTGCTGGTGCCAGTAGTGTTGATTGTGGAGCCAAGCAAAAATAAAGCTGTTAACAATCTCAATTTCTTCACCATCCATCCTGATGCTGCCAATTGGCCCAGTAGTGAGAATCTTTGTTTTCTTGATATTGAGCCACAATTCATATTGAAGGCTTCAGTCCTTGACCTTTTGCAGCAAGTCCTTCAGGTCCTTTTCAGTTTCAGCAAGCAGGGTTGTGTCATCTGCATAATGCAGATTGTTGATGAATCTTCTTACATTACTGATGCCACACTCCTCTTCATACAGCCCAGCCTCCCGGATAATATGTTCTGCATATAGGTTGAAAAGGTATGGAAATAGGACACATCCCTGGCATACACCCTTCCCAATTTTGAACCATGAAGTGTTTTCTTGCTCTGCTCTGTCGATTGCCTCCGTGTCCAAGTATAGGTTTCACATAAGCACAATCAAGTGTTCTGGGATTCCCATTTTTCTCAGAGGTAGCCACCTATTGTCGTGATCCACACAGTCAAACAGAAATAGACATTCCTCTGGTTCTCACTGCTTTTAACCAAGATCCATCAAATATTAACTGTAATATCCCTAGTACCACAGCCTCTTCCAAACCCAGCCTGCACATATGGAAGTTCTTTGTTCATGTGCTGTTCCAGTCATTTTTGGATAATTTTCAGCAGAATCTTGTTTGCATGTGATAGTAATGAAATTGTTGGTAATTTCTGCACTCTGTCAGGTTACCTTTCTTTGGAATGGAAACAAATATAGATCTCTTTCAATCAGTTTACCAGGTGGTTGTCCTCCAGATTTCTTGGCACATCTTTGTGAGTGCATCCAAGGTAGCATCTGTTGAAATATGACAATTGGTAATGCCATCAATTCCTAGAGCCTTGGTTTTTGCCAATTCTTTCAGAACAGTTTGGACCTCCTCCTTCATCACCATAGGCTCTCGCTCATACGTGGTTTCATGAAATTCTTCTGTGTCAGCCAATTCCTTCTGGTACAGTGATTCTGTATATTCTTTTCATATTATTTTAATGCATCCTAAATCATTTAATATTCTGTCCAAAGCATCCTTACATATTGAAACTCGTGGCTTGAATTTATTTTTCAATTCCTTCTGCTTCAATAAATTCAGCCCTTTTGATTTTCTGACTCCAGTTCTTTGTACATTTCATTATAGTACTTTGCTTTGTTTTCCAGAGCTGCCCTTTGAAATATTCTGTTCAGTTCCTTAGTTTCTTAATTTCTTCCCTTTGGCTTGTTGGCCCTCTAGTGAAATATTCAGTCTCATCTGACATCCATCTTAGTCTTTTCTTCCTTTCCTGCCTTTGTAATTACTTTTTGCATTCTTCATGGACAATATTCTTGATAACCTCCCACAGATCATTAGGTCTTCTCTCATTGATGTTCAAGGTCTCAAACATCTTCCTGAGATAGTTTTGAAATTCAACTGGGATAGACTTAAGGTCAAATTTTGGTTCCTGTGGATTTGCTTAAATTTTCTTCAACTTCAGCTTGAACTTGCATGTGAGTATTTGGTGGCCTGTTCCACAATCAACACTTGCCCTAGTTTTCACAGCTGATATTGAGCTTCTCTAGAAGTTCTTTCCACAGATGTAATTTATTTTATTCATAAGCATATCATCAGGTTAAATCCTAGTGTATAACCTGCATTTATGTTTCTTATAAATGGTATTGCAATGAATAAATAATTGTATGTGCAGAATTCTATCATTCTATCTCCACCTTCATTTCTGTTACCAAGTCCATGTTTTCCAACTACTTATCCTTCTTCCCTGTTCACAACTTTTGCATTTCAATCAACCATTAAAACTAATGCATCTTGATTGCGTGTTCAATTGATTTCTGACTGCAGAAGTTGGTAGAAATCTTCTATTTCCTCATTTTGGATCTAGTTTTTGGTGCATATATTTGAATGATAGTGGTATTGATGAGACTTCAGTGTATATGTATAGATATTATTGTGTCACTCCCTACATTGTATTTCAAGATGGATGTAGAAATGACATTTTTTAATTACGAAAGCAGCCTCATATTTTCTCACCTTTTCATACCTAGCATAGTAGATCATATGATTAAACTATTCAAAATGTCTTTATAATCCATCTCACTTCTCCAATACTTAATAAGTCAATATTTACATGTTCCATTTATTTATTAACAATGTCCAATTTTCTTACATTTATGCTTCTCATATTCCACATTCCAATCACTAGCATCTGCTTACAACTGTTTCTCCTTCTTTATATTTCCATATTTGAGATCTCAGTTTCAGTTGCCATGTCTGCTAGTCTAACTGTACTCTATTATACATAGAGTTTTTGAATGCTTCTTATTTTGAAAGTTGATGGCCAATTCTTCTTCTTAGGATCCATGCCATAGTCTTTGCAATTACTTGCAATGCATCAGAAAGCTGGATCATGACTAGGGATGGTAGAAGGAGAGTTAATAACTTTGAGCTGTGGTGCTGGGCAAGAGTATTGAATACACCATGGACTGCTAAAAGAACAAACAGATTTGACCTAGAGAGGGTGAGACCGGGCTGTTCCTTGGAGGCAAGGATTCTGAAGCTTCATCTGACATACTCTGGACATGTTTGCAAGGTGGTGGAACCAGTCCTTTGAGAGGCAAGTCATACGTAGGAGGGTGGAGGGAAATGTAGGAGAGGAAGACCTTCGATGAGATGTATTAATTAGTGACTGGGTAATGGGGGTAGGAAGAGTATCAGAGACAATACAATTGGCACAGGGTAGAGCAGGGTTTAGGGCTGTTGTACATAAGGTCGCTATGAGTCACACATGACTCAATGGCACATAGCAACAACGTGTTACTAATACGAAGTCAAAGCAAAAAAAGAACACTACATTGGCCAATACCTTTAAAAAGAATTGATAGTTACAAATAGCAAGAATGAAAATACAGAAACTAATATATATATATTTATACACACACACACACACACACACACACACACACACATTTTTTAAAGGAACAATGGTTTAAGCACTAACTGCTAACTGAACTATCACTGCTAAATTTTCAGTCTTGGAAATCATCTGGGACATTCCTGTAACTGTATTGTAACAGGACTATGAGTTATGATTAAGAATTGAAAATACAAGTTCTGTTTCTTTTTAGGGAGAGATTTTATCAAAGAAACATGAATGAGGAATAAAAAGTTAAGATTTTGGTTCTGTGGCATGGGCAGGTAGCACAGCACAGGCACATGGTGCAGCACAGACATAAGTAGGGGAATGGCTTTCTCAGATTTCTGAGAAAGGGAGGACTGACTTGAGACACCCTACCATCAGCCTGATTTCACACCACTCAAGACAAAGGAAAACATTGAGATTCAGGAATGAAAGCACAGAAAGTGAGACACTGACTTTCAGAGCAAGGACTTTGGGGTGCTTGTGGGGAGATAGGATGAAAATTTCTTTGGGTACAGGTCCCTCCATTTGGAGATCATTGCGTCAGTGACTATGGGGGCCATCCTGGGAGCCAATAGATTTGGGGACATACAGCCACAAGGAGGTGAAAGACTGTCCCATCATTCTCAATTGACATGTTGAGCTGCAAAAAAGAAAGCTGGCTTGAAATAGCTCTGTACAGAATCTGCTCACATGGAGCATTAGGTCTCATAACAGTTGGCCCCTCCATAGATGAAAGATGAAAATAGAGTTTGGGGCAGGGGCCTTCATTAAGATGAGATTCTTGGAGGGCTCCTATACAGACTAGAGAGAATCTGAAGGACTATTAGAAAGTCCTTTTAGAAAAGCAAATTGTTCAGAAACATTTCCAGTTAAATGAGCATCTCACTTAACATCATAAAAATAAGAATTACCAACAATTTTTGACGATAAAATAGAAACAGCTTAACATTTGTCAACGAAAAATTTCACATAATGTTAAGAAAGCAACAGACAACTTCAAACATTGTGAGAAAACAAATTATGCCTTCTCCAAAAAACCCCAAAAAGAAATAAAAGATAATATTGCTGCCACAATGAATACCCCAGCATATGTTCATATGGAGACATTAGAACAGCTATGAAAGAAAGTAAAAATGATGGAAGAAACAATGGATGCCACAAATAAAGGGAATATGTAGGGGTAGAGAACCTGAAGAAATATATTGATGAAGAATTATTTGAATAGCTACAGAAGAAAGTGCAAATTATGGAAAAATAATGGAAATCACCAAGAAATCAGACACTCAAGAGATAGGGAGCAAGAAGAAATATACTGAAAAGGAGCAACTTGCACAACTGTGGAAGAAAATGCAAATGATGGAAGAAATAATTTAAATTCTAGAGGTGCAAGAAATTAAAAAAATCATCACTCAATAGAGAGAGTGCAGCCAACACATAACCGGAAATAGAAAAGAATGAAAATGCAATCTAGCATATTAAGCCTGAAATATCAGAAGTATACAAAATGCTGGAGGGACAAAAAGTAGAACAGAAGAGATGAAACAGAGAGTCAGTGAAATGGAAGATATAAACCTGAATGGAAACATACTACAAGAAAAATCAGAGATGAGATATAAAGAAAATATTAGAATCATGTGGGATGACATCAAAGAAACAATATATATATATGATTGAAATTCCCGAATATGAGAGGGAGAGGAAAATTACTATAAAACAAGTTGTGGAAGAAGTAGTAGAAAGAAACCCTTTCCAGGTATTATGCAGAATGAGGAAATCCATATTCAAGAAGCTCAGTACACACCAAATAGACTAGATCTAAAAAGAAAAACAACAAGAGATATCATAGTCAAATTCTCCAAAACAAAAGATAAAGATACTTTAGAATACTACAAGCTGCACGAGAAAAAGAATCACCTACAAAGGAAAAGCAATAAGGTTACTTTTGGAGTTTTTAGCAGAAATTATGCAAGCAAGAAAATAATGGGAACCATGGCATATACAGAAAGTTGAAAGAAAACAATTGTCAACAGAACATCCTGCAAAACTATCTATCAAATATGAAGCAGAAATCACACTCTTTTGTGGAAAAGAGAGAACTTAAGGAACTTGTGAGAATGAAACCAAATCTATAAGAACTTCTAAGGGAAATCCCTCACAAAGAGACACTAAAGGAAAGTGAATGGACCAGGTGGTTAATTATAGGGTCATAGAAATCGATGGTTTGAAGGTGGGGTGGATGAAGGAAATGAGAAGGGTAACTGTGAAAAACAATGTATACCAACTTTGTAAATAAACCAAAATAATTTTTTAAAAAAAGCAGCAAAATGGCAATGTTAAAACCTGGTCTGTCAATAATTATACTTAATTTGAATGGACTAAATGTACCAATCAAGAGAAAAAGAGTAGCAGGATGCATAAAAACCCCAAAGCCCATTAATATGTTGACTATAAGAGAAATATCTAAGACACACATACAAAAAAGATAGACTCAAATCAAAGGGTAGGGGGAAAATATACCAAGCAAATTCCATCCACAAAAAAAACCCAGAAGTGGCAATACCAATCTCTGATGAAATAGATGTCAGAATGAAGACCACCATGAAAGAGAAGGAATGACACTATATAATGTTTAAAGTCACAGTAGATCAAGAAGACATAACATTGGTCAATATCTATGCACCAAATGATATTATGTCTAGTCAAGCATGACTCATAATGACCGTTGGAACAAAAGACCTGAAACTTGTTCTGTAACTATCATCATTTCTCCAAGTTCATAGAGTTTCCCGGGTGTATGTTTGGGAAGTAGATGCCACTTCTGCTTCCAAGTCTATCTGAATCTGGGAGTTCCACCAAACACTATCCACCACGGATAACCATTATGGCATTTGACACACCAGTGGTACAACATTCAGAATCACAGCAAATTGACAGAACAGCATTGTACCAATTAGAAGAACGTTTTTCCCAAACATAATTAACACAAGGCCTGAGTGTTGCAGGCCAGAGGACCCAACTGACTTTTAAATGCAAAGGTTCACCCACCAGGTCCTTATTGACTCTAAACAAGAGGCTTCCAGTAGACAACTCATTGTTAGCTAAATCCAACTAATCCAATCAGCTCACACACAATTGTGAATGAAATAAAAAACATTCCAACAGTCCACATCTGACCCTTAACCAAAATAAAGAACCTACCTTCTAGAATTCAACTACTTTATACATGAGCCTCCAAACTGAGACTTAATCAAACCCCAACAGAATTTTAAATACAAAGTCACATTCACCAGATACTGATTGACTCTAAATAAGAGGCTTTTAAATGATATACCTGCTAAATACATAAAACAACTGTTAATAGAATTAAAGAAAGAAATAGCACCACTATAGTGGTAGGAGACTTTACAATTCTCACCAAAAGATAGGACAAATTAAAAAAAAAAAAAGCAAACCAAAATAACAACACAAATGCACAAGATCTAAACTATACAATCAGCAACTCAACCTTGTAGAGTTACTCAGAGCATTGCACGCAACTAAACTGAATTCACTTTTTTCTCAACTGCACATGGGATATTTTCCAGAACGGATCACATATTAAGACACAAAACAAGCCTCAAAAAATTAAAAGAAACATGGAAGTAACACAAAGTATGTTCTCAGATCACAATGTCATACAATTAGAAATTAACTACAAGAGGATACAGCTTATATAACTACCAATAGGGAAATAAATGGCTGCATTGCAAGGAGGGACCAGTCCTTGGAGAGGGAAATCATGTATGGGAGATTGGAAGAACAAAGCAGGAAAGGAAGACCTTCAATGAGATAGATCTATTCAGTGATTGGGGTGGCAGGAGTAGGTGTGTTGGAGACAGTGAGGTTGGCACAGGATAGAGCAGGATTTAGGTCTCTTGGACATAGGGTTGCTATGAGTCACAAGTGACTCAACGACACATAACAACAACACAACTGGGTTATAGAAGAAATAATGACATTTTAAAAATTCCTCAAAACAAATGATAATGAAAATAAAGCACACTAAAACCTCTGTGATGCAGCTAAGGAAATCCTCAGGGGGCAGTTCATAGAAATAGGCAAACACATAAAAAATGAAGAATGAAGTAAAATTAATGATCTAAACCAAAACCTTCATCAAGTAAAAAAAGAACAACAATGTAACTCCACAACTTCTAGAAGAAACGAAATTATAAGAGTAGCTAAAGTCAATGAAATAGAAAACAGAAAAACAACATCAACAAAACCAGGAGCTGGTTTTTCAAGAGGGTCAATAAAACTGAAAAACCATTGACAAACTTACTAAAATAAAAAAAGGAGAAGACACAAATAACTTGAATAAGAAAAGATAGAGGTAACATCACAACAGAAACAGAGCAAATTAAAACAAATTTGAAAACTTAGAGGAAATGGACAAATTCATTGAAACTCCTGCCCTACCCAGATTGACACAGACAGATGTAGAACACTTAAACAGACTCATCACAAAAGAAATTGAGCAGGTCATAGAAAGATATCCCAACAAAAAATGTCCTGGACTGCATGGCTTCACAGCTGAATTCTACCAAAAATTTATAGAAGATTTATCACAAATTCTACTTAAATTATTCCAAAAACTAGACAAAGAAGGAACACTATTATAGTCACTCTATTAATTAAGCATAATCCTGATGCCAATACCAGGCAAAGATATTACCAAAAAGAAAACTACAGACAATATCTTTCCTGAACATAGACAAAAAAATCCCCTAGCCAATAGAATCCAAAAGTACATCAAGAAAATAATTCTTCATGACATAGGATTTATAGCAGGTATGCAAGGATGGTTCAACATAAGCAATACAATCAATGTAATTCACTGCATTAACAAAACAAATAACAATAACCATGTTTCTAGGGAGTGATGCAGAAAAGGCATTTGAAAAACCAACCCCCATACCTGATTGAGACACTAAGGAAAATTGTATTAGAAGGGAATTTCCTCAACATAGTGAAAACTATTTGCAAAACCAAGAGTAAATATTCTCAGTTGAGAAAGACTTAAATAATTTTCTTTGCAATTAGGGCCAGACAATAATGCTCACTATTGCCACTTCTCTTCAATATTATATTGGAAATACTTCATAGGGTAATATAAAAACAGAAGGAAATTAAAGGTATTCAGACTTACAAAGAGATAGGAAACTGTTGTTATATGCAGAGGGGATGATAGTGTAAACAAAAACCCCCAAAGACTCAACTAAAAAAACTGTTAGAGCTAATAGACCAGTTTAGTAAAGTTGAAGGATACAAGATCAATATCCAAATATCATTGGGATTCCTCTACAGTAACAAAGAGAACTAAGAGAAGGAAGCTAAGAAAGCAATACCATTTAAAATAACCAACCACAAATTGAGATACTTGGGAGTGAACTTAACTGGAGACACAAAAAACTTACACAAAAAGTACAGAACATTTCTGGAAGACACAATGAAAGATTTAAATAAATGAAAAATTGTACCCTGTTCGTGGATGTTGTTGTTCTTTGTTGATTGCCTTCGAGTCGAGAAGGACTCATAGTGACCCTATGAACAAAAGGCCTGAATCCTTTCTATAACTATGGACATTTATCAAAGTTCATAGAGTTTCCAGAGGCATGTTGTTTAGGAAGTGGATGCCACTCCTGCTTCCAAATCTGTCTTAAACTGGGAGCTCTACCAAATGCTGCTCATCATGGGTAACTGTATGGCATTTGACACCCCAGTGGCACAAGATTCAACATCACAACCCCAGGTTATCTCAGGACAGCATACTGTAAGAAGTGTGCTATACTACCTAGAAGAATGTTCATCCAAAATATAATAACTGACTTTCAAATACAAAGACCATCCCTGAGGTCTTGTTGACTCTAAAGAGGCTTAAATAAAAAACAATCAATATAGTATGTTTCTGTTGTTATGTGCCGTTGAGTTGCCTACGAAGTATAACAGCCCTACTCAGCTTAAAACCCTTCCCTGTTCTGAGCCAGTCTCACTAATTTTGACACACTAACTCCCGTTACCCCAGACACTGTATCAATCCATCTCATCCAGGGTCTTCCTTTCCTGCACTGTCCCTCCACCTTTCGTAGCATGATGTCCTTCTCCAAGGAACAGTCTCATCTGGCCACATGACCAAAATATGTAGGATGGAACTTCAAAATTCATGCCTCCAAGGAGCAAACTGGCTTTATACTCTCTAGTACAGACCTCTTTGTTCTCTTATAAGTGAACAATATGTACAGTACTCTTCTCCAGCACAAAGACATCAATTCTTCTGTTGACATTATTCACTATTTACCTCACATATACATAGCAAACAATTAAGATGATGGCCTCAGGCCGTCACTGGGATGGGCCTTTAAGCTGCCCAGGAATAGATGGTATACCAAATGACATATTTCAGTTAACAGATGCTTCCCTGGATGTGCTCACCAAGTTGTGCCAAGAAATCTGGAGAACAACCACTTGGCCAACTGACTGGAAG
>NW_006399768.1:10352468-10353808 GCF_000299155.1 Elephantulus edwardii | reverse complement strand
TCTCTAAACTGATACTGTTGTTCTTTAGAACTCTGGAGAGATCTTTGACAGTAAATTTTCCCAATCCAACTAGTTTTTTGATTTCCTGACTGGAGATGCCAAGAGTGTTGATTGTAGGTCTATGTAAAATGAAATCTTTAACAACCTCAATTCTTTCTCCATCTATCATGATACTGCCTATTAGTCCATTGTTGAAGATCTTTGTTTTCTTGATATTGAGATGTACTCCATATTGAAGGCTACAGTCTTTGACTTTCTGCAGCAAAATTTTTACTTCTTCTTTAGTCTTGTCGAGCAAGGTTGTGTCATCTGCATAAAGTAGATTGTCAGATTGTTTATTACTCTTTCTTCAATCCTGATGCTATGTTTGTGTTCATAGAGTCGAGCCTACAAAATGATCTATCCCATATATAGATTGAAAAAGTATATGCTTAGAGGTGGCCTGGGAAGGCTGGCCTTATGATGGCAAATGTCTGGGTTACTAGTCCATCTTTGATTTGCAGAAGAATAACAACGGCCACTCAAGGAGAACTCTGAGTCCAATTTAAATTTGTGTTGGTGACTGATAGTAGTGCTGGAAACACGTTTGTGAAATGTCATCTGACTAGTGAATTCAAGAAGTATGTAGCTACCTTGAGTGTGGAGGTCCATTTCCTCATGTTCCACACCAACAGAGGACTAAATAAATTCAACATGCTGGTTACTGCTGGCCAAGAGAAATTTGGGGATCTGAGAGATGGCTATCATATCCAAGCCCAGTAAGCCATTATATTGTTTGATTTAAGACTGAGTGTTACCTATGAGAAAGTGCCTAACTGGCTTAAGTATCTTGTTAGAATATGTGTAAACATCCCCATTGTGCTATGTGGCAACAAAGTGGACTTTAAGGGCAGGAAAATTAATGCAAAAATCTATTGTTTTTCACCAAAAGGAGACTCTTTAGCATTATGATATTTTTGCCAAAAGTAACTACAACTTTGAAAAGCCTTTCCTTTTGATTGCTAGAAAATAATGGGAGACACTAACTTGGAGTGTGTTGTCCTGCTCTTGCCCCACTTGAAGTTGTCATGGACTCAGCTTTAGCAGCACAATGTGAGCATGATTTAGAGGTTGCACAAACAATTGCTCTCTCAAACAGGAGGCCTGTCTGTGAGAGAACGAAGCTGGATCCCAGCATCAGTTTAGTTTTAGGCAACTATCCTGCGATGTTGCCACATGTTTGCCACTTTATTTTCAACTAAGCAGAACATGTGCTAATCATTAGGATGCTGAAAGAGATGAATGGGTTTCAGAGTGAGTGTGGCAATTTAAAAAACCTTCATTTTTTTGACCTGCATATT
>NW_006399768.1:10349795-10351648 GCF_000299155.1 Elephantulus edwardii | reverse complement strand
AGAGCTGTTGGTAGATTCGAACCATGTGCCTTTGAGTTTGTAACACAGCTTCTTACTACCAGGCCATGTAAGTTCCCATTAATCGTGAGCCTATTTTATAGTGTCTCTTCTCTACAAAAGGCAACTCACTTTGTCTTTTTCATGTATCTAAAAATCCAGCTCATTGAGATTCAGTAACTGGCAGAGTGATCTAAGACTTCTTATAGATTGTGTTAGTCCCATCTTTGTGGAATTGCATTAATCAGGCTTTCATTAACGTTACTGTTGAATTAGGTAATAAACTGAGACATACTGGGGAATAAAGTGAGTTCCTTTTACACAATTCCTTTTCAAAACCCATAGCAGCCGCCTTATTTTTCCTCCATGGTAAGAATTAAACATTTCAGTAACTCTGTAATTGAACTTCTTGGTGACAGTTCTGAATGACAAAATGGCCTGGGCAACAGCTTGGACCTGCTGGGGAGACTTCTCTTGTTTTGGCAGCCTTTCAGTTCATTCCATAAGTGAACTAGAATCTCTCACTCAAATGTGACATATATTCCTCCCATCACTCAGAGGTCTCTAAATGTTGAAAGCGGGGAAAGGAGGATGCTGAGAGTAAAAAACTCTCTGGATGAAAAATTCTTATATGCTAGATCTTTTTGAAAGACTAATATATTTTAAAACTTTGGAATTTACTTTGTGGTAAACTTGTTCCTTATCAAGAAATCTAGAGCATCCTTTATTTTCTGCTCCTTAAAAACACTACCAGAATGATTACTTAATATGGTGGAACAATACAATAACTCTTGAGAGTATATTGAGGTATTGGAATTTCCCACAGACTAAATACGACTCAGCTAGATAGTTGATGATTTCTGGGATAAGACGATGAAACTCTACTGCTTCTCTTTCTATATAGAAAGCAAACTCTTTCCCGTTTTTGTTGTTAAGTGGCACAGAGAAAACACCTACGAATTTCTAAGAGCTCTAATATATTGCTCCTGTATTTAACTGATAGATACCGCTGTGGAATCTAACACAAGGTAAGTACTACAAGTGTTTTAATTCACTTTGAAATATGGTTCTTAATTATGGGTATAGATAAAGCCATATTTAAAACAATTCACTCAGTTGCAGAAGAAATTACCATGTGGTGAAAACGTTATCCATCTGAACATACAGTATCACTTGCATTCAACTCCAATATTTGCTTGATCTTCCTAACCTCTAACACCAAACATATTCTATGTCCCCCCAAATTTTGTAAGTATGTATTTACTTTTTAAGTGCCAAGAAAAATTTAACTTGAATATGAATGGCTGTACTTGAGTAGGCCCAAATCTTCAGGGCACATTTAGAGGACAAACAGGTGTTTTATTTTCTGGGGAAGGCGAGAGCAATACTCTTAGTGTGTAGATATAGTTATATTACAAGATCACTTGTACAGGACCGTTCTTTCAATTTGTTTCATATTGTGACTTGCAGAAAGTAGTATTTCTACAGGATATAGGGGCAAATGGAAACATCCGATGGGGCTAGATATATTTGGCCTGGAAACTCCAGTCATCCGTGTAGAATCCACTTCTTCCTAAACTGAAGAAAATAATATTTTGAAAATTTGTAACCCCTGCAAGGCATATCTTATGCTATAGCTGTAATTGAGGGAATTCTGTGATAGAATACGTGATAGTATCTCTCTTAGGCCTTTAGTCCATGATTAGGATTTGGAAATCCTAATTAGGCTTAGATTTGGAAACAAGTTTATATTATGTTTATAATGGACATCTGTGTTTCATTGACTATGCAAAGGCATTTAACTGTGTGGAACACACAAACTGTGGCTAACTCTGAGAAGAATGGGAATGCCAGAA
>NW_006399768.1:10348082-10348930 GCF_000299155.1 Elephantulus edwardii | reverse complement strand
GAAGAGCCTAGATGAGATAAATTGACTCAGTGTTTGGGGTCATGGGAAGGTGTGTCAGAGACAATGAAGTTGGCTCAATGTAGTGCAGGGTTCAATGCTATTTTACATGGGTCACTATGCATTACAAACAACTCAATGGCACATAACAACAACAACAACTCACTGTAGTTTAGGATTGACAGGTTAGAGTTATGCCCACCATTTATAGATTGTATTATGCCCATCAAGTAACTGGCAATTTCCTTCAAGCAGAGATATTTCGCTTAAATTAGCATGGCCAAATATTTTTCAGATTAGCATTTTATGATTAGCATGCCCATTCTGTTTATAAGGGCAACCACAACAACTTTGCAATTGACTTTTAGATTTCATTGCTCTGCACAAGAGGGTGTTAGCTGCAAAATGAATGTCAGACTCTGAAGTATGTTCTAGAAGATGTTGTTGTTAGGTGTCATTACGTTAGCTATGACTCATACCTACACTATGAACAATAAATATGAAATTTGCCTTATCCTGTGCCATTCTTGCCATCTGTGATATCATTGAGGTCATTGTTATAGTCATTGTGTAAATACATCTTGTCTCTTTCTCTGATCTTCCATCTTTCTCAGCATGATGTTTTGTTCCAAGGACTAGCCTCTTCTGACAATGTGCCCAAAGTGTATGAGAAAAAGTTTCACCAGCCTTGCCTCTAAGAGCACCCTGAATATACTTTTCCAAGACAGATTTGTTTTGTTTTTTTCAGTCTGTAATTCATTCTGTACTCTCCTGTAAGGGTTAATCTGACCAAGGCTGAAGCTAATCAGATTCTATTTACAAGACAAAACAAACTCTCTGCTTGCTCTTGC
>NW_006399768.1:10333636-10345997 GCF_000299155.1 Elephantulus edwardii | reverse complement strand
AAAGAATTGGTTGACATGATACCATTTCATAAAGTGACATATGCTCAAGAACCATTGGTATTGAAAGAAGCCAAAGCTTCCCGGAAGGCACTGGTAAAAAAAAAAAAAGACTCTAGGAATTTACAGAATACTAAAAGAAGTGTTTCAACAAAAAGATGCAGCCTTGCATGTGTACACTAACCTTAGCTAAGAAAGTAGACCAACTGACTTAAGAAGATTCAAACTTAGAGAAATTTTTTTTTTAAAAAAAATAAGTGACCTAATAGAATGTGACAATTATGAAACAATATTTTTAATTGCACATACAAGTACAATTTTACTGAATATTATTCTACTATGGCTAAGTGCAGTATATCAATAGGAAACTGCTAGAAACTGAAGCTGGATTCTGCAGAGTCTGTGAAATGAGAGACAACATTGCTGACAACAGATGGATCTTGAATAAAAGCAGAGAATTTCAGAAAAAAATAATGGCTTTCAAACTGGATTCAGAAAAGGCCATGGACCAAAGAAAAGAATTTTTGGTGCTAGATGGATCTTCCCTAAAATCAAAGAATAACAGAAGAAATCTATGATCAAAACATTGAATGCTACAGGAAATATGAAAGAATATGTAAGGAGAGTACACATTCATAGTACTAAAAACAAATAAATGGCCAACACTGAACTGTTTCAGGAATTTGTATATGATAAGAATCAATAGTAATAAAGGAAGAAGTCCGAACTGCATGAAGACATTGGCAAAGACCCACAATTTCTCAAAGAATTGTCAGAATACCATTTGAGCTGTTTCAGAAAACAGGCTATGACAAGAAATTTGGAAGAGAGCCACCTGACCATGACTAGAATGATTAAAAGATATGAACATTAATTCCATTATTGGAATTCCACTAAATAAAAGTGACCCAAGAGTGTAGAAACTGCTGAACAACATCATTATTATCACATTAAGTATATTTTTGATTACAATTATTAAAAATATCTGTAACAGTTCACAACAAGGAATGACCACAAATTCAAAGTGGATTCAGAGTTGCAAATGAACAAGGAATGCCATTGTTGAAGCCAAATAAATCTTGCCTGTAAGCACAGAATTCCAGAAACACAATCATTTTTATTGACTTTTAAAAGGCATTAAATTGCATAAACCATAGCAAAGAATGTTGTTATATTATTAGGTGCCATCAAGTCGAGTACGACTCATAGTGACCCTATGAACAAAAGATCTAAACCTAGTCCTGTTCTGCTCCATCCTCACACTTCCTGACATACAAGAGCCCATTGCAGCCGTCACTGTGTCAATCCATGTGGTTAAAGGTCTTCCTCTCCTTTGCCAACCCCCCACCCTTCCCAACATCATGTCTCTCTTCAAGGAATAACACCTCTGAGCAACATGTCCAAAGGATGTGAGGAGAAGCCTCATTTTTGCCTCCAAAGAGCACTCTGGCTCCACTCTCTCCATGACATAGCTATTAATTTTATTGGCCATCCATGAGATGTTCCGTGCTCTTCTCCAACACTACAGCTCAAAGGTGTCAATTCTTTCTCTGTCATCCTTATTCATTGTCTAAGTCTCAGGTAGGCTAGTAATCGAATAGCTCCTGCAAAATCCATATGTAGACCAATGAGTATTTGCCAGAACAAAACAAGGGAATGATGCATAGTTTATAATCAGGAAATATGTTTCAGCATTTTAACTTTTCCCCACTCTTATTCAATCTGTGATGAGCACAGATTCAACTTCATTTGAGAAGCTCGACTTTAGGAAGAAGAATGTGGCATCAAGATTCGAGGACGACTCATCTACAATCTGCATTATGCAGATGATGATATAATAACCTTACTTGCATAAGGTGAAAGAGGAGATCTGAAGCATTTACTGCAGAAAAAAAATAAAGACTGCTATGGATTATATGTTAACATCAAGAAAACAAAAATCTTCACCATTGGACCTGTTGATAACATAATGAGGTATGTAAAAAAGTTTGAAGCTTTCTATGATTTTATTTTATTTGGATCCACAATCAACAGCCTTGGAACCAACAGTCAGGACATCAGGAGGCATGATACATTGAGAAAATATTATCAAGGACCTCTCTAAAATGCTAAGAAGTAAAGTCATCAGTTTAAAAACTGAGAACTAAGGTGCATCTCATCCAAGTCATGTTATTTTCAATTGCTTCCTATGGATATGAAAGTTGAATAATGAATGTTATTGTTGTTGTTACTCATAGTGACCGTATGAATGGGAGTCCTCAACACTTGGGTGTCTTTCATCCTCTCTCCAGGTTCATAGGGTTTATGGAGGCAAGCTATTATGGAAGTAGATGCTGCTCCTGCTTCCAAGCTTGTTTTAATTGGGGAGCTCCATCCCAATCTCTGTCCGCATTGGGTAACCAACCATTAACACATTTGACACATCAGTGTCACAGTGTTCACTCTCATAGTGACCACATGTAACCGCTGTATGGCAACTTGTACACCAGGGCTATATGACCTAGAGGAATGTCTGAACAAAAACAATGAAAGACAGGCCTGAGGGCCACGGATTAAAAGTCACCCACCTTCGGCTTCGCAGCATCACTTTCTGTCCACTGGGCTAGCTGATTGCACTATGTTGATGTTATTGTACAGTGCTGTCAAGTCGCAGGCGACTCATAGTGACCCTATGAAGCAGAGTCCTCAATGCTTTGTTGAATAATGAATTGTTGTTGCTGTTGTTGTTATGTGCTATTGAGTCGTTTGTGACTCATAGCAACCCATTTCTAGATCTATCCTGAAATACAATGTGGTGAGCGACAGGATAATATCCGTACGCATACAAGGAAGTCCAGTGTATACCACTATCATTCAAATATATGCACCAACAACTAGAGCCAAAGGAGAGGAAATAGAAGATTTTACCACCTTTTGCAGTCAGAAATTGATCAAACATGCAATCAAGATGCATTAATAATAATGGGCAACTGGAATGCAAAAGTTGGGAACAGAGAAGAAGGATCAGTAGCTGGAAAACATGGGCTCGGTGAGAGAAATGAGGCTGGAGATAGAATGATAGAGTTCTGCACATTCAATGATTTATTCATTGCAAATACCTTTTATAAGAAACATAAACGCAGGCTATACACATAGATTTCACCTGATGGTATGTATAGGGATCAAATCGATTACATTTGTGGAAAGACTCGGTGGAGAAGCTCAATATCAGCAGTGAAAACAAGGTCAGGTGCTGATTGTGGGACAGACCACCAATTACTCATATGCAAATTCAAGCTGAAGTTGAGGAAAATTAAATCAAGTTCACAGGAACCAAGATTTGACCTTAAGTCTGTCCCACTCGAATTTCAAAACCATCTCAGGAACAGGTTTGAGGCCTTGAGCACCAATGAGCATAGACCAAATGAGCAATGAATAACGAATAGGGAAGATAAAAATAAGAATGAATTGCTTTGAATCTTGGTGTTGTAGAAGAGTACTAAATATCCCCCGAACTACCAAAAGAACAAACAAATATGACTTGAAGTAATGGCAACCAGTGTGCACCTTAGAAGTAAGGATGGTAAAACTTCAACTCATATACATTGGACATTGTCAGAAAGGATGAATTCTTGGAAGGAAACATCATGCTGGGAAATGTGAGAGGATCATTTAAAGAGATAGACTAGATAGACAGTCTCAGTGACTACAACAATGAAGGAGCATGAAGGAACTGATGGTGATGGTGTAGGATAGGACCAGGTTCAGATCTGTTGTTCATAGAATAGCTATGAGTTGTAGTCTATTTGATATAAAACCTAAACTTGAGCAGGAAGTAGCCCTCAGACTGTCCCTCTAAGAGGACAGATTAAGGGGACAGATTGGTGGATAATACCTATTGATTCCAATCTCATATTCATTTCTCTCAAAATATTTTTATATTCAGTTTCCCATCATCAAGGTAATTGTGTCATCTTTGTTTACAGTGGGTGAACATTGTGTCTAGACTTGTTTAAGCCAACTGAGTAAACTGAAAGAATAAGCTGAAAGAAGATTTCATCGCTCAAGTTAGCACACCCATATTGATAAATTTAGCCTGATTCTCCTTTCTTGGGTAAATGGCAAAAAAAATTATACTCATAGATGTGTAGATTGTTGGTATAAAAGAATAAAGCATTGAAATGACTTTGCACATATATCTTAATTACCTGGAACTTGTTGAGGAATGACAGTAGTAAACTCATATCTGGAAACTCTGAGAGGTACATGAGGGTGAGAATTGTTTTGATATTGCAAAGCAATTAAGTATGTGTGACATCTACAGAATATGTGAGAAAACATTGATCACAAGGAAAAGAAAATGTGTTTCATCTGGCAATCTGATTCAATTGTGACTGAGGATTTGGGATACTGTAATTTCAGGTAGTCTCTGAGTTAATGGGTGAAATCTATTCCTGACAGTATTCTTTAAGCAGTTGGAGGTAAATTGAAAGTTAAGAAAATGAAAGTGATAGTGATGAAGAATTTGTCCTAATCTCCTCTATTTGCTTTTGGGAACATTTTTGCTTGTACCTTCAATGTTTTTTAAGATTTGTTGTGATGCTTATGTTAACAACTGAAGCAGAGAATTGAAATAAGTCAAGAAAATAAATTTTTTTAATTAATCAGGGTTTAAAATATAAGATGGACACAAAGGAGGAGAGAGTAGAAAAAAGAATGGATAGTTAATGAATATTACACTGGAATAGGAAAAGGGAAGGACTATCTGAAAGGAAGGGTGATTAGACATATATATATATGATAATTAAAAATCTGGAACAAGACATGCATTACAAAATGTGCATTCAAAGACGTGTATTATAAAGTTAATTATAAAGTGAATTAGAGTAGGTGAATGGAGGAACATATGTATCAATCAGTGAAGGAAAATCCAACCTTTATGTAAACTTTAACTAGAAATCACAATAAAAATGTTTTTAATTCAGAAAGAAGATATCTGACAAGAAATGTAAAAAGATATGTAGAGGAGTAAGAATGGACTTGTGTCTTTTTTCAGGGGACTGATGAGACATAAAGAGAAAAAGAAAGATAAATTTTAAAACAAAGGAGAAGAGAAAATTGAAGATGAAAGGACTTTATGCAGCTCAGGACAATATTTTTAATATATGAATAAAAACAGTTATTTTTCATGGTTTCAGTTTCTTTTTAGGTGTCTTTTTATATTATGCCAATAGGAACCATTTTATATTTTATTAATTTGGAAATATAATCTTGTTATATTTAATATTTCTGGATTGGATTTCTACTTGGTCCAAAATTTACTTCTTTTCAAAGAGTACATGTCTTGTTTTATTCTATTGAGAATTATGTAATTCTTTCTGGAACAATGTCTTTATTCCCCCAGATGGAGGCCATCACTTTGTATCCTCAGAATGCTGCTATATTTTTCTAATATAATACTTTTTATCACATTGGGTTTTCATTTCACTTTGCTCAACTTCAAATGAAGGAAAATATATCCTTATCCTAGACAAAGGTTGAATTTATATTATCACCACTATCTGATTCAATGACACTATAAACTGAGAGAGCCCCTGATAAAGTACAATCCTGCACTGAAGTATTACTAACTTCCACCCAGAGAATATTTTTCACACAAACTATATCTCCTGAATGTAATAAACTATGACCAGTTACCATGCTTTTCTTCTGTTGTTTTTTGAATCTTGCAATTGTCACATTTTATAAAAGAGAAATACATAGCAAGGGACAGGGGCAAGTGTCATTGTCTGAATGAAAGACAAATATTACAAATTTCTTGATTGGTACTGATACCAACACGCACACAGCGGACTATCAAAAACTTTTAATAAATTAGAAAATACACTATATTTCAAGTACTATTGTTACATGCCATCAAGCTGACGACAACTCATAATGACTACACCGTAGCTCTGAACCCTGCCCAATCCTGAAACAGTCTCACTGTCTCTGATACAGCTACCCCCTTTATTTCAGTTACTGTGTCAACCCATCTATCTCATCCTAGATCATCTCCTATGCTGTCCTTCCACCCTTTCAAGCATGATGTCCTTTTTCAAGGACTGGTCCCTCTTGTCACACGGAGTTTCAAAGTTCTTGCCTACAAAGAGCAACCTGGCTTCACCCTCTCTAAGACAGAATTGTTTATTCTCTAGGCTTTCTAACATTCTTCTCTGACACCACAATCAAAGGCATTGATTCTTCTGTCATCCTTAGTCATTGTCCAGCTTTCTGATGCATAGTAAGTAATTGCAAAGACTGTGGCCTAGATGAGGCACATTTAAGTCTCTAGAATGACATTGTTGCTCTTTAGCACTCTAAGACGGTCCCTGAAGGCAGATTTTCCTAATGCAATTCTTCTTTTCATTTCTTTACTTCTGGGTGTTGATAGTGAAAGTGAGTAAATTAAAATTGTTAACCACATCAATCTCTTCTCCATCTATCATGGTGCTGCCAATGGCTTAGTGGTGATAATCTTTGTCTTCTTGATGTTGACTTTCAATCCATATTGAAGACTGCCATCCTTCACCTTTTGAAGCAAACTCTTCAGGTCCTTGTCAGTTTTGGAAATCAAGGTAGTATCATCAGTCTAGTGCAGGTTGTTTATGAGTCTTTCTTTCAGTCCTTATGCCACACTCCTCGTCATATGGTCCAACCTCTGTTCTGCATATAGATTAATGAATTATGGTGAAAGGCCACATTCTTGACACATTCCTTTCTTGATTTTGAACCATGGAATGTTTCCTTGCTGTTTTGATGACTACTTCCTGCTCCACGTATGGGTTTCACTAGAGCACAATCAGGTGTTTTGGGATTCTTATTCTTCTCAAGGCTAACGACAATTTTTTGTGATTTGTACAGTCATGTGTCTTTGTTATAGGCCTTCAATATTATTTATGAATACTGTAATAAGTGTGGAGTTAATTGAAAAACCTTCTAATGTCTAGCAATAGTTTGCATATGTCATTTAGATGCATATTTAATTATTTTTTGTGTATTTTTAAGTATTTTAGTACACCTTCAGAAGAAAGTACAATTAGACCCATTGAGGTAGACATTGCGATGATTGAATTCTCAAAACATGTCAACTTGACTAGACCATGATTGTCAGTTTTATGCCTTTATACTCCACTTCATACTATGGTGTAATTATCCTATATGTTAACCACAGCGATGTTAAAGACAGATCAGCAACACTTTCATGACAATGAGGTAAGAGAGAATCTACAAGTTTAGGTTGTATTTTGATAAAATTTCTTTTGAAATATTAGAGGTTAAACTAATTAAATAGGATTAAGAAAGGAGAACCCGGAGCAACATGTGTCTTTTATACCTAGTGCCAATAGTCTGTGCACTATGAACCTCCTAGACTTGGAAGATTGATATCAAAACACATGAAGATCTACATAAAAGCCCAGTTCATCCAAGTTCAGATGTTGAAAGAAATCAAAGGCCTTCCCCAGAGCTGACACAGAGAGAAAACCTTTCCCTGGAGAGAAGATTCTTAAATCAGACTTCTAGTCTCCTAAATGGTGAAGGAATACTTTTATCTTTTTGAAAGTCAATTGCTCTTCTTATTTCTGCTATAAAAAAAAAAAACCCTCTCATTGCTGTAAAAAGTCAGCTACTGTTATATTTCTGCTATTTAAAAAACCTCATTGTTGTCAAGACAGAACAGATTCATAACTGACCCTCCAGCACGTTTCTGGGAATTGTAAATTGCAATAGAGGAGATCTTTGTTTTGCAAACCAACTGGTGTATTTGAAACACCACAGACTCACTGACTTTGAGTTAGCAGTGCTATTCTGTATGGATTATGCCTCCCTATTTCTGTGATAGCAATATTATATAATGAAGATAGACTTATTCAAGTGGTTTCATTAATGACTCATTGACATATTTTTCTTTCTCCACATAGATAATGACCCTTTAAAGACATGGGCTCTGTGCTGTTTTCCACTGTGTTTCTTGAATTTAGAATACAGGCATATAGAATATGATGCTTAATACATTTATTTTTAAAATATGCTAGATGTATTCCTCAAGAAACTGATGGTAAAAAAACCAAAATATTTTACTCTTCATTTCCCTATCTCTCAGTCACTCCTTACTTGCTGGCTTTTTACCTCTTGCTCCTTAAATGACATAATTCTAATAATGGGTTCTCACAAGAACTTTGGGCATTTACAATCTAGTATCCACTTGTTAACTTGAGATGTGATGACTGAATCAGATGACTATCCACTGATCCTTCAAAGGAACTTCCTTTGTTTTTTGTGACACCATTTGTTGTTGGTTCTCTTCTTACCTCCTTAATTGTGTTCAATGGTGTCTGCCAATCTCATAACTTTATTTTCCCCCTACATTCCATTCGTAATTAACATATCTTTCTGCTCCCAATGAATTGCTTCAAATGTAATCTCGAGGAGATCTCAATCTATGCCTGTGATATCGGGAGACTTTATCTATGAACACTGCCTCTCTTCAATGCCAATCTTTAGTTTCTTTACTGTTTTCTTTAAACAGAAGATTCATTCACTCTAAACAATCAATATTTCTGAAACAAAATGCATCGTTTCATCCCTTCAAATTTTCTCTAGTTCTTTTCCTAGAAGTTTTATCATTGATCAGCCTCTTTCTTCTTCCCACATTTTTGCTTTCCTGCTAAACAGTCAAATATATATACAGCGTATTTTTTCTCAGATTTTTCTCTACTTTCCACTATATGTAAACATTCACTCAAATGTGAACATTTTTTTCTGCTTCACAATCACGTACACTTCCATGTCATTAAACCAAAATTCTATGCATAATATATCTTTTCTTATAGAATATAACCTATAATTCTAGTTTGACATCTAAAGCTCTTGACATATGAAATGTGTCTTACTACTCAATCACTATCTACCCTGCCAATCTCAGTGCTCTCCTTCACTATTTATTAGTAATTCATGTCTATTTATTTTTAATTATTAATTCAATACCATTCTTTCTCAGGTTTTAATTCCCAGCATAGTAGTGACTGTCTGATTCAAAGTAGTCGATGTCAGTCCATTTCATCTCACTAAAGTCTAGAATCTCAATGTTCATGTCATGTTCATTTATGACAATTTCTAGTTTCCCAGATTTATCATTTGTACATTGCACATCCCACTTATTGAAGGATGTCTGCAACTTTTTTCCCTGTTTTTTATTGACTTCCAAACTGGGCTGTATTGCTAATACTATAGCTAGCTCTGCCTTTCTATTGTTCATAAAGTTTTCACAGGCCTGTTATTTCAAAAGTGGATGGCCAATCCTGCTTCTTAATCTGTCTTAAAATGGGAGTTCTGAAACAGAAAGTGCGAAAAAATACTTACACACCATAGATGACCCTTCCGAGTCACTAGTGGTACTGCTTCTGGTACCAAACCAATCCAAAATTTACCCTAGTACAGCAAATTGACACACAACTAATGTTGTGAATGACAGGATATTATCTATGTAAAGTGTTGTAAGTAGATAATGATCATTCAACTATATACACCAACAGCAAAAGTTAAATAGGATGAAATTGAGTATTTTTACCTAATTTTGCAGTCTAAAATTGACAAAATGTGCAATCAGCATACAATAATGATAATTGGTGAGTATAAAGCAAAAGTTGAAAACAATGAAGAAAGAATGGTAGTCAGAGAACATTATGTTAACTAACTCAGCTTCATAAGGGAAAAAACTGTGTAAGACTATTATTGTTGAAAGTGTATGTGGATCCAAGGAAAGGTGGGTGGGAGGAGAGGGATGAGGATGGACAGAGGGGGTGGTTAGTCATAGGATCACACAATTTGATGGGTGGAGGGAGGGAAGGGTAAAGGAAATGGAAAAGATTCTGTGTGAAAAAACAATATATACAAACTTGGTACGTAAACCATTATGAAATTAAAAATTTATTTAAAATAAAAAAGATAAAGTACAGACTTAGGACAGAGATGATTCTGGTAATCAAATGATTGCATTTTTGCATTTGTATGTTCAGTGATTTATCCACCACAAATAACTTTTTTAAAAAACAACTTTCTACATGGACCTCAACTGATAGCCTGCACAGGAATCAACTACGTCTGTAGAAGGGGGTCACTGGAGAAGTTCAATATCAGCAATCAAAACCAGGTGATGTGTTGACTGCAGAATAGACCATTAGTTACTTATGAACAAGTTCAAATACAGGCTGAATAAAATGAAAACAAGGTCTCTTAATCATGCTGTTTAGTGTGGAACTCAGAAATTGACGACGTGGAGGAAAAAAAAAATCCATTGTTCATTTTTCCTTCCAATATGGAGAAAATACCACAAAGATGGGACACAGAAAAAGAAAAATGAAAACAAAGCCAAAAAAAATTCCAAACAATGACATTGAATCTACCCAACCTGAATCTAAAAATCATCTTAAGAATAGGAGTGGGCTGATGAACACCAATGACATCAAGGATTTTATCCATGAATATAGCAGAAGTTCATTACAAAGACAGAGAAAGGAAAAAACAAAATATAAAAGTCAGAAGACACTGTGAATATTGAACTAGATTGCTGATAAACTAAAAACAAAGGGGAAAGATTCTGAAGAAAAAGAGCTGAACAAAATATTTAAAAGAACAGCTCAAGAAGACGAAGTATTATAATAGTATGTGCAGAGGGCTATAATTGGAGAATAAAAAAGGAGAAACTCACTTGACATTTCGTACTGTAAGAACTGGAAAACAAAGCTAGGCCTTGAGTTGCAACACTGAGAGTTGCTATGGGCAAAATTTTGAATGATCCAGGAAGCATTAAAAGAAGATAAAACGCACAGCAACTGTACCAAAAAGAATTGACTGGCACGGAAATATTTCAGAAAGTATCTTACAGTCTTAGAAGACCAGAAACTCTATGAACTTTGGTTAATTTCTATAGTTGTAGAGGGGCTTCAGGCCTTCTGTTCATAGGATGGTTAGGAGTCGTGCTGTACTGCAAGGCAGTCGGCAACAACATCATATGGTCAAAAGACAATATTAATCCTCTTCAAGAAATGGTGCTAGCAAAATTGAACTTCTGCCTACAGAAAACTAAAACAGGATACATCTCTCACATCATACACCAAAATAAACTCAAGGTGGATTAATTCTTATGGGTAAAGTCCAAAACCATAGTGATTAAAAGAGATAAAACGGGACCAAATTTAGTCAACGATATAAAGAGGCAAATAAAAACATAAACGCACAACCAGGAGGGATAATATTAATGGTATCTCCTAAAGATTAGGTCCCTGTATGCATAAAAAACTTTTTCCATTAGAGTGGAAAAAAACCCTGTTGACTGGGAAATAACATTTGACAGTCAGCAGGTCGCCCATGCGCAGACTCGCAGAATGGAGCTCTGGCTGCCCTGACCCGCATGTGGATGCGAAACCGCGCCTTTGCTGAATCACGTTATGCTTTTTAGGTGCTGTTTTCTTGAGCTGGTGAACGTGGACGCCACTTTGGGAATGGCAGTAAATCCCCAAGATCTAGGCCCTAGTCTTCGACTCAGCTTCTGCTCTTGTGTGATGTGTATTTGGCTTTGCATCTCTATTCCCTATTGGCTCTCTATGTCTGCGTGCTTTTTTTTTAAACTATTGGTTTAGCCCAGCTAACCCGAAAAGCGATGGCTATCCGCCCCCCACACCCAATTACTTGCTATGCATCTGAGAATTGAACAATGAATTAAGATAACAGAAGAAGAATTGATGTCTTGAATTGTGGTGTGGGAGAAGAATACTGAAGACCCAAAAGAACAAACAAATGTGTTTTGAAGAAAGTGCTGCAGGTATGCTCCTTGGAGGCTAAGATGTCGAAGCTTCATCTCACATACTTTGAGCATGTTGCTAGGGAAGACTACTCCTTGGAGAGGGACATCATGCTTGAAAAGGTGGAGAGTCAACAAAAGAAAGGAAAACACTCAACAAGATGAATTGACACAATGATTGCAGCAATTGTTATTGTTGTTAAGTACCATCCAGTTGTAGCGGACTCATTACGACCATATGCATGAAAGTCCTCGACACTTGCATGACTTTGGTCCTTTCTCCAGGTTCATAGGGTTTCCAAGCTTGTTTTAATCAGGGCAGCAATAGGCCCAAATATATCAGAAATTATGAGCATGGCAGAAGATAGGACAGGGTTCAGATCTGTTTTTCACAGGCTTGCTATGAGTCATCTCGACTTAAGGACTTAAGGACTCCTAGAAATATCCTTTTGGCTGACACTATTTTCTTCAGTTAATATGATGTGTCTTTCTCCCACCTTTTTCTACATTAAACATGTACCTGTTCTTGTTTGAAATGGTATT
>NW_006399768.1:10328621-10333286 GCF_000299155.1 Elephantulus edwardii | reverse complement strand
CTCTTGAAAGCAGTTTGGCACTTCCTCAAGAATTCCATATGACCCAGATATCCCACTGCTAGGAATAAACCCTGAGAAAATGGGAACTGACACAAAACAGTGACTTGTATACCAATGCTCATAGTAGTATTATTCGTCATTGCAAGAACTTGGAAACAGCCAAGATGTCCAACCATAATAAAAAAAGATTAAGAAATTATGGTGCATTCACACATTAGAATACCATGCAGTGCACACTACCTAAACATGAGACAGGCATCAATGTGAGAGACAAGTAGCAGTGTGTGGTACAAGACATCAGAGAAGATGCTTGTGGCCTAAGCCATTATATCAAGGGGTAGTTGGGGGAGGGAGGTGCTGGACCTGGTAGGCTGGAGTGCAAGGGATGCTAATGTAATAGGGAAAGGAAAGGGAAAAGGCATGTGCCTGGGTAGAGTGGTAATATGGGAGTGGGGTAGAGGGGTTTGGGGAGAGTGATTATATTCGTTATTTCTGAAATGCAAGTGTTCATTTCGGTAAAATGTGTGTCTCAGACACTTTATTTTTTTTAAATCTAAGCATCCAAATTAAACAAAAAACATGAAAAACGCAATCAATAATGATTGGCCATCCACTTAAAAATATATCAGACTTCCAAATACCCTATGTATAGTAGAACACACTGAGAGTATACTAACAGACATGACAACTGAAGCTGAGCCCTCAAATTTGGAAACACAAAGGAGGAGAAACAGTTGTAAATAGAAACGAATAATTGGAAAGTGGAATGTGAAAAGCATGAATGTAGGAAAACTGGATGTTATTAAGAAAGAAATAAGACAAAAATACTGGCAAATTTATTGACATATTGGAAAAATGAGATGGATTGGCATGGGACATTTTGAATCTGATGATCATATGAGCTACTATTCAGGAGATGACAAGATGAGAAAAAAATGGTGCCATTTTAATAGTTGAAGAGGCCATTGGTAGGTCCATCTTGAAATTCAATATTGTGAGTGACAGGATAATATCCATATGCATTCAAAAAAGACCTGTTAATACCAATAACATTCAAATTTATGCACCAACAACCAGAAACAAGGAGGAGGAAATAGATTATTTCTACCAACTAATTCAGTCAGAAATCGGTAAAATGTGTAACCAGCATGTAATAATAATAATAATAATGATAATAGATGACTCGAATGTGAAAGTTGGGAACCAGGAGAAAGGATCAGTAGTTGGAAAATATGGACTTGGTGACAGAAATGAAACTGGGGATAAAATGATAGAATTCTGGGGATAAAATGATATAATTCTGCACAATCAAGGATTTATTCATAGCAAATTTCTTTTATAAGAAACATAAATGCAAGCTATACACATGGATTTCATCTGATGGCGTGCACAGGAATCAGATAGCCTACATCTATGGAAGGAATCGTTGGAGAAGTTCAGTATTGGCAGTGAAAACTACTATGCCAGGTGCTGATTATGGAACAGACATCTCATTAACTATTTATATGCAAGTTCAAATTAAAGCTAAAAGAAGGTCAAGTCATATCTATAGGAATCAAGATTTGATCTTGAGTCTATCCTCCCTGAATTTAAAACCAACTCAGGAACAGGTTTGAGGCCTTGAACACTAATGTACAAAGACCAGATGCACTGTAAAATGATACCAAGAATATTGTCCATGAAGAATGTAAAACTCATTACAAAGAAGAAGAAAAGACCAAAATGGGTGTCAGAAGAGACTCTGAATATTGCACTAGAGCACCGAGAAGCCAAAGTAAAAGAAAGAAAGAAAGAAAGAAATTAAGGAGCTGAATAGAAGATTTGAAAGGACAGCTCAGGAAGAAAAGCAAAGTATTATAATGAAATGTCCAAGGAACTGAAATCAGAAAATCAAAAGGGCCAAACTCGGTCAGCATTTCTTAAGCTAAAGGAACTACAGAACAAATTCAAGTAAAGAGTAATAATGCTGAAGAATCCTATGGGGAGAATACTGAATGATTCAGGAGGCATTAAAAGAAGATGGAAGAAGTATACAGTCACAGAACCAAAAAGAATTGGCTGACACTGAAGAATTTCAAGAGGCAATGGTGATGAAGGAGGAGGGTCAGGCTGCTCTGAAAGACTTGACAAAAATAAAGCTCCAGGAATTGATGGAATACCAACTGACATATTTCAAGAAACAAATACCGTCCTAGATATTCTTACCAGGTTGTGCCAAGAAATCTGTAGGACAACTACCTGGCAAATTGACTGGAAGAGATCTATGTTTATTCCCATTACAAAAAAAGGTGACCTGACAGAGTGTAGAAATTATCAAACAATATCACTAATATCACACACTAGCAAAACCTGCTGAAGATTATCCAGAAATGACTGGAACAGTATATTTACAGAGAACTACCATAAATACAAGCTGGGTTTAGAAGATGTTGTGGTACTAGAGACATTATTATCAATATCAGATGGCAGAAAACAATGCAACCAAAGGAATGTCTGTGTTTCATTGACTATGAAAAGGCATTTAACTACATGGACCACAAGAAATTATGGTTAACCTTAAAATGGAAATCCTAGAACATTTGTGCTTAGCAAAACTTCTACTTAGAGCAGGAAGGAACTCAGAACAAAGCAAGGAAACACTACATGGTTCAAAATCATGAAAGGAGTGTATCAGGGATGCATCTTGTCTCTGTTCCTTTTCAATTTATATGCAGAACAGATCATATGAGAAGCTAGGCTTTATGAGGAGGAATGTGGCATCAAGATTGGAGGAAGACTCATCAACAATCTACGTTATGCAGATGATACAACATTGCTTGCTTAGACTGAGGAGGACCTGAAGTGCTTGCTGCAGAAGGTCAAGGATTGTAGTTCAATATGGATTGAAAATTAACATCAAGAGGATAAAGATTCTCATCACTGGGCCAATTGGCAGGATCATGATAAGTGGTGGAGACTGAAGTTGTTAACAGTTATATCTTGCTCAGCTCCACAATCAACACTCTTGGCACCAACAGCCAGTAAATCAAAAGACAAATTGCATTGGGAAAATCTCCTGTCAGGGACATTTCCAGAATACTGAAAAGCAACAATGTCAGTCTACAGACTAAGGTACACCTAATCCAGGACATGGTCTTCACAATTACTTGCTATGCATCATAGAGATGGACAATGACTAAGGATGATAGAAGAAGATTCTATGCCTTTTAAATTTGGTTCTTGAGAAGAGTTGAACATACCATGGAGCACCAAAAAAACAAGTAAATCTGTCTTGGAGAGAGTGTAACTAAGATTCTCCTTGGAGACTAGGATTTTGAAGTTCTGTCTCACATACTTTGGGCATGTGGCCAGGATGGACTGGTCCTTTGAGAAAGACATTATACTTGGAAGGGTGGAGGTATAGTGTAGGAGAAGAAGACCCTGAATGAGATGGATTGATTGAGAACTGGGGTAATGGGGATAGGTGTACCAGAATCAGTGAGACTGGCTCAGGGCAGGGCAGGCTTCAGAACTGCTGTACATAGGATCACTATGGGTTGCAGGTGTCTCAATGGCACATAACAACAACAGCAACAACAATAATATATCTTGGGAGGGACTGGAGACTATTATGCTAAAAGAAAGAACTCAGTCCAATAGGGACAAATACTGTTTAAGACCATTATTGTAGTAACAGATAACTAGTAAAATATGTATGAGGATCTAAGGAGGGGATGAGAGAGCAGAGGGGTGGGGATGGGCCATGGGGGTTAATCATGGGATCGCATGGTTTGAGGTGTGGAGGGCGGATGAGATGGGGAGTTGGGGGGGGAATTCAGTGTGAGAGGCAATGTATAGGAACTTTGTAGGTAAGCCAGTATAAAATATTTTTAAAAAATTACTTTTGTTGCATTAAAATATTTTTCCATTCAAATACATTGTATTTCATACATTTCTTCACTCACATTATTTTGTGCTATCATTCTTTTATATTGTCTTATAAAATTAATCACCATTGACATACGCCAACTATTACTGTCTGTTTCAGATACCACTCTATCTTTCTTAATTTCTTCACCCCCTCCCTCTGTCCACCAAACTCTATGACCTCCTGACTACCCACTCCCGTACCATCAGGCCTCCAGCCAACTCCATTGAGATTGGTTAAGGATGGGACAAAATTCAGAGCTATTGTTCATTTGGTAGCTATGAGTTGCAAGTGACTCAATAGCACAGAAAAGCAAACACATGGAGTTGTTTTGAGGAAATACTAAATATGCTTACTAGTTTTTGCACATATAACAAATCATATATAAGGGAAATTATATTAACTTCAGTCATATGTACTTTCACATTTTCATAGTGTGACTTCAATCTTTTAAAAAGCAATTCAAACTTCAAATCCCACTTGAAAAAGCTACAAGAATACCTATGCTATTTTATTATTGAAGGCTTTTTAAGAGGTAATAATATACTTACAATCTATAGTTTCAAAAAGTTTTACATGCATTTAGCCTGGAAAAAATAAAATAGTTTACTAATTTTATGTTAATTTATAAATTATTGGTTTTAGATCTTTACAGGTAGCAGAGGATTCCTAAAAGTCGAGATTTTTGTGAAGGTTTTGGATTTCTTTTTTAATCTTGAAGAAATGATGGGAAGGCATATGTTGTTGTTGTTGTTGTT
>NW_006399768.1:10314458-10328420 GCF_000299155.1 Elephantulus edwardii | reverse complement strand
GGCTTCAGCATCACAGCAACCACGAGTTACCTCTGTACAGCAACGCACAGACCAGTGCTATACCACCTAGAAGAATGTTTGACAGGAAGACAATTTGAACCTGGCCGGGGGCCACAGATGACAATCACCCACCTTCAACAGCCTGAGCACACTGTTCGTGCATAGAGTTTCCAGAGGCAAGCCATTTTGGAAGTGGATGCCGCTCCTGCTTCCAGGCTTGATTTACTTGCTTTTACTCTTGACCTACCTACTGGACTGAATGATGTCTTACTTAAAACTAGTCTTTCCTAATAATTTGTCTAAAGTATGCAAAAATGTCTTGTTATCCTTACTTCTTAGGAGTATTCTGGCTGTATTTCCAAGATAAATTTGTTATTTTTCAGCTTCCCCCACCCCAACTTTAAGTATAAATTTGTAATATTTAACTTTTCACACGAACTTAGTTGTGTTTTTTTTTAATTAGCCACTTGCTGTTTTATATACAATAGATTGAAGACAAAATCCTCAACTGGTAACAATTCAATCTCTGTAAACAAAGTGCAGCAGTGTGGATACTGAGAAAACTCTGTAAACCAGTGAGCCCACATCTCTCAACCTCTAAGACCTCTAGAGCACAACATCTAAGCACAGAGAGTTTGTTTGGTTTTTTGTTTGTTTTTTTAAAAATACAAATAATCTAAAAATTAATTTAAGAAGTTCGAAGTGTCATTAGAACTACCTGGGTGTTTTGTTTTGTTTTTTAACACAGCAGATTCTCATCTGCTTGGATCTTGAGGAGTTAGGGCTCCACATTCCTCTTGCTGGTTACAGGGTTCACTCAATTGTAGAAGAGGAGAAAACAAATCAAGCAACTGTTCTGCTACTTGGAAAGGTTTACGTGGAAAAGGTATTTCATGTCAGAGCTATTTATCATTAGATCAATCAGATAAACTCTACTTTCAAATTCCAAAACCACAGAGAGTTTCCTTTGAAGCTGGTCTCCAATGGGCTCTGCAATGAGCTGGAGCTCCACTAGTTCCTTGCTCTCTGCTTTTGTGTGTGAAGGTCCCCTGGCCCAGCTGGATAGCCACAAGAACCACCTATTTTCAGGGATATACTCTCAGCTGACTTTATTTCAGTCAGAGCTGTTTTTGTGGTAAGTTGTTTTGTGGTTTTTGTTGTTTCTTTTTTAGAAAGTAAAACTTTAAAAAAAAAAAGAAAAATGAAGTACTTGTGGCCGATGTTTTTACTGTTACGTACTGACAGGTCAGAACCAACATATGACCCTCCGGGTTACATACAGAGGCAGTAAATCATATGGGATGAGATTGTCCATCTTTCTCTCACAGAGCTGGTGGATTTGAACTGCATGCCTTTGGCAGTGGAACTCCTAACCACTAGATTACAAGAGCACACTACTTAAGTCTTGGTAAGGGCCTATTCACAGGAAAGAAAAATTCTGGAATGGCAGGACTTGGTTTTGTAATAAAATTATAGAATTACTTGGTTCAAAAAAGCCAAAGTTCACCATGCTTGTTTTTGGCAATAGCTATATTCCCAAGAAAACATTTGCATAATTGTACATGAAATTCTTTCACCACTGTTAATCTCTACATACAGAACTTTCTGGTCTGTAGGTTATAATGAAATTCATACTTAAAATAGCATATTCCATTTCAGGCACATGAACATTCTGAAGGTGTAAATTTATATTGAATTCTTCACAATTCTTATGATGAACACAATTTAAATGGAAGATTGAGTTTAAAAGATCATATAATTTCTATTTCACCATTTTTGACAGCTATGCTGGGGTCATTGTAACAGCTAAAAAAAGTCCATGATAATGTTTTTTTTTAAAACAGTCCCTACTGGGAGGGCTGCGGGGGGGATTGTGTTCCTGGGACGGAGTCTTTCTTTTACTTTTGAAAGAGAGGAGCGAACTGGGGGGCGCGGGGAGAGGGCGGGGCAGGAAGAGAAGTGCAGCAATGAATGAATGGAAATCCAAATTCTCTGTAAATGTTCATTAAAATTATTTAAAATAAAAGAAAATACTTTGCATCACTAAAAAAAAAAACACAAACGAAAAACCACAAAAAACCAGTCCCTACTTTGTTCCTTCTCAGACCAACATTCTCTAGCAGAGAAATTGGGTCATTATTAAATTTTCAGACGTCTGTAATCATAGAATATACTTAAAACAGGAGATTTGGAGTGCATTTATTCATCTGCTATTGAGAACTCATATTCCTTTGGTTGCTCTTCTTTAGAAAGTCCTCTTTGCTTTCAGCAAGCAAGGTTGGATCATCTACATATCTCAGATTGTTAATGATCCTCCCTTCAACTCCAATGGCATATCTTCATACAATCTATCTTCTTGTGTTATTTGCTCAGCATACAGATTGAATAAGCATGACAAAAAAATACAGTTGTGATGTAAAGTTTTCTTGATTGTAGTCGACATAGTACCTTTTTAAAAAGAAAAAGAAATAACTGCCTCTAAGAACAGCTTCTACAAAAGCACAATTAAAACTCTGAAATTCCTTTTCTTCACAATGTGATGTATGATTTGCTATGATCCACATAAATGCCTTTAATTCGCCTTTATTAGTGTTGTTATGTGCCATCGAGTCAACTATGACTCCTAGTGACCATATGTACAATAGCTCTGAACCCTACTCTATCCTGCACCAATTTCACTGTTTCTGACATACCTATCCTCATTACCCTAGTTATTGAGTCGATCCATCTCATCTGGAGTCTTTCTCTCCTGAGCAGTTTCTTGACCCTTCAAAGCATGTTGTTGTTGTCGTTCTTGTTGCTGTTGTTGTTGGCCACCTGTGACTCATAGCAACCCTATTACAACAGCCCTAAATTCTGCTCTATCCTGGGCCAATCTTGTTGTCTCTGATACACCTACCCTCATTACTCCAGTAACTGACTTAATCCATCTTGAGGGTCTTCCTTTCTTGCACTGTCCCTCCACTCTCCCAAGCATGGCATTTCTTTCCAAGGACTGGTCCCTCCTTGCAATTATGTCCAAAGTATGTCAGATGAAGCTGCAGAATCCTTGGGTCCAAGGAGCACCCTCTTCTCATCCTCTCTAGGACAAATCTGTTTGTTCTCCTAGCAGTGCATAGTATATTCAATACTCTTTTCTAGCACCACAGCTCAAAGACATCAATTCTGCTTCCATCATCTATAGTCATTGTCCAGCTTCTGATTAATAGCAAGTGATTGAAAAGACTATGGCCTGAATTAGGCACAGCTTAGTCTCCAGATTGTTATAGTTGCCCTTCAGTTCTTTGAAGAGGTCTCTGACAGCAGACTTTCCTAAGCAATACATCTTTTAATTTCCCAGCTGCTGTTACTAAGAGTGTTGATTGTGGAGCCAAGCAAATAAAAACTGTTAACAATCTCAGTCTCTTCACTATCTATCATGATGCTGCCAATCTGCCCAGTGGTGAGAACTTTTGTTATCTTGATGTTGAGCTCTGATCCATATTTAAGGCTACGTTTCTTGACCTTCTGCAGCAAATACTTCATGTTCTCCTCAATTTCAGCAAGCAGAGTTGTATTATATATATAACACAGATTGTTGATGAATCTTCCCCCCAATCCTGATGCCACGTTTCTCCTCATAAAACTCATTCTCACGGACAATCTGTTCTGCATAAAGATGAAAAAGATATATAGGACACGTTCATGGTGTACACCTTCCCAATTTTGAACCATGTAGTATTTCCTTGCCCTGTTCTGACAACTGCTTCTTAGTCTAAGTATTGATTTCACATAAGCATGATCAAGTGTTCTGGGATTCCCATTCTTAGAATTAGTCACAGTTTGTTGTGATACACACAGTCAAATGCCTTTGCATCGTCAGTGAAGCACAGATAGACATTCTGGTACTCCTGTTTTCAGCAAAGATCCATAAAATATTAGCTATATTATCCCTTCTACAACAGCCTCTTTTAAAGCCAGCCTGAACTTCAGGTAATTCTCTGTTGATATGCCGTTCCAGTCATTTTGGGATAATTTTCAGCAGAATCTTGTTTGCATGTGATATTATTGATATTGTTTGATAATTGCCACAGTCCGTTAGGTCAACTTTCTTTGGAATAAGAACAAACATATATTTCATCTAGTCAGCTGGTCATGTGGTTGTCATCCAGACTTCTTGTTATAACTTGATGAACACATACAAGGCAGCATCTGTTTGCTGAAATATGTCAATTGTTTATGCCATCAGTTCCTGGAGACTTGTTTTTTGCCAGTTCTTTCAGAGCAGCTTGAACTTCCTCCTTCATCACTACAGGCTCTTGCTTATACATTATTTCATGAAATTCTTCGGTGTCTACCAATTCCTTTTGGTAGAATGACTCTGTATACTCTTTCCATCTTCTTTTAATGCTTCTGGGATCATTTAATATTCTGCCCAAAGCAAACTTAAATACTGCAACTAGAGGCTTGGATTTATTGTTCAGTTCCTTCAGCTTAAGAAATGCTAAGCGAGTTCGGTCCCTTTGGTTTTCTGACTCCAGCTCTTTTTATTGTACATACACATTTTATTGTAGTACTTTGCTTTGTCTTCCTGTGCGGCCCTTTGAAATCTGTTCAACTCCTTAATATTTTAATTTAGTCCTTTTGCTTTGGCTTCTTGGTGCTCTAGTGCAATTTTCAGAGTTTCTTCTGACATCCAAATTGGTCTTCTCTTCCTCCTCCATTTTTGCAATGACCTTTTAGATTCTTCCAAGATGATATTCTTGATATGCTTCTATAACTCATCTGGTCTTTGCTCATTAGTGTTCAAGACCTCAAATTTGTTCCTGACATGGTTTTGAAAATCAAGCTGGACAGACACAAGGTCAAATTTTGGCTCCTGTGGATTTAATTTCATTTTCTTCATCTTCAGCTTGAACTTGCATATGAGTAGTTGGTGGCCTGTTCCACAATCAGAATCTGGCCTAGTGTTCACAGCTGATATTACGCTTCTCCAGTCACTCTTTCGACAGATGTAATCAAACTGATTCCTATGCACACCCTCAGGTGAAATCCATGTGCATTGTCTGCTTTTACGTTTCTTATAAAATGTATTTGCGGTGTGTAGGTTGTTGATTGTGCAATATTCTATCTTTTTCTGGTTTCATTTCTGTCACCAGGTCTATGTTTTCTAACTGCTGATCCTTCTTCTCTGTTCCCAACTTTTGCTTTCCAATCACCCATTATTGTTAAATCACCTTAATTGCATGTTTGATCGATCTCTGACTGAAAAGGTGGTATAAATGCTCTATTTCCTCCTCTTTGGCTCTTGTTGTTGGTGCATATATTTGAATGATAGTGGTATTCACTGGACTTCTTTGTATGCATATGGATATTATCCTGTTTGTTACAAAGTTGTATTTCAAGACGGGTCTAGAAATGACTTTTTAAACTATGAAAGCAAACCCATTTTTCCTCATGTTTTCATCGCCAGCATAGTAGATCATATGATACTCTGACTCAAAACGTCCTATGCTTGTCCATTACATTTTGCCAATACCTAAGATATCAATATTTATGGGTTCCATTTCTTTCTTAACAATATCCAATTTTACTACATGATGGTTCTCACATTCCGTGTTCTAATCACTTGTGTCTTCCTACAGCTTTTCCTCATCCTATGTGTTTCCATACCTGAAGGGTCAGCCTCAGTTGTAATATCTGCTAGTCTAAGGGTGCTCTATTGTCCATAGGGTTTTCGGAAGTTCTGTTATTTTGAAAGTGAATGGTCAATCCTTCTTCCTAGTCTGTCTTAATTTGATTACTCAGATTTAGAACATTATCTGGCAGACAAACATTTTACAGAGAAATTTAAAGATATTTCCCAATTATAAAAATAATCAATAGATTAGATTCAGTGTTGTCCCCACACTTTATAAGTGTGTCTTGACCCACCCCTTTTCCTGCTCCACCAACATTTCCTTCTTTTTTTTTTTTTTTTTATCCCACATAAAGCCTACAGCACCCGGTATTCCCAGGTGGTCTCCCATCCAAGTACTAACCAGGCCCGACCCTGCTTAGCTTCCGAGATCAGACGAGATCGGGCGCGTTCAGGGTGCTATGGCCGTAGACACAACATTTCCTTCTACTCCTACATACTCCATTCAGCACCTATGCCCCCATCCAACCCTTGTTGTGATGGCTTATATCTCAATCTTTCTGGCTTCTGTGATTCCAAACACCTCAATCGGCTGCCAGTTAAACTGTAGAAGAATACAAGAGACTAATCATATCATTTCAGTATGGCCAGATGTTTTCAAATTATGTCACAAAACGTCTACCTTTTTATAGAAAGGTATATTGACATATTTGTTGAATGTTCTTTAAAAATCCTTGAACAAATCACTCATAAAGTCAGTATATCAAATAGAAAAACATGATAAATATATTATTTATCACATAGAATTTCTTATCTATATGCAAAAATCTGGAACAGAAAAAATCAGCATCATATTTTAAGTAATTATTAATATATTCTACAAAGAAAAGAATATCAACTCATTTCCATCAGCAGTTGAATGATTAGATCTTTGTTCCACTTGAAAACTCACACATGATATTTACCAAGAGTGTGTATTTTTTTAGGTTAGAATTTGTGATTATCAATGACCTGATGACCAACTTAAAGAGTATTATAGAAGCTGAATCTCTGGGGCCAGCTCTGAATAAGATTGAGTCTTTGAACTTCCCATGGATATTCCCATTTATGATTCCCCTGACTTCAAAATCTTGATAATTATATGGTCTAATAACTAAGGACTGATTTAAACAAAATAAACTAAGCAAAACTTAAAAAAAAGAATACTATCAACTCAACTGGTAGCCATCCAGCCAAAACTGACTTATAGTTGAATCATCAGTGGGTTTTCAGAGCCTGCAATCACGTAGGAGCAGATTTCTCATCTTTTCCCCTCAGAGCAGCTGGTGGAGTCAAACTGCTTGTTTTTGTGTTTGCTCCAAAACTCCTAGATCATTAGGTCATCAGAGCTCCATCCAAGTGTTTGATTTTTTTTGTTGTTGTTTGTATAATAAAATAATCAATCTTAAATAAATATTACCCCTGTAGATAAAATACAAGCACTATTATCTGATTTGTTTTTGTTCTTTTTTAATTGTGATTTTAGTTACAAACTAAATTACTGATTTATTT
Organism: Elephantulus edwardii; assembly: GCF_000299155.1. Lineage (NCBI taxonomy): Eukaryota > Metazoa > Chordata > Mammalia > Macroscelidea > Macroscelididae > Elephantulus > Elephantulus edwardii. The sequence goes on along the minus strand of NW_006399768.1, from coordinate 10,321,252 downwards.
TCATTCTTTTATACATACACATTTTCCTTTCCATCCGTTCCCAAATTAACTTTGTAGTACTTGTTCTGTTCCATATTATTGTCATACCTTTACTTTCAGATTGTTTTCCTTTCATTTATTCCAGTACAATGATCAATGTCTATCTATTCTTTTCCTCTCTCCCCTCCTTGTGTGTGGTGTTATAACTTTTAAATGTGGCTTTTATATCCATGTCTTAGCTTTCTCTGGCAACAGTAGCAGACACATGGTTCACCTGTTGATCTGTGTCTTCAACATCGTCAGCAGCTATGAGGCCAATATAAGAGAAAGCTAACCTGACTGTAGAGAGACTTTGGTGAGGTGTAGCCAGAGGGAGTTCTGAAAAAAGAGCTAGAGTTAAAGGTTTTCATGCTGGACAAATGAAGGAAGACTTGACTTGTGTCTTCTATGAGATAAAGCTTGCTGGACAATTGAGGAAAACAGAACCTACTTGCATCTGTGTTGTTGGACAGAACCCAGACTTTAATTTTTGATTGAGAAGGTGTCTGAACTAATTTAGGAATTGTCTTGTTAATCTGGCTTGGGATTATTCGACTAAACCTAGACTTCATTGCATTCCCAACTCCACAAACTGTCTCATTAATAAATGCCACAGCTGTGAGTAAAGTCAAGTCTTTGAAACATTGGCAACAGATTTTAGACCCAGTGATTAGTAGAAGTAGGTGCAGGGATGTGTGTGAGGGTAGTCATGACTGATCTTATTTGGTGCTTTGAATATCATTGATGAGGACAGTTCCCTTTTCTGGAATTAGTGGAGGTCAGACTCAGCCTTCTCTACCTTGTTCACACTGGTATTGGTCCTTTTGCATTCTGTATCTATCCTATTGTTGTCTTGTGTAGTATTTGTCCTTTTGTGGCTTAGATATTTCACTCAGCATTTTGTCTTCCAGACTCAACCATGCACGTTACAAGGTCATTGTTTTCCAATTCTGCATAAAATCCCATTGTTTGGATGTACCACAGTTTCTCTATCCACTCATTTGTTGATGGGCACTTGGGCTGTTTCCATCTCTTTGCTATTTTAAATAATGCTTCAGTTAACATGGGTGTGTATATATTCACATACATTTATTTGTGTCACAGCTCTAAATTCTTTGGGCTGACTTCCCAGTAGTGTGATAGTTGATTCAAATAGTATTTCTATTTTTTTTATTACTGTATTATTATCTTCTATTCTAAGGTACATACCATCTGTTTAAAGCACACAAAGTAACTAACGTATAAAATATGGTAACATGTAAATATTTAACTTAAATACAATAGCTCTATAAATTTAAGGGTAAAATATCCAGCTAACTGCTGAAGACTCATGCATATACCCACGAACTCTCTGTTGTCCAATTGATTATGACTCATAGGAACCCTCAAGACAGAGCATATCCCTTATATCAATTAATATCAAGTTTTGCATATTTTTATATATTTGAAAATTAACTTAGATTATGCATTTTGAAATGCATAATCTTATCTATTAGTTCATTAAAAACACCATCAATAAGCCAATCTTCTAAAGTATCTACTTTTAAGTCGCCAATGATCCACTCTGCTTCAGTATGTGCAATCACCCACAAACACCATTAGGGAGTTGAGCTGCCAACCCAAAGCCACACAGTTTAAAGCTATCAGCTTCTCTGCTGGAGAAAGAGGAACAATCTTTCCCTCAATTTACAGCCTGAAAATTTGTTTACAGCCACTGAAGGGTCAGATATGAGAAGGTTCTGATTTGAGGGCACATAATAACAGGAATAACATATTATCAATATTTCGTGTATATTCTATTTTATCCAAATCTGTCACTGCTAGTGCCTTAGACCTTAGACCTCTGTCATCAAGTGCTTGAATAACTATAATAGCTACCTATGGACTTCTCTTGGCCTAGTGGTAAGGAGTTGCACTATTAACCCAAAAGCATGCAGTTTGGGTGCACAAGCTAACCAGGGGGAAAAGGATGGGCAATCTCCTCCCATGCAAATTAATGTCTCTGAAAACTAAACCTAAGGGCATACGTGTTTGTTCCAACTTGACAGTATATAACAACAACAAAAAACATCCTCCTGTAACCCTGGAAACTTGATGGAGGGTTGCCATGAGTCAGAACCAACTTCATGGCACAGAGTGAGCATGTGAGCCTCCAACTATGTTTTATCATAGCTCTCCTTTTTCTAGTATCTTTTCATAATTATTCAAGGAAGACTCTCATTTTAAGAACAAAGTTTATAGAATTCTAATAATCTATTAGGAGCTCTACTGGTATTGTGGTCAAAGCAGTAGGCTGGTAACCCATCAGCCACTTTAAAGGAGGAAGATGATGCAGTCAGTTTCCATAAAGATAATTACCACTTGAAAACCCCTGAGCTATTCTGTAGGGTCACTATGAATCATTAACTAAATGGCAATGATTTTAGTTATCTGGTCCTCTCAAATTCTTAAGTTTCCTATTTTTCCATTTTACTCCTTCTTCTTTACATCCCAATAACATTGTGCTGCTTACACTCTTTCATACTCCTTAAATTATTTCACATCCCCTTGCTTTTATAATTGCTAGTCCCATCACTAGGATCAATTGGTATTTTTTTATCTAGGAATATTCTATTCTTCTAAGACTCAGAGAGAACTCTAGTGCCTAGTGTGCAAGAGGAGTTGCTGATAACCCAAAAATTGTGCCTTTTTGAAGATTCTAATTTACCAGCAACTTTTTAGGTTAGAGGTGGGAAATCTCCTCCTGTACAATTTACAGCTTGGGAAACCAAATGGAGAGAGAGTCAACAATGAGTTGATTTTGACTCAACAGCAATGGGTTTTAAGAAGACTCAGAGACATTCTCTTAGAGTTAATGTTTCTCTTTTCTCTTACATTGTATTTCTTAGACATGCATAATACACCTGGCAAATAGTGGTTACAAGTCTTGGTTTCTAAAAAAAGTTTGGTGGTTGTAGTATACCAAGTGCTTCATGTGAAAGAGATATGGCAATCTGATCTGTTAAGATTTAGATCCTTTGAAATACAAACGGAGGAGTTTTATTCAGTCCTTTAGGGTTTCGGTGAGTTGGAATCAACTTTACAGCAATGAAGTTTAGTGTACTGCCATTTTAAAACATACATTTGTGTCTCTGACTACGTCAACTTACTTAGGGGACATCCATGCCTTAATGGTCTTTTATGTAGCATTATAGTTTGAAAAATGCTTCATATTATAGAGTTAATGAGTATTTGTTAAAGAAAAGAAGAAGGAAAGAGGAAAAGAACAAAACAGGCATAAGATCCATACTAATCAAGTGCAAGACACAGTTTAAAGATTTTGAAACATGAACTTCCAAAGCATTTGTGAAATGCCTCCAAGCCTCTGCAGTGCACTGAATGAAAAATAAACTATTTAACTGGTGAAATGTGCTTATAGGCAAAAAAATGAGTCACTAAAATTATTTTTTAAAAACTAATACCCCTGGTAAATTATCCTTAATATTGATAAATGTGATACAATTATGTCATAATAATAGCACACATTAATGAATGAACAAAGCTACACGTGTCCCATTCTTTAGTGTCCCAGTGGATATTTACTTTCCTTATTTAATTATGACTCCTTATAAAGAATATAAGAATTTCTTAGGGGGTTTCTTGTACAGCTTCTCCTTGTTAGGTGCTGTCAAGTCAGTCCCAATTCTGCACACAATAGAAGAGAGATTGTTGCAACAACTGGGTCAATCCATCTCACTGAAGTGCTTTTTTCCCTTTTTTCACACCAACCATGGTATCTTCCTCCAGGCACCAGTCCTACTGAGAGCATGCCAAAAGTCAGATGAGATGAAGAACTTAATCTCATATTTCCTCAAGTAAAAGGCTCCCATCATCAACGATATTTATATCATGGAGAGGAGGAACCTATACATGTGAGATGCCATCAAGTTGACAATGATTTTTACCGATCCTATAGACAGTAGATTTGTACCCTGCTCTGTCCTGAGCCATTTTCATCATCTCTGAAACACTTGAGCCCATTGTTACGGTCACTGTGTCCATCCATCTTGTTGAGGGTCTCCTCTCTTTTGCTGACCACCCACCTTTCCAAGCATGATGTCTTTTCCCAAGGACATGATCTCTTTTTCCTTCCTAACAACATGCTCAAAGTATGTGAGAAAATTTTACTCTTTTGCCAAGACAAGTTTATTTGCTGTTTTAGAGTTTATGGGATATTTAATACTCTTTATTTCCAACTACAGTTCAAAGGCAGTACCAAAAGATCAGAAAGACTGCTTCCTGGCCAACTGACTGGAAGAGATTCATACGTGTTCCCATTCCCCAAAAGGTGATCCAATAGAATCGGGAAAGAATTGAACAATATTAATATCACATACAAGCAAAATCTTGCTGAAGATTATGAAATTACAGCTAGAAGAGTACATAGATAAAGAGCTACCATAAATTCAAGACAAATTTAGAAGAGACTATGGTGCCAGTGTGCTGAAGAGCAATGATATCAGTCTAGAGATTAAGATGTGTCTCACTTGGGCCATGGTCGTTTCAATCACTTGCGATGCATGGAAGGGCTGGACAATGACCAAGAATTGATGTCTCAGAATTGTGGTGCTGGAGAATGGTATTGAACATACCTTGGACAGCCAAGGGAACAATCAGGTCTTTCCTGGAGAGGGTAAAACTAAGCTGCTCCTTAGAGGCAAGGATTTTGAAGCTCTGTTTCACATACACTGGGCATGTTGCCAGGACGGGTCAATCCTTAGAAGGGTAGAGTGAAAGCCCAAGAGATGGAAGGCCCTGAATGAAATGGATTGACTCAGTAATTGGGGTTATGGGTGTAGGTGCATCAGAGAGAGTGAGATTGGCCATGAATAGGGCAAGGTTATTGTACTCAGCGTGACTTGATGGTACATAACAACAGCCACATGGCATCGGAGATATCACTGCTGATCTCAGATGTGTTTTGGCTGAAAGCAGAATAATACTAGAAAGATGCTTATTCTTATTTTATGGATCATTTATTTAAGACAGTATTTCACTGCATGGATCACAACAAATTATGGCTAACATTGAGGAGAATGGGAATCTCAGAACACCTGTGCTCACATAAAACATATACTAGCATATAAAAAGTACTGAAAAAATTCACAGTAAACAAATCTGCTTCCTGATTTCCAAGTTCATTTAACCATGAAACATTCCCCCTCATGTGTTATCCATAATATCTTAAGAAACTCAAACTCTTAAAAACAAACTTTGAAGAACACTAGTTAGGAGAGTATGGAGTTCTGGGGTTGTGTAAAAGGCTGAGTGTGTAAAATAATCAAATACTTTAGTGGATATGAAGGTAAAGACAGTCTCTTCCCATTAAAATTTACAGCCTTGGCAACTCAACAGAGGTTTGGAACCCATTAGATGGCAGTGATTCAGAATATTTAAAAAGCACAAAAAGTTCTTCGACTTTTCTGGTCTTCAATCTTACCTTTTCACATGGCTTCAGATAGGGATTGGACAGAGATTGGTGACTGGGGATGACAATAGGGGTGTCTCCATTCTAAGAACTCTTAAAAAAATCCACAGCGAGCTCTGGTGGCCTAGTGGCAAGAAGCTGCACTTCAATCCTAGAAATGTGAGGTTCGAATCCACCAGATGCTCTGCTGAAGAAGGAGGGACAGTCTCCTCCTGTACCTGTCAGATCTGATTTGACGGTACACACATTAAAAAAATAAAAAGTAATAAAAATTAAAAAAAAATCCACACCAATTTAAAACAGTTTTATAAACGTCTATGTCATTCAAGTGACTATTTTCTCTCACTTCTCTGTTTTTTTCCTCTTTTCTTTTATTGGTTTTCATACAAATTTCATATAATTGTGTTTTACATTATTCTTCATTTACACTGTGTTCCATACAATCATCCTCATTTGTTAGGTGTTATAAAATCATTCGCCATTAAACCATGCCCATCATTATATTGTCTTTCCAGATTCCCACTGGATCTTTCCCATTTCTCTTATCCCCTTCCCTCTAACCATCAAACTGTGTGACCCTATGATTTCCCCTCTGTCCACCATCACCCCTCAATTTCCTCCCATTCCCCTCTTGGATCCCCGTACATGATTTACAAGTTTTTGTTTTGTGCTATTGAGTCACTTTCGACTTATAACCACCTTATTTGTACAGAAGACCTGAACCCTACTCTATCTTGTACCAACCTTCTTGTCCCTGACACACCTATCCTCATTACCCCAGTTCTGAATCAATCCATCTCATTGAGGGTCTTCCTTTCTTTTACTGTCCCTCCACCCTCCCATGCATGATGTCATCCTACAAGAGCTGGTTCTTCTTTGCAACATGTTCAAAATATGTCAGACAAAGTTTCAGAATCCTTGCCTCCAATGAGTAGTCTAGTTTCACCCTCTCTAGGATGAACCTGTTTGTTCTCTTGGGAGTCCATGGTATATTTAATACTCTTCTTCAGCACCACAACTCAAAGACATTAGTTCTCTATCATCCTTAGTCATTGTCCAGCTTTCTGACACATAGCAAGTAATTGTGAAGGCTATGGCCTGGATCAGGCTATGGTACATTAGTCCCCAGACTGACATCATTGCTCTTCAGTCCTCTGGAAAAGTCCCTGATGGTAGACTCTCTATCAACAATCTGCATTATGCAGATGACACAACTTTGCTCGCTGAAACTGAGGAGGACTTCATGCACTTACTGCAGAGGGTCAAGGACTGCAGCTTTCAGTATGGACTGAGGCTCAATGTCAAGAAG
>NW_006399768.1:10312776-10313959 GCF_000299155.1 Elephantulus edwardii | reverse complement strand
TCTATGAGGTGGGTTGATTCAGTGACTGGCATACTCAGGATGGGTGTGTCAGAGGCAATGAGTTCGGCACGGGATAGAGCACGGTTTAGGGCTGTTGTACATAGGGTTGCTATGAGTCTCAAATGACTCGACAACACGTAACAACAACAACAACAACAACAATTTGTCTTTTGATTTCCTGACTGCCGGTGGCAAGCATATTGATTGTGAAGCCAAGCAAGCTGTAATTGTTAGCAACCTCAATCTCTGAAATAATACACCTTCAAAAACCATATGTACAATAGAGCACACGTAGACAAACAGATATGGCAATTGTGGCTGGGACCTCAAATATGGAAAAACAAAGGAGGAACAGTTGAAAGCAGACAATAGTGATTAGGACGTAAAATGTGAGAAGCATGAATGTAAGAAAATTGAACATTGTTAAGAAAGAAATGTAATACATAAATATTGACAATGCAGGTATTGGTGAAATAAAATGGACTGGCATGGGACATTTTGAATCAGATGACCATATGATCTATTATGCTGGAGATGAAAAGGTGAGAAGGAAATGGGATTAATTTCATAGTTAAAACAGTAAAAAACAATTTACTAATTATCTTTCTGTTTTTACAAGAATGGTCCTGTGCAGTATTTATCCTTATGAGACTGAGTTAGTTCACTAAGCATATTGCCCTCCAGAGTCTCCCAAGATATGCAGTAATTTTCATAATCATTGCTCCTGAGTGCTGCATAGTCTTCCATTAAGTGAATATACTGTAATTTCTCAATCCATTCAATTGTGCTTGGATAATTGTGCTGTTTCCTTGTTTTTGCAAATGTGAATAAAACTGCTATGAACATTGATATGCAAATCTCCATTTGTGTCTCAGTTCTAATATTCTCAGGTATATTCCAGCACTAAAATCTGGATCATATGAAATGTCTAGGGTTAGCTTTCTGAAAAAATGCCAAACTGCCTTCCAGAGAGGTTGTCCTATTTTACAATTCCAGCAACAGCATTTGAGAGTTCCTATCACTCCACATCCTCAACAAAATTTACTATTTGCTGTCTCATTTCCACTGCTACTAGAGTGAGAAAAAAACTCATTGTGGTTTTGATTTTCAAATGTCTGATAGCCAGTAATTTTGAGCATGTCTTCACATATCTGTTGGCCATCTGAATATCTTCCTCTGTGAA
>NW_006399768.1:10283018-10294998 GCF_000299155.1 Elephantulus edwardii | reverse complement strand
GTGATGCTCTCCAGTCCCTCCTAAGTTAGGTAGTAATTTACAAAATCATTGCTCCTGCATGATGCATAGTATTCCATCATGTGAACATACAATGATTTTCAATCCATTCTACTATGGTTGGACATTTGGTCTGTTTTCATATCCTTGTGATGGTAAGTAATGCTACTATGAACACTGGTGCATATGTCTCCATTTGTGCCTCAGTCCTTATTTTCTTTGGGTATATTCAAAGCAGTGGAATAGTTGGGTCATATGGAATTTCTATTTTCAAGGGTTTTTTTTGAGGAAACACCAAAGTGTATTCCAGAGTAGTTATAGAATTTTAAATTCCCACCAACAATGTATAAGAGTTTCTAACTCTCCACACCCTTTCCAACATTTATTACTTGAAGTCTTGTTTAAGCCAATGTTAGTGGAGTGAGATAGTATCTCATTGTGGTTTTGATTTGCATCTATCTTATTGCCAGTGATTTGTAGCATTTCTTCATGTGTCTGTTGGCTGTCTGAACATCTTTCCCTATGAAAACCTTTTCCGTGTCTTTTGCCCATTTTTAATGGTGTGACCAGTCTTTTTCTTGTAGAGATCCTGTAGGATTTTGTAAACTTTTGATATGAGACTATAGTCTAAAATGGTATTGCACAATGTTTTTTCCAGTCAGCAGGTTTTCTTTTTATTCAGTTGGAAAAAGGTTTTGATGTTCACAAGTATTTAATTTTTAGAAGTTTCCATTCATTAATTTTATCCTCTCCAGACTGAGCATTTCTGGCTGTATTTGACAGTCTGTTAATACTATAGTTTAGGTCATCTAAACTTGATTCCAGTTTGTCTTTCATGAACTTTATGGTTTTTAGGCTTTACAGAGTATAGTTTTTCATAACATTCTGATACTTTAGATTTCCTTTGATCTGGTTCGGCTGTGAGCCATGTCTATCATTAATTAGTAATTTGCGGCTTCTCCTTTCCCCCCTTTTGTTAATTTTGCCAATATTTTGTCAATTCTACTGACCCTTTCTAAAAACCAGCTCCTGGTATTGTTGATGGTTTCAATTATTTTTCTTTTTTTCCTTTTAAAATCTCATTGCTTTATCTCTTATCCTTATAACTTACTTTCTTCTAGAGGATGTAGGATTCAGTTGTTGTTCTTCTATTTGCTGAACATGTTGAGTTAGAGGGTTGATTTGTCTTCTTTTTTCCTTTAATATGTGTGTGCTTATTGCTTTGAATTGCTCCCTGAGGACTGTGTTAGCTTCATCTTAGAGGTTTTGGTATGTTGTATTTTCATTTGTTTTGAGGAACTTTTTTATTTTATTCTTTATTTCTTCTATCATGTAATCGTGTTCTAACAGGGTGTTATTGAATTTCCACCTGTTGTTGTTTTTGTTGCTATGTTCCGTCGAATTGTCTGCGCCTCATATACAACAGCCCTAAAGTATCTGCTTTATTCTGTTCCACTTTCACCATCTCCAACACACCTAACCTCCATTTCCCCAGTCACTGAAACAATCCATCTCATTGAGGGTCTTCCTCTCCTGTGCCGTCCTTTCACCACCACCCCCAACCATGATGTCCCTCTCCAAGGACTCGCCCCTCTTTGCAACATGTCCAGAGTATGTCAGACAAAGATTCAGAATCCTTGCCTCCAAGGAGCAGCCTGGTCTCACCCTTTCCAGGACAAACCGGTTTGTTTTCTTAGTAGTCCATGGTATATTCAATACTCTTCTCCAACACCACAGCTAAAAGGCATTAATTTTCCTTCTATTGTCCCTAGTCAGTGTCCAGCTCTCTGATGCATAGCAAGTGATTGCAAAGACCATGGCATGTATCAGGTGCACCTTAGTCTCCAGACTGACAGCCTTACACTTCAGTATTTTAGAGAAGTGTCTAACCGCAGACTTCTCCATCACAATATGTCTTTTATTTTCCTGGTTGCTGGTGCCAAGAGTGTTGACTGTGGAGCCAATCAAACTAAAATTGTGAATGATCTCAATCTCTTCAGCATCCATTATGATGCTGCCAGTTGGCCCAGTGGTAAGAATCTTTTTTTTCTGGATATTGAGCCTAAAATCATAATGAAGACTATAGTCCCTGACCTTCCACAGCAAGTGCTTCAGGTCCTCCTCAGTTTCAGCAAGCAGGGTTGTGTCATCTGCATAACACAGATTGTTGATGATTTTTCCTCCAATCCTGATGCCACATTCGTCAGTGCTCCTCATAGAGCCCAGCTTCCCACATAGTTGGTTTTATAAACTTCTTATGATTAACTTCTATTTTTATGTCATTGTGCTTTGTGAAGATACTTTACATTATTTCAATGTTGTTGTTTTTTAATTTGTTGAGACTTGCTTTATGTTTTAGTATATGATTTATTCTGGAGAATGTACCATGTGCATTTTAGAATAAAGTAAATTAAGTTTATTTGGGTGAAGTAACCTGAACAAATTCACAAAGTCAAGTTGTTTGATTGAATAGTTTAGATTATCTGCATCTTTGTTAAATTTCTTTTGAGTTCACCTATCTTTCAGTGTGAGTTGTGTGTTAAAGTCTCCTATTGCTATTATGGTACTATTTCTTTCTTCAGTTATGTGAAATTTTGTTTTATATATTTTGTAGGTCTTTTATTGGTTGAAAATATGTTGAACAAGATTATGTCTTCTTGATCTATTGTGACTTTAATCAATGTATAATGCCCTTCCTTATCTTTTATGATGGTTTTCATCCTGAAGTCTATTTTATCAGAGAGTAATGTTGCCACTCCTACTTTTTTGTGGATGCCATTTGCTTGGTATTTTGTTCTTCAACGTTTCATTTTTAGTCTTTCTGGTTTTTTTCTTAGTTTACAGTCCATTGATAAATTTTATTTTTCCATCAATTCTGCTACTTTCCCCCCTCTTAATTGATGCTTTATTTAGTGAAATAACATTTATTTAATAAAATAACATTAGAACAAGAGCCTATGGTGATGAGGGAAGAAGTTCAAGCTGATTTGAAGGTAATAGCAAAAAATAAGGCCCCAGGAATAGATGGTGTACCAATTGACACATTTCAGCTAACAGATGCTGCCCTGGATGTGCTCACCAAGTTGTGCCTAGAAATCTGGAGAACAACAACTTAGCCAAGAAACTGGAAGAGTTCTATATTTGTTCCCATTCCAAAGAAGGGTGACCCAACAGAGTGTGGAAACTATAGAACAATATCATTGATTTCACCTGCAAGCAAGATTCTGCTGAAGATTATTCAAAAACGACTGGAACAGCACATCAGCAGAGAACTGCCAGAAGTCCAGGCTGGGTTTAGAAGGGGTCGTGGTACTAAGGATATTGTAGCTGATGTTAGATGGATCATAGCTCAAAGTAGGGAATACCAGAAGAATGTCTATCTGTGTTTCACTGATTATGCAAAGGAGTTTGACTGTGTGGATCATAAAAAACTGTGGCTGACTCTGAGAAGAATGGGAATCCCATAACATTCAATCGTGCTAATGCGAAACCTATACTTGGACCAAGAGGCAGTGGTCAGAACAGAGCAAGGAAACACTGCATGGTTCAAAATTAGGAAGGATGTACACCAGGGATGTGTCCTTTCTCCATACCTTTTCAACCTATATGCAGAACAGATTATCTGGGAGGCTGGGTTCTATGAGGAGAAATGTAGCGTCAGGACTGGTGGAAGATCTATCAACAATCTGTGATATGCAGATGACACAACCCTGCTTGCTGAAACTGAGGAGGACCTCATGCACTTGCTGCAGGGGATAAAGGACTGCAGCCTTCAGTATGGACTGAGACTCAATGTCAAGAAGACAAAGATTCTCACCACTGGCCAATTGGTAGCATTAGGATGGATGGCGAAGAGATTGAGATTGTTCACAGCTTCAGTTTGCTCTGCTCCACAGTCAACACTCTTGGCACCAGCAGCCAGGAAATCAAAAAACGTATTGTGATAGGAAAGTCTGCTGTTAAGGACCTCTCTAAAGTACTCAAGAGCAGCGGTGTCTCTCTGGAGACTAAGGTCAGCCTGATACAAGCCATGGTTTTTTCAGTCACTTGTTATGCATCAGAAAGTTGGACAATGACTAGGGAGGATAGAAGGAGAATTGACGCCTTTGAGCTGTGGTGCTGGAGAAGTGTATTTAATGTACTATGGACTGCCAAGAAAACAAATAGGTTCATCCTGGAGAGGGTTAAACCAGGCTACTCCTTGGAGGCAAAGATTCTGGGGCTTTGTCTGACATACTTTGGACATGTAAGGAGGGACAGGTCCTTGAAGAGGGACATCAAGCTTGGGAGGGTGGAGGGACAGCGCAGGAGGGGAAGACCCTCTATGAGATGGATTGATTCAGTGACTGCGGTCATCTGGATGGGTGTGTCAGAGGCAGTGCGATTGGCACAGGATAGAGCAGGGTTTAGGGCTGTTGTACACAGGGTTGCTATGAGTTGCAAGCGTCTCGATGGCACATAACAACAACAACAATTGATGCTTTTAGTCCATTGACTTAAAGTGCGATTATTGACAGGCCAGCTTTTATCTTTGCCATTTTTTTAAAGAAAAAATCTTTTCAAAATATAATTGTCCTTGTTGGTCTAATTTTTTTAAATACAATTTTTACTTCATACTTGTTTACTTACAAAGTTTACATACATTGTTTTACATGCAGGATCTTTCCTATTTTCTTTACTCACCCCTCCCTTCACCTGTCAAATTGTGTGATCCTATGATAATCCCACCACCCTGACACTTCTCATACCTCTGTTCACCTCTCCCCCAATTGGATCCTCATTCACATTTTACCACTTATTTTTCTATTTCTCTAATAATGATCTTACACAGTATTTGTCCATATGGGACTGAATTAATTCATTTAACATAAAACTCTCCAGTCCCTCCCAAATTAGGTAGTGATTTTCAAAATCATTGCTCCTGCATCCTGCATAATATTCCATCATGTGAACACACTACGATTTCTCAATCATTGGCGTTTTGATGTGTTTCTTTTACTGTTGATTCTGTACTGTGGTCCATCCATTTTGTTTGATGTCTACATATGAAGGGCTTTCCTTAAAAGGTCTTGTATTTTTTTTTTATCTTGTTTTCGTGTATCCCTTAAATTTCTTCTGGACAGCTTTGCTGGATCCTTGTTTGGCAGTTGTTTTCTTTAAACTTTCTGTATGTGCCATCCCAGATACCAGATGCTTAATTTAAGTGGTTCTGATCAGGAGTCGTTGAAGGCAGCTCTCTGCCTAGCACCTCAGTGCACCAGCTGAGAGAGTGAGATTCTCCCCCACTTGTAGTTTTCTGTTCCATACTCTATTGAACTCTTTGTCCCTGGGTTGCCCCCACAGTGGAAGAAAGTGATGTTTATGTTAATCATTAAAAAATAATTTTAAAAATTGGTGTGACAGTAAGGAGTATCTAACTTAAAACCTTTAGTCAATGTTATTGGTATATGTTTTATTGTATACATTTTTAGCACAATTAAAAATTTCCCTTCACAATATTAAAAAAAGTGATGATAGTCTTCCAAACTATATCATAGTGTATTTTTCTATTTATTTCTATATATTAGCAGAGAGAGAGAGGTTCTTGATGGTACAGAACAACAATAACAACTTGCCAAAATAGCTCTCTAAACACTAAACACATAAGAAGTTAAATAATTTCTATTTCACAATCTCTCAGTGTTGTCTACTTAGAACCCACTTATAGCTGACCTTCTATTGAGTTTCCAAATCTGTGAATTACAGGAGAGGATATTGTTCATCTTGGTGCTAGAGTTGCTGATGAATTCCAACCCCCAGAGAGGTTGGACCTACGGCCTATGCCACTGGAGCTCCATCCTGAAAACTGACAATATGATATCAAGCTTTCCTATTTCAACAAGATACTTAGCTACACAGACTTATATAACTGAAAATAGAAGTCACTTAACTCAGTCACCTAATTTTATTAGAGAAGGTAAGCAGCATGATATATGATACAAATACTTGTTATTGTTGTTGTTAAGTGCCGTCGAGTCACAGGCAATTCATAGCGACCCTGTGAAGGAGAAACCTCGAAGCTTGGGTGTCTTTCATCCTCTCTCCAGGTTCATAGGGTTTCCTGAGGCAAGCTATTACGGAAGTGGATGCCACTCCTCCTTCCAAGCTTGTACAAATACTTAGAGTCAATAAAAACATAGGTCTTGTGAGTCCTATCTCAATGAGTTGCTGCATCTACAGTCTATTTTGTGCTAGTGACTATAAGTCTAGGAATAAAATTCCGTGATGAGATCAAATAAAAGATACATTGATATCAGTCTGCAACATATTCAATTCTATGTTGTTACTAGGAAGCTATTTTTCTTCATTACCATAATTGGTAGTCATAGTCTAATTAGCCTTTGAAGGTGAGTTTGGCTATCTTTGACTTCTTACTCTTTAGAATTCACAACCTAGCCTTAAATAAAAAATTCTCTATCCCTAAGAGAAAGTGTTTTGTTAAAACATGGAGGATCCTACTATGCTCTCCAGGAATCAGCCTAGGGATAGTATATATGGACTAATGTTGAGGTGAATGCTTGCTAGTAGAATCTATAATTGTGACAGAACTGTGTTCAACCAGTGTTATATCAGCCACTGCACTCCTCTAGAAAAGCCAAGACCTTGAAAGGTTAAAATTTCAAATTTTCAGGAATCTGAAGTGTTTCATTTGAATCCAGTATATAAGGAGCTCTTCTGAAAGAGAAAACAAAAACAGAACACCGAAAAATTTCCTGGAAGACAAATGCAAACAGCACTGGTATTGAAGTGGAGCCACTCACCAGACAACTCCCGTCAACTGGAACTGAGTCCTTAAAAATGCAAACGATTAGAGAGCTTCATGTAAGATTAGAAAATATTCTACTGCAAACAGCACTCACTGAGCCACAGAAACCAGGTCACTACTATGTAAACATTTTGCACCACTTTGTAATCAGATAAAAATATCAAGTCAGCTTCATGTAAACAGAGCAATAGCAGAAGCCAGCATCCTTCTCAGGAGGGGCACTGTAAACTTACAGAGAGACAGTGTTAACCAATTTGAAACAGCATTTGACTGTCTGTCCTCATTAAAGAGATCACGTTTGTTCTCAAACGTGGCCCACTTGTTGAGACACTAATGGGAGGATAACACTAAATTCAGGGTGGTCCATATCAGCCTCCAGATAGTACTCCATGACTTCAAGCTCCGCCCACACCACTTCCGAAATGAATGATCTCAGTTTTTTAATTTTATTTATTTATTTTTTTAATACTGAGCTCTTCTCGAATTTCCTTGATCAGGGACCATGCTGTATTGTTCCAATTTTAGTATATGTGCTGCCCAAGCAAGCACAGAACTATTTTTATGTTATCATGTTAAATAGTAACTGATGTATGCAGTCATGAAAATAACTGACAGAGCTCATGAGCATTTGCTGGAGGTACTGAGACAGACTAGGAGGGAAGAAAACAAATCTTGAGCATGTTGAGATATACAATTTATGAAGTATTTACCATATTTTGGCAAGGTAATATCTTTCAATATATCCCAATATTTCCACTTCTATTTGACACTCTCTCTCATTCTGCATTATAGTTACCCAGAAGTAAAAGGAAAGTAGATAATGAGCAGAGAAGAGAACCATGATTACTCCTCAATTCTGTATGATATTGAAAGAGTACTGTGGATAGATTTATTCCAGTTCAAGATATTTTTCATTTACATACATCATTAAGTATTTATTGAGTTCTCTTTATTGCCTGATACTCTGGTAAGCACATGAATAGCAAAATAGATCAAGCATGGTTTCTGCTCTCCAGGAGCTCACTTCATATATTATACTATATTGTTAAAATTACAAAATATTAAAGCAAAAAAATTACAAAATATTAAAAAAACAAACTTGTGCCTATTTAGAATTCCTAAAACTGCAATATTAGTATTTTAAAGAAGACAAATCAAGGACATAGTAAACATAACACAGCACTCATATTCAACCATCAGTGTGTTGCAAAATGATACATTTTGACAATTTTTATTACTTGTGGCTCTGACAGATTTTGTTCCCTCCTCCAAATTATCTTGGCCTCCAGCTGTGGCTGAATTTACTAGTTCCATTTAGACTAATCCTAGCTTTGTTCAACTATAACCAGGCGAAGGCCAGTCGTTTGTTGTATCTAACTTTTTGTGCAATACCTTTTTCCACCATGACGTGGGAACATGAATGAAACATTGATGCTCTTGCATACATAACCAAAAAACAAACAAACAAAAAAAAACCGAAACCAAAACAACAAGGGTTGTTCCTTTGTGAAGCAATCTGACAGAGGAGAAGCAGTGGATTTAGTTATTTGATTCTTAGAAAGGCAATTCTGATGTGTATTTCATAAGCCTTCTCAGAAGGACCTAATGAAATTAAGCATCCATCATACACAACAGTGGTCAATTTGGCAACATACCTTGCACTAACATTTCTCCCTTTCTGGTTTCACTTTTAAGATCCTTTGCTTGTGCTCCCTTGAAGCATCGTCCAAGTAAGTTCTCTTGGGAAAAACTTTGACTCAGGTCTTTTTTGTGGAAATTAAATTCTAAAGAAATTGGATATTTTTACTCGGACTCATAGTAACCCTATACACTACAGGACTAAATCAGCTATCTTGTCAGTGTTTTGTGCTTAAATCTATTGTTATTGTTGTCAATCTATTTAATTGAGAGTCTTCTTCTGCAGTGCCTCTATTTTTCCACATATTCTGTCTTTAAAAGTACTGGACACTCATATAAACATGAAGAATGTATGTAAGACAAGATCTCACCACATTCCCTTTTAAGGAACGTGGTTGCAGTCCTTCTGAGACAGCTTTGATTTCTTTTTTATAACCCATAGTATATTCAATATTCTTCACCAATGGCACAATTTAAAGGCATCACTTCTTCAGCCTTCCTTATTCACTGTTCAACATTCACACACATATGAAGCAATTTAAAGTGCCATGGCTTGAGTAAGGTGCGCTTTAGTCTTTAAACTGTCATTCTTACTCTTGAACACTTAAAACAGTACCTCTTTGGACCTTTATTCACATCTTACTAGTCATGCTTCTATTTTTACATTAATGGTCTTATGGAGTGCATTATGCTTTCTAACTTCTCCCATATTATCCAGTATTTTATCAACTTGGTCCTCCTGAGTGCTGCACAGTATTCAATTGTGTGAGTCTATCATTTCTTAATTCATTTATTTGCTGGTGGACACCTGAGCTTTTTTTTGCTATTGTGAATAATGTTGCTATGAACATCAGTTTACAAATTTCCTTTTATGCCTCAGTTCTATTTTCCTCGAGATATATTCCTAACAGTGGAATTAGCTGGGTCATACATAATTTCTATGTTCAACTTTTTGAGGAAATACCTAACTGCCTTCCAAAGTGGTTGCACCATTTTACAATCCCATCAACAGTGTATGAGAATTCCAATCTCTCCACTTCTTTTGCAATATTGCATATCATCCAGTTAAACTTTGCCACTCCAACTGGTATGAGTTGGTATTTCATTGTGATTTTGATTTGCACGTCTTATTGCCTGTGATTTTGGACAATTCTCCATGTTTCTGTTGACCATCTGAATGTCTTCCTTTGTGAAAAGTCATTCCATGTCATTCACCCATTTGGAGATTGAGTCATCAGTCTTTTTCTTTTCAATACACTGTAGTATTCTGTAAGGTTTTGTTATGAGACCTTTGTCTACATCTCCAGGTACTTTGGTGCAATACCTTCTAATGTCTCAGATATAGCCTGGTGAGAATTTCACCTGAGGGCCACTTGACTCTCCTAAAGTTTGTAATTTCCCTGGAGGTGCACAACTCATCTAGAAACCAGTTTGACCTCCACCCCAATCATTACACCCTCTGACTCTGAAACTTAGTATTCAAAGTTGTTGTTGTTGTTATTATGTGCCGCCAAGTTGGTTGCAACTTGTAGCAACCCTACATACAACAGCCCTAAACTCTGCTCTATCCTGTGCCAATCTTATGCTCTCTAACACACCTACCCCCATAACCCCAGTCACTGAATCAGTTCATCTCATTGAAGGTCTTCCTCTTTGTGCTGCCCCTCCACCCTCCCAAGCATGACATCCCTCTCCAAGGACCAGTTCCTCCTTACAGCATGCCAAAAGTATGTCAGATGAAGCTTCAGAATCCTTACCTCCAAAGAGCAGCCTGATCTCACTCTCTCTAGGACAATACTGCTTGTTCTCCTAGCAGACCATGGTACATTCAACACCCTTCTGCAGCACCACAGGTCAAAGGCATCAATTCCTATATCATACTTAGTCATTTGTCCTGCTTTCTGGTGTATAGCAAATAATTCCAAAGACTATGGCCTGGATCAAGTGCACATTAGTTTCCAGACTGACATCATTGCTGTTCAGTACACTAGAGAAGTCCCTGACAGTAGGCTTTCCCCATGCAATTCATCATTAATTTCCTAGCTGCCGGTACCAAGAGTGTTGATTGTAGATCCAAGCAAACTGAAGCTGACAATAATATCAATCTCTTCACCATCTATCATGATCCTGCCAATCAGCCCAGTGATGAGAATCTTTGTTTTCTTGATGTTGAATTTCAATCTATATTGAAGTCTGCAGTCCTTGACCTTCTGCAGCAAGCACTTCAGGTCCTCCTCAGTTTCAGCAAGCAGAGTTGTGTCATCTGCATAAAGCAGATTGTTGATGAGTTTTCCTCCAATCCTCATGCCACACTTCTCCTTATAGGGCCCTGCATCCCAGATAATCTGTTTTGAATATAGATTGAAAAGGTATGGAGATAGGTTATGGCATACACCCTTCCCAATTTTGGATCATGCAGTGTTTCCTTGCTCTGTTCGGATGTCTTGTCCAAGTATTGAAAGTAAAGTAGTTAAAGTGAAAGACAGAAATGAAGTAAAAGAACTGAACAGAAATTTCAAAGCATAACTAAACAATTCAATTTAAAATGTTAAAGTGTTCTAAGACCTGAGTTAAGAAAACAACAAAAGAAGAACATTCTCAGTATTCTTCAACACATGAAAACTAATGTATTCAAGCCTCAAGTCACAATAGCAAAAGTT
Source organism: Elephantulus edwardii (assembly GCF_000299155.1). Taxonomy (NCBI): domain Eukaryota; kingdom Metazoa; phylum Chordata; class Mammalia; order Macroscelidea; family Macroscelididae; genus Elephantulus; species Elephantulus edwardii. The sequence goes on along the minus strand of NW_006399768.1, from coordinate 10,283,898 downwards.
AATGATTGGAGAAAGACTCATTAACAATCTACATTACATAGATGATGAACTTTGCCTCAGAAGGTGAAGAAATCTTAAAGCACTTACAAATGTTCAGAGACTGCAGTCTTTAATATCTTAATATCAAGAAAACAAAAATCGTCATCACTGGCCCAATAGAGTATGACAGATAAGAAAAAGACTGAAGATGCCAAAAATTTACTATTTTCTGAAATTAAAATCAACATCCTTGGTAGAAGCAATTAGAAAATTAGAAAAAAAATTACTACATTCAGCAAATCTGTTGTCAGAGACCTTTAAAGTGCTGTAAAGCTGATATGTCAGTTCGGGGTCTAAGGTATGCCTGCTCTAAGACTTGGTATTTTTCAGTTGCTTCATATGCAAGTGACAGTTGAACAATGAATAAGGAAGACTGATGGCTTTGAATTATATGTTTGATGAAGATCATTGAATATACCACAACTGCCAAAAGGACAGACACGTCTGTCTTGGAAGAAGTGTAATGAGAATGATCCTTGACAATAAGGATGCTGAAATATTATTCAAAATGGGTGACCCTGGAGGACTTTATGCTGAGTGAAATATCTCAGACACAAAAGGACAAATACTGCATAGTGCCACTGTTGTTAAACAGGACTGACATTGGAGTTGGGGGAGACAGAGAAAGATGGGATAAATTATGTACACAGATGACAGAAATTATGAAACAGATGGGAGAGATAACTGTTTATAAGGGATATATGATTAGGTATAAATCTCATGGCAGGAGTCCAGAATGAAGGCTGCATAGTGGAGTCGACTTGGCAGGAGGGATTGTATAACAATGAAAGAAATTCTCTTTTACTTTTCAAAGAGAAGAACAAATTAGAGGGCAGGGGTG
>NW_006399768.1:10280631-10282248 GCF_000299155.1 Elephantulus edwardii | reverse complement strand
CTTCAGGTCCTCATCAGTTTCAGAAAGTAGAGTTGTGTCATCTGCATAACACAGACTGTTGATGAGTCTACCTCCAATCCTGATGCCACACTCCTCCTCATAGAGCTCAGCCTCCTGGATAATCTCTTCTGCATATAGATTGAATAGATATGGAGGTAGGACACATCCTTAATGCACACCCTTCCCAATTTTGAATCATGCAGTTTTTCCTTGTTCTGTTCTGCTACTGCCTCCTGGTCCAAGTATAGGTTTCACATAATAAGCACAATCAAGTGTTCTGGGATTCCCATTCTTCCCAGAGTCAGCTACAGTTTGTTGTGATCCACACAGTCAAATGCCTTTGCATAGTCAGTGAAACACGGATAGACATTCTTGTAATATTCTCTGCTCTTAGTCAAGATCCATCTGACTTCAGTTATAATATCCTTAGTGCCATGGCTTCTTCTAAATCCAGCCTACACTTCAGGTTATTCTCTGTTGATGTGCTGTTTCAGTCGTTTTTGGATAATCTTCAGCAGAATCTTACGTGCATTTAATCTCAATGGTACTGTTCAATAATTTCCACACTCTATCAGATCACTTTTCTTTGGAATGGGAACAAATATAGAGCTCTTCTAGTCAGTTGCCCAGGTGGTTGTCCTCAAGATTTCTTGGCCCAGAGAGCACACCCATGGCAGCTTCTGTTTGTTGAAATGTGTCAATAGATATGCCATCAATTCCTGGGGACTGGATTTGTGCCAATTCTTTTAAAGAAGCTTGAACTTCCTCCTTCATCACTACAGGCTATTGCTTTTATGTTTTACATTGTTTACATTGTTTCATGAAATTCTTCTGTGTTCACCAATTTTTTTTGGTACAATGACTCTGTGTACTCTTTCCATCTTCTTTAAATGCTTCCTGGATCATTTAATAGTCTTCCCAAATCACCCTTAAGTATTGAAACTCGAGGTTTGAATTTTTTCTTTAGTTCCTTCAGCTTAAGTAATGCTGAGTGAGTTCACCCCTTTTGATTTTCTGACTCTAGATCCTTGCACATTTTGTTGTAACACTTTACTTTGTCTTCCTGTGTGGAATCTTCTCTTCAACTCCTTAATATCTTGATTTCTTCCTTGTGCACCAAATGATCAACTTGCAAAATATATAATAAAATGGCTAACAGAATTGAAGAAAGAAATAGACAACATCACAATAGTGGTAGCATATTTCAACACACCACTATCATCAAAGGATAAAAGAAAATTAACAAAGATGCAGAAGACTTAAACTACATAATCAGCCAACTTTATCTTCTGGATGTATTCAGGGAAATGCACCCGATTAAAACTCAATTGTTAATTTTCTTTTCAAGTGCCCATGGTACATTCTTCAGAATAGATCACATATAAAGACATAAAGTAAGCCTCAATAAATTAAAATCATTGAAATAATACAAAGTATCTTCTCAAATCACAATGGCATAAAACCAGAAATAAACCACATGATGGTAAAGCTGACACAATCATCCACCTGGAAGGTGAATGACTATATGCTACAACATGATTGAGTTATAAAAGAAAGAATGAATTGAAAAAATTCCTTGAAACAAATGAAAATGAAAATACAACATACCAGACCTCT
>NW_006399768.1:10263444-10277962 GCF_000299155.1 Elephantulus edwardii | reverse complement strand
ACTCCAGTAGCAGTGTCAAAGTTTAACAGGACAACATAATAATGGTTGGAGAGGAGGTGGCAAGATAAGAACTCTTATATATTGTTATGTAGATTGTAAAATTGTACAACCACTCTGGAAGGCATTTTGGAGCTTCCTTAAAAAGCTGATCAAAGAAATTCCATATGACCTAACTATTCTGTTGCTTGGAATATATTCCAAGAAAATGACAACTGAGACTCAAATGGAGACTTGTACACCAATGTTCATAGCAGCATTATTCACCATCACAAAAAGGTGGAAACAGCCCAGATACCTAACCACAAACAAATGGATTGACAAGTTGTGGTACATTCATAAAATATAATACTATGCAGCATGCAGGAGCAATGGTTTTGTAAACTACTGCCTAGCTTGGGAAGGACTGGAGAGCATTATGCTGAGTGAACTAATTTAGTCCCACAAGGACAAATACTGTATAAAACAATTATTATAGAATGAGTACGAGGATACAAGGTGGGAGGATAGTGGCAGTAGGGAAGTAAAGATGGGCAGGGCGTTGGGGTGTTAATCATAGGATTGTGCAATTCGATGGGTGGGAGGGTGAAGGAAATGGGGATTTTTTTATGAAAAACAACATATGCAAATTTTATAAATAATTCAATGCAAAAAAAAAGAAAAACAGCAAGGCATATCATAGTCAAATTTTCCAAAACCAAAGGAGAGAATTCTAAAAGCAGCTAGGGAGAAACAAAGAGTAACCCATAAGGGAGAGTAAATAAAATTATGTGCCAATTTCTCAGCAAAAACTATGCAAACAAGAAGATACTGAAATGAATCTATCAAATATTAAAAAAAAATACAGCTGTCAACAAAAAATACATCCATTAAATATGATGGAATATTTAAGATATTTTCCGAAAAGCAGAACAAGAAACTAGGGGAGTTTGTAAAAACAGGAGAGATTGCAGGAAATACTGAGGTAAGTCTTTCTTACAAAAATGCCACAGAAAACAGGACAGACCAACATAATCACAACAATACTAAAAAGCTCTGAACAAAATTATAGCATAAAGCCTTGCCCCTCAATAATTACACTGAATATGAATGGTTTAAATGTACCAGTGAAGAGAAAAAGAGTGGCTGATTGGATAAAAAGCCAGAACCCATCAATATGTGTCTACAAGAGACACACCTGAAAATAAAGAAAAAGGAAGACTAAAAATAAAATGGTGGGGAAAATATACCAAGATAATGGTAATCAGAAAAAGCAGGAATAGTGATATTAATATATGATAAAGTATATTTTAGTGTAAAAACCATCACAAAGGACAAGGAAGGTCATTATATAATCCTTAAAGTGTCAATAGAAGAAGAGGGCATAAACATAAGAAATATCTATGCACCAAATGATAAAGCCAAATGATAGAGCTACAAAATATAAAAATCAAGTGTTAACAGAACTGAAAAAAAGAAATAGATCCCCACCACGACATTATTAGAAAAGTTCAATACACCACTCTCAAGAAAAGATAAAAGTACCAGAAAGAAATTCAACAAAGATGCTGAAGAATTAAACCACACAATAAAGCCACTCAATCTCATAGATATTTACTGGCTAATGCACCCCCAAAAAGCACAGTATACATTCTTCTCCAATTTGCCTGGAATATTATCCAGAATAGATCACATTTTAGGTCATAAAGCAAGCATCAATAAATTTAAAAAATCTGGCATCCACTTAAAAAATGAAATTATATAAATTATTGCAGAAAGAAATTAAATGTAAATTAAATAGAAAAAATAACATAAATAGAAACAGTCAACAAGAACAGGAGTTGGTTCTTCGAAAAGGTAAATAAAATCACTAAACCACTTGCAAAATTAACAAAGAAAAGAAAAAATAATCTGAATAAGAGATGAAATTAATAATGTCACAACAGAATTAACTAAAATAAAGAGGTTAACAATGGAATATTATGAAAAACTATATTCAAATTAATATGAAACTCCAAGGAAACATCAATAAATACTTATAAACTCACCACCTACTCAAACTGACACAGACTGAAGTAGAACACCTGAACAGATCCATTACAAAAGAAAAAAATTGAACAGGTAATAAAACAACTTACAACAACAACAATGACAAAAGCTCTGGACCAGATGGTTTTACTTGTGAATTTTATCAACTATTCAGAGAAGAACTGTCACCAATTCTACATAAAGTATTTCAGAAGACAGAAAAAGTTGGAATTTTCCATCCTCATTCTGTGAAGTAAGCATATCCTTGATATCAAAATCAGGTGGAGACATCATAAAAATATAAAATCATAGGCAGATATATCTCATGAAGATAGATGCAGAAATCTTCAATAAAATCCAGGTCAAGAAAATCCAACAGTACATAAATAAAAAACAAAAATAAAAACATTAAAATAAGAGAGAGAGAGAGATACAAGCATGATTCATAACAGGTGTTTAGGGATTGTTCAACAGAAGACAAATAATCAGTGTAATTTATCACATTAACAAAGCAAAGAACAAGAACCGTACAATTCTATCAACTGATGTAGAAAAAGATCTTTACAAAATTAAACATCATTTCACAATTAAAACTCTCACTAAATAGGAATAGAGGGGAATATCCTCAACATAGTAAAATGCACATATGCAAAACCAAGAGCTAACACCATTCTCAATAAAGAAAAATTAAAGTTATTCCCTTTGAGAACAGGAACTAGACAAAGATGTCCATTATCACTTCTCCTATTCACTATTGTGTTGGGAGTAATAGTGATAGCAATAAGAGAAGGAAATGGGTACCGAAATTGGCAAGGAGGAGGTAAACTTATCTCTATATGCAGATGATATGGTAATATACTTAGAAAACCTAATGTCCAAGTGAGAAAACTACTGACATAATTGACCAATTCAGCAAGCTGACAGGACACAAGATCAACCTATGTCTATCAATTGGATTCCTCTAAAGTGGCAGAAACAATACAGAACTGAAGCTAAGAAAAACAAAACCCATCACAATAGCTAATCACAACATTAAGTACTTGGTTGCCCATCAACAAACTAATGGCTAGAGAAGCTGTGAAATATTCACATAATGTAATTTTATGCAGCACTGAAAAACTATGAATTCATGAAACATACAAAATGGGTGACCATAGAGAACATTATGCTGAGTGAAATATCTCAGTCACAAAAGAAAAAATACTGCATAATACCACTGTTATAAAACAGGACTGACATGGGGTTTGGGGGAAAATGAAGAAAAGAGGGGAAAAATAATGTACAAGGCCTTGAAACAGAAAAGGGAGAGAACTATATAAAAGGAATATATGATTAGGTATTATTGGCATAACAAGAGTCCAGAATAAGAGCTGCATAGTAAAGTGGTCTGGGGTGGGAGGACTTTATAACAATGAAAGATTTTTTTTTCCCAAAGAGAAAAGTTAACTGGGGGGTGGGGGGACAGGGAGGAAAATGTGCAACAATGAATTAATGTAAATCCAAGTTTCTATGAACTTTCATTAAAAATCTCAATAAAAATGAAAAAAAAAATACTTAGGAGTATCTCTATCTAGAAACACAAATGACTTATTCAAAGAAAATTCCAAATATTACTACAAGGAACAGAGAGACCTGGAGAAATGGAAGAATATAGCATGATCATGGACAGGAAGACTCAATATTGTGAAAAGGCAATTCTGCCAAAGGCAATCTACAACCTCAATGCAATTCCAATATGAATGCCAATTTCATTCTTCAATGAGATGGAAAAGACAATTTCCAATTTCATCTGGACTGATAAGAGTCTCTAAAGTAAAGCACTCTTGAAATAAGAGAAACAAGCTAGCAGGCATTTCACTCCCTGATCTCAAATCCTACTAAACATCTCTGTTGGTCAAGATAATGTGGTACTGTGACATACACATAGATCAATGGAATTGAATTGAGAACCCTGAAATCAGCTTATCTACCTATAGTTAACGGACTTTTTGTTATCATCTGTATCTTTTAATCCACATAATTGAAAAATTAATTAGAAAGCTCGCTTACATGGGAAGTCATTGGCCTTCAAGACCAACTTAAAAATATTTTAAATTAAACAATAATATAAATATAAATTTCCAAAATGAGGAGTACAAAAATTTACATGATTCTCTTTAAGAGATCTTATAATTCTGTATATTAAGAATAGAAGAAAGGATAGCTCTAGGTCTTTTACAAGGAGATGAAATCAGTTAAGTTGGGAAACGAAAGCCTCTTTAACAAATAGTATTAGCAAAATTGGAAAACTATCTGTAGAAGACTCAAGCAAGACTCACCCCTTGCACCATACGCAAAACCCAACACAAATTGGATCAAGGATGGCCAGCCTTCTTCTGTAAAGATTTACAGCTCTGGAAACTCTGAGAAGATAAAAATATGTCTGAAACAAGCCAGTGGCCGTGAGGTTTCCTTTATCGAACTTGTTGTATATTTATTATCTAATAAGGGAGTGCTAGGGGCTTAGTGGTAAGTAACTGCTCAGCTGATCCAAAGGCAAACAATTCACATTCACCAACTTCTCTTCAGAAAAAAAGCTGGGAAATCATACACGCTTGACTACTTCGAAAGCCTGTAGGAGTTAGCTACAGGTCAAGTATGACTTGATTATAAATAACAATAGGAATTATCTAATAAACCCTAAAATGTTACGATATACATTAATATATTGTTTTTATCTGCCATCCGGTCACATGTGACTCATAGCAAACCTATGTGCAACAGCTCTGAGGTTTGCTCCATCTTTGAGCAACCTCATTGCCTCTGACACACCTATCCCCCATTACCCCAGTCACTGAGTTGATACATCTCATCCAGAGTCTTCTTCTCTTGCACTGTCCTTTCACCCTTCCAAACACAATCTCTTTCTCCATGGATAGGTCCCTCCTAGCAACATGCCCAAAATCCTTGCCTCAAAGGAGCAGCCTGAATTCAACCTCTCTAGGATGAATCTGTTTGTTCTTCTAGCAGTCCATGGTTTTTTTAATGCTCTTCTCCAGCACCACAACTTGAAGATATTGATTCTTCTTCTCTCATCCTTAATCATTGTACAGCTCTCTGATGTATAGTAAGTAATTGCAAAACCATGGCCTGAATCAGGTGCACTTTAGTCTCCAGTTTTCTGGAGAGGTCCCTGACAACAGATTTTCCCAGTGCAATTCATCTTTTGTGTTTCTGGGTTTTGGTACCAATAGTGTAATAGTGTTGATTGTGAAATCAAACAAGCTGAAGCAATTGACAATCTTAGTCTCTTCACAGTATATCATGACGCTGCCAATTGTGTGTGTGTGTGTGTGTGTGTGTGTGTGTGTGTGTGCGTGAGAGAGAGAGAGAGATTTGAGAAAATTAAAAGTAATACATTTACAAAGCTACATGATTCTAATTTTAATAAATTGAGTCCAACTGATTGGGAAGGCTGACTACTGGTTGCTGTTGTTAGTCTAGTATGACTCATAGTGACCCTATGCACAAAAGATCTGAACCCTAATTAAAAAATGGAGAACTTGCTGTAAAAAAAAAAAAAAAAGATCTGAACCATGTCTATCCTGTGCCACCCTCACACTTTCTGATAGGCAAGAGTCCATTGCAGAAGTTACTGTGTCAAGCAAACCACCTGAGTGAGGGTCTTCCTCTCCTTTGCTAACCCTTATCCCTTCATACCATCATGTCTCTTTCTAAAGAATAGTCCTTAGAAATATTCCGAAAGTCTGTGAGAGCAAGTCTCATAATTCTTGCCTCCAAAGAACACTCCAGCTACTCCCTCTCCAAGACATATCTGTTTGTTTTTTCGGCAGTTCTTGGGATGTTCAGTGCTCTTCTGCAATACCACAGCTCAGAGGTGTAAATTCCTTTACTCTCGTCCTTATTCATTGTCCAGCTCTCAGATACATAGCAAATGAAAAGTCTCACATTAGTTCTCAAACTGACATTATTACTTCTCGGTAATTTGGAGAAGTCCCTAACTGCAGATTTTCCCAATCCAATGAGTCTCTTTATTTCCAGGCTAGGGGTATCAAGGGTATTTGTGGATCTAAGCAAGATGAAGCTGTGGACAATATTAATCTCCTTTTGATCCATCATAATATTACCTCTCAGTCCAGTGGTAAGAATCTTTGCTTTTTTGACACTGAGATGCAGTCTATACCAAAAGTTATATTCCTTGATCTTCTGCAACCAGTGTTTCAAGTCCTCCACACTTTTAGGAGGCCAAGTTGTGTCATCTGCATAGTGTAAGTTATTGACAAGTCTTCCTCCAATTCTGATGCCACATTCCTCTTCATGGAGTCCAGTTTTTCAAATAATTTTTTCGGCATATAGATTGAATATGTATGGAGAGAGAATACAACCCTGATGTGACTATTGTATAAGAAAATGATTTTCCTATTTTTATATACTCAAATGTGTATTTAAGTAATGCTTTTTATTTATACCTCCATTTTACATGCAACTTTTGTATGTGGTTTTGATGCTAATTATAACCTAATTTTATAAACTATTAGCCAATATGTTGTTTGAAACAACATATGAGCAAGAGCCTATGGTGATGAAAGAAGTTCAACTGCTTTTAAGGAAATTGCAAAAAATAAGGCTCCAGGAATAGATGTTATACCAATTGAAATATTTCAGCTAACGGATACTGCCCTGGATGTGCTCACCAAGTTGTGCCAAGAAATCCGGAGAACAACCACTTGGCCAACTGACTAGAAGAGATCTATATTTGTTCCTATCCCAAAGAAAGGTGACTCAACAGAGTGTGGAAACTACAGAACAATCTCACTGATTTCACATGCAAGCAAGATTTTACTGAAGATTATCCAAAAACGACTGGAACAGCACATCGAAGGGGTCGTGGTACTAAGGATATTGTAGCTGATGTTAGATGGATCTTAGCTGAAAGCAGGGAATACCAGAAGAATGTCTATTTGTGTTTCATTGATTATGCAAAGGCGTTTGGCTGTGTGGATCATAACAAACTGTGGCTGGCTCTGAGAAGAATGGAAATCCCAGAACACTTGAGCGTGCTAATGCGAAACCTATACTTGGACCAGGAGACAGTCGTTTGAACAGAGCAAGGGAACACTGCACGGTTCAAAATTGGGAAGGGAGTACACCAGGGATGCATCCTATCTCCATACCTTTTCAACCTATATGCCGAACAGATTATCCAGGAGGCTGGGCTCTATGAGGAGAAATGTGGGGTCAAGATTGGTGGACGATTTATCAACAACGTGCGTTATACAGATGACACAACCCTGCTTGCTGAAACTGAAGAGGACCTGAAGCACCTGCTACAGAGGGTCAAGGACTGCAGCCTCCAATATGGATTGAGGCTCAATGTCAAGAAGACAAAAATTCTCACCACTGGACCAATTGGCAGCATCAGGATGGATGGTGAAGAGATTGAGATTGTACACAGCTTTAGTTTGCTTGGCTCCATAGTCAACAGTCTTGGCACCAGCAGCCAGGAAATTAAAAGGTGCATTGCCATGGGAAAGTCTGCTGTTAGGGACGTCTCCAAAGTACTGAAGAGCAATGGTGTTTCCCTGGAGACTAAGGTGCGTCTGATACAGGCCATGGTCTTCGCAATCACCTGTTATGCATCAGAGAGTTGGAAAATGACCAAAGAGGATAGAAGGAGAATTGATGCCTTTGAGCTGTGGTGCTGGAGAAGAGTATTGAGAATACCATGGACTGCTAGGAAAACAAACAGATTTGTGCTGGAAAGGGTTAAACCGGGTGGCTCCTTGGAGGCAAGGATTCTGAGGCTCCGTCTAACATATTTTGGACATGTTGTGAGGAGAGATCGGTCCTTGGAGAGGGACATCATTCTTGGGAGGGTGGAGGGACGGCGCAGGAGGGGAAGGCCCTCTATGAGGTGGATTGATTCAGTGACTGGGATAATCGGGTTGGGAGTGTTGGAGACAGTGCGATTGGCACAGGACAGAGCAGATTTTAAGGCTTTTGTGCATAGGGTCGCTATGAGTCGCAAGTGACTCGATGGCACATAACAACAACAACAACAACATTAGCCAATCATTTTACCATCTTCTCTAATAGGGTATTATACTATGTCTACAGTTAACTAGCTGACCTGAGTAGAGTTCTGTGCGTACTCTACACTAGGCCCTTGTACCAGAGTTGTTAACTTTGAAGCTGCTCATCAAAGATTGTGTTTTGTGGTGCTGGAGAAGAATACTGAATATCCCCTGGACTTCCAAAAGAACAGTTATGTCCTGGAGAAGGTAGAGCCGAGTGTTCATTGGAGGTAAAGAAGACAAAGCTTCCTCTCACATACTTAAGGAATGTTTTCAGGCGTGACTGTTCCTCAAGGAAAGACATTGTTGTTGGAAAAGTGAGGGTCAGAGAGGAAGAGTAGATTCTGAATCAGATTATTTCGCACAGTGATTGCTGGAACGGGTTCAAGTATGTCAGAGATGATGAAGATGGCACAGGATAGAAAAGTGTTCAATTTTGTTGTCCATTGGGTCTCTATGAGTTGGACTTGATTCAATCGCACCTAACAACAACAACAAAGACATATTCTCTCAAATTTTTAAATTCCCTTTTTAAATACTAGAAATGGATTGGGATTTAGAAAATGCTAATATGTTTCTCAAGCAAATAATCTCATTTTACCAATGTGAAAGAAGTACCTATTATCAAGGTACTAAAACATTAGAATATCAAGTAAAGGTTTGTATCCATCTTCCAGACATTTAGTAAATAAGACACAAGACATTCCAAGTGTTTGGCCACATCAAATGATTAGCCAACGTTTTCCAGGTAGCTTGAAATCATGTAGACTCAGACAGTTATAAATTTTAACAGTTGTGTTTTTAGCGTATGAAAGCACGATGCGTGAAACTTCAGAATCATTTTATCATGTGAATCTTCATGGCAGTCAGCCCACTATAAAACTTTTAAGGAGGACATTGAAGAGTCCTTTGTGGTTTCCAAGACAAGGGGTCAGCAGCCCTCATTGTCAGAATCACATGGCACCAAATGTAGACAAATAAAGAATGCAAGAACTCATGTGTTAACATGCCACAGCTAATATTTCTGCTCAGTTTGTTTTCTCAGCAGTATTTTGCTATCTTGGGACCAAAAAATGTGTTTTGCTTTACAAGTGTGACATGATTGATGCTTTACTTGGAGAAGCTTTTCATAAAGAAACAGATGTCTCCTGACAAGAAAGTTATTGGTACAAGTGAACTACATTATTGCAATAATGTTAAGGTTCAGACTTAAGCAAAGATAGGAACAAATTATGAGGGAGGGTAGTACGAGAGAGAGAATGTGAGAATGAGAGAGTAAGACATATTTTGGCCTGAATCTATGTCCTTAACCTATCACATTGACCTACTCTGTGGTGCGTCAAGACAGATCAGAACTCGCAGAAGCTCACATATAAAACATTTAAAAAGCCATTCACTGTTCACATTCATTTAACAATCTTAGCACTAAAGACTTAAGCTTACAAAAACCTCTAAACTTCACTATGCCAAAATGTCTTTATTTAGACATAAAAATTGTATTTTTCTCATTCCATTGTATCAGATTCATAAATTCATGTGAGGCATAGGATGAGGAATCATGGGAAGTTTTGTTCTCATGTTAATTTACTCAGAAATAGTTCTCATTATCACTTTGTGTAGGAGATAAGTCCAGTAGAATTAAAAGCTCAGATTTTAGAACTAACAAGCTTTCTAGAGGAAGATAAAAAAGGAAGCTATAGCTGCAGGTCTCCACAGAGAAAAGAAACAAACTACTTAACACATAAACACACTCAGGAAGCTTAATGATCAGGATGCTTACATGGCAGATACAAGTAGTATTTATTTCAGAAGCCTGATTTATTTAAGTTTTATTTTTATTAATCACTACAATCATCTCACCAAAAATTATTACTGAAATTCTGAATATTTCACAATCCGTTCTATTAAAAAATATTGCAGAATACACACAAAATTGCAGCAGGAAGGACAATATCGTCTCCCTTTATAAACAAGGGAGTACATTGGGCTGTATACTGTCCTCAGAAGAGTTTTCAATAATTAGATATTGTATATAATGTTGTATCTTAGATTTATAGTCTTATTGTGTTCATAAGAAGTAACCAGATTCAATTCTTTTACTCTCTGTTGATTGCTCTCTGTCTACCTACTCATTGTCAGTTTGTCTTACTGTAAGGAGTTTTGTGTTGCTGCCAACTGATGTCAATGGTATTTATAGACCAATGAGGATGTGATGTACGTTTGTGGAAACCATGATCCAAAGAGAAGTAGGCATATATAGTTTTGCAGAAGCTGTAACTGGGTATTTCTAAGAAGCAACGATGGTTAAACTTCTTATATATTTTGGGCATGTTGTTTGGAGGGGCTAGTCCCTTGGAAAAAGACATAATTTTTTGAAAAGTGGAGGATCAGCAAAGGAGGACAAGACCTTAGGACATGTTATCAGGAAAGATCAGTCCTAGAGAAGGAAATCACAGGTGGATTGGCACAGTGCTGCAACAAAGGCCTGAAACATTAACATTGTGTGGATGATACAAGACCAGCAGTATTTTCTTTGTTGTAGATAAGGTTGCTATGAGTTCCAATTGACTTGACAGGATTGTTATATTTTCACTTTAGGAAAACTTTGAAACACTTTTCCGTCAAGTCTTGTTTGTAACCATCCTATTTCTGCTCCCTCCTACACAACAGTGTGTCAGAGTAAACTACTTTCAATTAACCTTTGCATGTATCCTGCAAGACCAAGAAGTTATATGACAAGGATACTTCCAGTGGTATTTTTTTGGTTGTCTTATCTTGCAATGCAATATTAATTGATCATGTTTTTCTGCCAAGCCAAGTAAAACTACTCCGTGGAATGGGTCAGTTAGGATTTATCAGTCAAAAATTTTTGGTTACGTAGTAGCTATAATAGAATTGCAGTACCAAAATCGCAAAAACTCAATAAAGCATTCAGAATTAGTGATTTGCTGTATTTTTTTAGTTTATTAGAACAAGAATATAAAGACTTAGAAGACAAATTAAGACTCTGATAGCTAATACATAATTTTTATTTTTATATTGAACTCACACCATCAATGAATATAAACATATTGTGCACTCGAGAAATAATAGAGTGAAGCTTCTTTCAAATGTCTTCTTATGAATGTGTCTATGGGAGACACTTGAGAATATAAAGAAAAGTAAAAAAAAATCACCAAAAAACAACCAATCAAAACCATAACCAAACCCATTCATATTAAGAGGTTTAAGCATTGACTGAATGTGCTGAATTAATCAAGTGTCAGAAGCGTATGTTATTCTTATACAATTATGAAATTATATCCAATTTTAGCTATGGACATATGTGGCTTCACATCATCTGTTTTTGATGTTGTTGTGTGCTTTTCTGACATATATGACAGAATTGTTGTTAGGTGCTGTCGAGTATGACTCATAGCCACCTTATGAACAAAAGATTTGAACCCTATTCTAGCCTGCAACATTCTCACACTTCTTGACACACAGAGATCATAGCAGCTGCCACCATGTCACTCCACGTGATTGAGGGTCTACTCCTTTGCCAACTCTCCACCCTTTCCAGTATAATGTCCTTCTTCAAGGAATAGTCCTTCCTAGCAACATGTCCAAAGTATGTGAAGTGAAACTTGATCATTTTTGCCTCAAAGAGCACTCCAGTTTTACCTTCTCTAAGACGTATCTGTTTGTTCTCTTTCCTGTCCTTGGGATGTTCAGTGCTCTTTTTCTGCAAAAGGCTATAGCTCAAAGGCATCAATCCTTTTTCTGTTATCCTCACTCATTGTCAAGAGAGTAGAATGTCTCTTATAGATTCCTAGACAGTAACCCTTACAAAAGCCTATCTTTCAGTTAGTGGACAGGAAATAAAACACTATTTTGCCACCACACTATAATGAGTAAAATGCCAGGAAAAGAATAATGTATTTTTTAAAAGTCATTACTATCTAGTCAAAACTAAATCATATTTGAATCTCCTTCAGATTTTCAAGGCTGTATATAACAGAGGAGGAGATTATCCATCTTGTTTCCACAGAGGTGCTAAACTGCCAGAGAGGTACCATCTTTGGTTTAAGAGTGCCACTGCCTGTGAATGATGCCACTGGAGCTTCCAAAATACCAATAGAATCTTTTTAAAGGGGAAACTTTGCCACCAAGAGATATGTTAAATTGGATTATTTGAAAAAGCATCTTGATATAATAGGATTTATTTTTTTTATAACCAAAAGGAAGCACTTCCCATGAGAAAATTCAAAATATGATCTTTTTCTTTGCCTCAGTGGGGCAAAAAGTAAACGAAAAGCTGAGAAAGAAGCTCAGGAAGGCAGAGATCTTGGAACACAGCCATTCTCATGACAACATTCCAATTTGGCAACAAGCCTTCTCCAGAGCATTTTAAAGTTCTATAAAAACTATTAATAAAATTTTAGTAATTTAAACAAACTTTGAATGAATACATCAGCAAAGATAAAGAATTTGAAAAATAGTAACAAAGACACTAGACGTTACTGAAGTCAAACATCAGTGCTTGGACACAGATGAAAATCAGTGCAGTATGAAAGAAGAGACATTAGATTGTGAGAGTCTTTATAGCCATCAGCTTTACAAAAAGCAACCTCATGGTCCAAGAACATCAAAAGAGGGTGGAGGGAATACACAGAGTCACTGTCTCAAAATGAATTGACTGACAACCATTTAAGGTAGTAGCATATGAACAAGAACCAATTGTAATGAAAAAATAAGTTCAATCTGCATTGAAGACACTAGGGAAAAATAAAGCCCCAGCAATTTATGAGATTGCAATTGACATGTTTCATCAAACAGATGAATTCATCAGTTTTCTTTGTGCCAAGAAATTTGGCCAACTGACTAGAAGAGATTCATATTTGTTCTCGTCGCCAAAAAAAGTGATCCAACAGAATGGGGAAATTATCAAACAATATCACTAATATCACATGCAAGTAAAATTTTGCTCCAGATTATCCACAAATTACTAGAATAGTGTATCAGCAGAGAACTAACAGAAATGCAATTTGGATTTAGAAGAGGCTGTGGCACAAAGGGTATCATTGTTGATGCCAGATGAACACTCATAGTTCATATGCAAGCATTCATAGTTCATAAAGGCCCAAAATATAAATAATCCTAATATCAATCAATTGGTAAATGAACATGCAAACAACAAAAACTTTTTCAGACACCAAAAAGAATAAAAGTAGAGGATATCAGCAGAATGTCTGTGCATTGTTGACTATGTAAAGGTATTTGATTGTGTGGATCCTAATAAATTATGGCTAACATTGAGAAGAATAAAAATCCTAGAACACTTAATTTTGTTCATAAAAATCCTCTACTTTTACCAAGAAGCTGTTGTCCAAACAGAACAAGGGAACACTGCATGGTTTAAATTAAATAAAGGTGTATGTGAGAGCTGTTATCTTTACTCCATATTTATGCAATCTATACACCGATCAAATAATTTGAGAGGTTGGACTTGATGAAAAAGAATATGGTATCAAGATTTGTAGAAAACTCACCAACAACCTGTTATTACGTAGCTGCCACAACCTTGCTTGCTGAAAGTGAAGAAGATCTCAAATGCATGCTGCAGAAGAGCAAAGACTTTAGATTTCAAAGTCCTAAAGAACTAAGATGTCCGTTTAAAGACAAAAGTGCATGTGGCATGTGATCCTATTCATCTCTACCACCTCTATGTAGAAGTTCAAGTTCTCTAAGAAAAAGATTATTACAAATGTACCTTTTAGGTTATAAATTGTTGGTGGAGAAGTAACATGGTAAGAGACATTTTGGAAGATAGTTGGACAAGTCTCAACTTGTTTAATCACCAAACTAGGTGAAAAAGTAATTTTACGCCTGGGGATAAATCTAAATAAATGACATATTTCCAAACAAACAAACAAACAAATCATAGCTCATATGCAAACATTCATAGTTCATAAAGGTCCAAAATGGAATAATCTTAGTATCAACCAATTGATAAATGAATATCCAAACAACAAAACATTTTTCAGACACCAAAAAGAATAAAATTCAGATATATGCTAGAAAGCAGTGTACATTATAAATGAAATCAAAGAGTCATAGAAGGTGCATATTCTTACAAATGGCCAAAACACACTATTTAGAACTTTGATGAGATCCTTTAAAAACAGATTTTTCTAAGGAAATATGTGTTTTTTATTTCTTGACTGCTGTTACCCTGGATGTTGATTGTAGATTCAAGCAATATGGAGTTATCAATAATGTCAGTCTTTTTTCCAATCCCTCATCCTGTTGCATATTGACCCACGGGCGAGAATTTTTATCTTCTTGATGTTGTGGTATAATCATATTGAACTCTGTAGTTCATTATTACAAATGGATTTGAAGAGCAGTAGGGAGAAAAATGTATATTGATAAATGAATGAAAAGCAAACTTTCACTAA
>NW_006399768.1:10246896-10263344 GCF_000299155.1 Elephantulus edwardii | reverse complement strand
CACCAACTAACCAAGAGGATAAAATTATATATATATTACAGGTAGCTCTCTAGTGGCCTAGTGTCAAGAAGATGTGCTATAGGTACACGGTTCAAAGCCAACAGGTGTTCCATTGAAGAAGGATGGGCAATCTCCTCCCAAGAGATTAATTGCCTCTGAAAACCCACTGGAGGGTCAGCTATGGGTCAATTCCAATTCTACAGTAAAGAGCAACAGCATATCCATTATGTTGTTTTTATGTGCCATCGATCGTCTGTGACTCCTAGTGACCCTATGGACAACAGCCATAAATACTGCTCTATCCTGTGCCAATCTCACTGTTTTGGGCACACTTACCCCCATTAGCCCAGTCACTGAATCGATCCATCTCATCAAGAGTGTTCCTCTCCTGCACTGTCCCTCTACCCTCCCAAGCATGAAGTCCCACTCTAGGGAATGGCCCCTCCTTGCAACATGACCAAAGTATGTAGTATGAAGCTTCAGAAACCCTTGTTTTCACTCTCTCCAGGATGATCCTATTCCTTCTCTTAGCAGTACATGGTATATTCAATACTCTTCTCCAACACCACAGCTCAAAGGCATCAATTCTCCTTCTATCATCCTTAGTTATTGTCCAGATTTCTGATGCATAGCAAGTGATTGCAAAGATCATGGCCTGTATCAGGTGCATCTTCGTCTCCAGACTGACAGCATTGTTCTTCAGTACTTTGGAGAGGTCTCTAACAGCAGGCTTTCCCAATGCAATACTGGTGTCAAGAATGTTGATTGTGGAGCCAAGCAAGCTAAAGCTGTTGACAATCTCAATCTCTTCACAATCTATCATAATGCTTCTAATTAGTCCAGTGGTGAGAATCTTTTGTTTTCTTGATGTTGAGCTTCAATCCATATTGAAGACTACAGTCGACCTTCTGCAGAAAGTGCTTCAGGTCCTCCTCAGTTACAATAAGCAATGTTTTTACATCTTCATAAAGCAGATTATTGATGAGTCTTCCTCCAAATCCTGATGCCACATTTTCCCTCCTAGAGGCAGCCTCCTGGATAATCTGTTCTGCATATGGATTGAAAAATGTATGTAGATAGGACACATCCCTGGCCTATACCCTTCCAAATTTTGAACTATGCAGTGTTTCCTTGCCCTGTTTTGATGACTTCTTCCAGGTCCAATTATATGCTTCACATAAGCAGTCATGTGTTCTGGGTTCCCATTCTTCTCAGAGTCAGCCACAATATGTTGTGGTCCATGTAAATGATATATAATAAAATAATTATTGTCTATTGGTCCATTAATGATAAATTTTTGTTTTCTTGAAGTTGAGATATAATCTATCCCACTCTTTGCATATTCTTTAAGAAATAGCTTCTTGATCTATAGACAGGTTTTTTTATGAGCACAAGAAAGTGTTCTCGAGATTCTCATTCTCTCAATTTATTATTATTATTTACATGGTTAAGTGTCTTTGCCCTGTCAACAGAATAAAAGTAAATGTCTTTTTTTGTATTATCTGCTATCAGTCAAGATCTATCTAACATCAACAAGGCCTCTTCTAAATTTAGCTTGAATTTATGGAAATTAGCTGTAAGTGTACTGCTTTTAGGAAGATTTTACTTGTATGTGGTATCGATGATACTGTTCAATAATTTCTGCATTCTGTTGGATCAAGGTTTTGAATGAGATCAAATAAAGATCTCTTCCAATCAGTTAGCCAAGTAGCTATATTTCACATTTGTTGACAGAGACTAGTGAGCACATCCAAGATTGCATCTATTTCCTAAATACTGCAATTGGCATTCTATTGGTTCCTGGGGACTTACTTTTTGCCATTGCCTTTAGTACAGCTTAAATGTCTTTCTTCATTACCGTTGATTCTTGATCTCTTGATCACATGTTACTTCCTGAAATGTTTCAGTGTTTACAAGTTCTTTCTGGTACAGTGACTCTACGTGTTTTTCCATCTTCTTTTTAAATTTAAGATTGATTTGCACACAGAATTTGTATGCACTGTATATCATTCATGTACATTGTGTTTCACACATCACTTTCTCAATACTACATTTCAAACTATCACTCATGTATATTGTATTTTATAAAATTAATCAACATTGATCTATGTCTACTATTGCATGGTCTTCTCAGTTCCCATTGGATCTTTCCTAGTTTCTTCATACCATGCCCTCTAACTGCCCATCAAACTCACCTATCCTAGTGATCTCTGTCCCCTCCTCTATCTCCCTTCTCTTTCACCTTCTGGACTTTTATACTTATTTTACTACTTTTCCTTCTATTTTTGCAAGAATGGTCTTATGAAGTCAGTATTTGTTTTTTGTGTCTGAGTTAGTTTATTCAAGATAATGCTCTGTAGATTCTCTCCTATGTTACATGATGTTGTACAAAATCATTGCTCCTTAGTGCTGCATAGTATTCCATTGTATAAATATAATTTATCAATACATTTATTTATTGATGTATATTAGGGCTGATTCATTATGAATGTAGGTGTGTGAATTATTTTCTGTGTCTCAGTTCTATTTTTTTTTTTTTTTAGTATATTCCTAGCAGTGCAATAGCTGGGTTTGGTAAGCTGAGATGGATTGCCATGGAACACTTTTAATCAGACATCTACTATGCTGGAAATATGTGAGGGAAAATGAGGTCACATTCATAGTTAAAAAGACTATTTGTAGATCTATCTTAAAACACAATGTTGTGAGTGACAGGATATTATCTATATGCATACAAGGAAGGCCTTAATATCACTATCATTCAAATACATGTACCCACAACCATAGCAAAAGAGGAGGAAATAGAAAATTTCTACCAATTTTTTCAGTAGGAAATAAATCAAAATGCAACCAAGAGTCAATAAAAATTTTTTACTGGAATGTAAAAGTTGGGAATAAGGAAGAGGGATCAGTAGTTGGAAAATAGGGACTTGGTGACAGTAATGAAGCTGGAAATAGAATGATGGAATTGTGTACAATTAATTATTCATTTATTTCAAATACCTTTTATAAGAAACACAAATGGTGACTACACACATGGACCTCACCTTATTACATCCATCTACCTGATGAAATCAGGTTGATTACATCTGGGAAAGAATCATTGGCGAAAGAAGCTCAATATCAGCTGTGAAAACTAGGTCAGGTGCTAATTGTGGAACAGACCATCAACTACTAATATGAAAGCCAAAACTGAAGCTAAATTAGAACAAATCTATAAGAACCAAAACTTGACATAGAGTCTGTCCCATTTGAATTTAAAAACTATCTCAAGAACAGGTTCGAACACTAATGAACAAAGACCACATCAGTTGTGGGAGGATATCAAGAATATAATTTCATGACAAATACAAAATGCTGTTATAAAGACAGGAAAGGAAGAAAAGATGGAAATGGATGTTAGAAGAGAGTCAAATAATGCACTAGAATTCTGACAAACCAAGCAAAGGGGAGAATTCAAGAAGTTAAAGAGCGGAACAGAAGATTTAAAAGGGCAATTTGGGAAGGCAAAGCTAACTATTATAACAAAATATGCAAAGGGTTGGAGTTAGAAAATAAAAATGGATGAACGTGCTTGGCATTTCTTAAGCAGATGGAAATGAAGAACAATCTCAAGCCTTGAGTTGCAATGCTTAAAGATGTTATGGGAAGATTACTGAATGATCAAGGAAGCATCAATAATAAGATAGAATGAGTACACGGAGAAATTGTATCAAAAAAGAATTGGCTAACACAGAAGAATTTAATGAAACAACATATGATCAAAAGCCAAAGGTGATGAAATAGGAAGTTCAAGCTGTTCTGAGGAACTTGCAACCCCAGGAACTGATAACATAACAGGCGAAGCACTGGACCTGTTCACCAGGCTGAGACAAGAAATCTGAAGGAAAATTACCTGGGCATCTGACTGGAAGAGATCCATATTTATTTCTCTTTAAAAAAATGTGATCCAACAGAGTGTGAAAATTATTGTACAATATCTTTAATGTCACATACAAACTAAATCCTGCTGAAGATTATCCAATAATGATTAAAGCGATAAATCAATAGGCAAAACTGAGAAATACAGCAAGGTTTAGAAGATGTGGTGGTACTAGGGAGATTGATTGCCAAAGTCAAATGGATCCTGGCTAAAAGTAGAAAGTATCAGAGGAATGCCTATTTGTGATTTATTCACTATGTAAATGTGTTTGTGTAAATCACAAAACATAATGGCTAACACGGAAAACAATGAGAATCCCAGAACACTTGATTGATACTTAGACCAGAAAACAGTAGTCCAATCAGCATGGAAACATTGCATGTTTCAAAATCAAGAAAGGAGTGCATCAAAGATGTGATGTTTTTTTTTCTCCATACCTTTTCAGTCTATCTGGATCAGATCATCTGGGAGTCTAGACTCAATGAAGAAGAGTGCAACATAACAAAACAAATAAGTCTGTCCTGGAAAGGGTGAAACCAAGTTGCTCCATAGTGGCAAGGATTTTGAAGCTCAATCTCACATACATTGGTCATGTTGTCAGAAAAGACTAGTCCTTGGAGAAAGATATCATGCTTCAAATGGTGGTGGGACAGCCGGAAAGGAGGAATCTGAGTGAGATGGATTGATTGACATAGTAACTGGGATAAGAGGCAACATTTGTGTCAGAGACAGTTAGATTGACTAAGAATAGGGCAGAATTCAGGGCTATTGTGCATAGGGTCACTATAAGTTGCAGTCATCTTGAAGGCACACAACAACAACAACAACAATGAAAGTTTTATGTTTAGACTTTCTTCCAGAGAGGTTATAACATTTTACAATCCCAGCAGTAGTGCTTGAGAGTTTCAATCTCAACATCCCTTCCAACACTGATTTTTTGCTGTCCTGTTAAGATTTTTTACTGTTTTTGTGGTGATATGGTATATCATTGTGGTTTTGATTTGCATCTTTCTGAGTGCCAGTGGATTTTGAGCATTTCTTTACATTCCTGTTGTGC
This sequence comes from Elephantulus edwardii, assembly GCF_000299155.1. Taxonomy (NCBI): domain Eukaryota; kingdom Metazoa; phylum Chordata; class Mammalia; order Macroscelidea; family Macroscelididae; genus Elephantulus; species Elephantulus edwardii. The sequence continues at coordinate 10,258,365 of NW_006399768.1, read as the reverse complement.
ATCCAAGTGTCTTCCTCTGTGAAAAATGTTTTCATTCTTTTAGCCCAGTTTGTGGTTTATCATTTTTTTTCTTGTTAAGCCTCTGTAGTATACTGTAAACTTCTGTTACGAGACTCTTGTCAGAGCTGTTATTGTAAAACATTTCTTTTTCAGTTTATAGGGTTTTTTCCCCCACTTTATTGGGGAAAAGTTTGATTAGTACAATAACATAATTTTTAGAAGGTCCATTTGTTGATTCTGTCTTCTCTTGGTTATGTATTTCTGGCTATATTTGCAAGCTTATTCATACTATAGGTTAAGTCTTTTAAGTTTGATACCTTTTTTGACTTGTGATCTTTGTGGTTTGGGGCATTATCCCTCAGCCTCTTATCAACTTTGAGTTGATTTTTGTGTGTGGTGTGAGATATAGATCCTGCTTCAAATTTCTACAAGTAGAAGCCCAGTTTTGCCAGTACCATTTGTTGAAGAGGTTCTTGTTTCCCCATTTGATAGGTTTGGTTTCCTTGTCAAATAGTTGTTGACTGTAAGTAGATGGGTTAATTTCTGGTTCTTGATTTTGTTCCACTGGTCTACGTGCCTGTCATTGTACCAATACCATGTTATTTTGACTACTACAGCTGATTAGCAGGTTTTAAGTTCAGCGAGTACTATGCCTACCACTTCACTTTTGTTTTTCAGAAGTACTTTGCTTATTTAAGGTCTCTTTTCAAAATAAACTTGTCAATTGCCTTTCTGTCTTTGAAAGAATGGTATCTGTACTGGGATAGCTTTAAATATGTAAGTTGCTTTTGGTATGAGTGTTAATTTAACTATTTTGAATCTTCCTATCCATGGAAAGAAAAGGGAGTATTTTTCCATTTAGTTTTTTTTTGTTTCTTGTATTAATGATTTGTAGTTTTCTTTATAAATATCTTTTGTATCTCTAGTTAGGTTAATTCACAAGCTTCAACATCCTTGCCACCATGGAGCAACTTGGTTTCACCCTTTCCAGGACAGACTTATTTGTTTTGTTATGTTGCACTCTTCTTCATTGAGTCTAGCCTCCCAGATGATCTGATCCAGATAGACTGAAAAGGTATGGAGAAAAAAAAAACAACATCCTTGATGGATTCCTTTCTTTTGTGTCTGTATAAGTTGTTGATAGTTCTTTGTGAGTGTATTGATTAGTTGTAGGCTTAAACTTTTCCCTTTATGGGAAAGGACAGCTTGCTCTACTATAGGTCTTTTCTGATCCTGCATAGGGAAAGTTTGCCTTTCCTAAAGTCCTTCAAGTCCCCTCTGGTCTGTTGCACTGTCCTTTGGGAATCTTGCTTGGGCTTGGCCCTCCTCTCCTGAAGTCTATTCTTCCTTAGTATTCAGGCTGCAGCCCAGTAATCAGGTTCCAAAACTGATACCGTTTCCATTCTAGACACTGAAAGTAGCTCCCTCCCTGAACTTTAATGCACGCTCTATGGGAGGGAGTCTCTCATCTGTGCGTAGTCACCTCTCCTAGATTTTATTATTGTCCTTGGTGCTCAAAATGCAGCCTGGTGTCCAAATTCCCCAACAGTTTCTCTTTCCTTCCATGATCATTTTATATGTACTGGACGACTTAACATTTTGCACATTGAATCCTCCAATATTGCAGTTTGAGATATTTTAATTTGTTTCAGTTCTTTCAACTTGAGAGATGATAAGCATGTTCTTACCCTTTTGTTTTCTCCAGCTCTTTGTAAGAAAATTTTGTTTTGTATTATCAAACTATTCTCTCTTACTTTGTAATTTCTTCCCTTTGTTTTGGCTTCTTCATGTTTAAGGATAAGTTTTAGACTCTCTTCTGGCACCTATTTTTGTCTTTTCTTTCTTTCCTATATTTTAATGACTTTTTTCTCCTTCCTGGATATTGTCCTTGATGTCACCCCCAAAACCTGGTCTATAGTTATTAGTGTTAAATGCATCAAATCTGTTCATGAGCTGGTTTTAAATTCAGGTGGTATAAATTCAAGGTCATATATTGACTTTCGTAGAGCTGTTTTAGTTAAGTTTCATTTTGAACATGTATGAGTGCAATTAATGATAAGTTGTGCAGTCAGTCCCTAACCTTGTTTTGACTACTGACATTAAACTTCATCACTCTATCTTTTCACAGATGGAGTCAATCTTATTACTGTGCATTCCATAGATATAATCTGCCAAACCCTAAATCCCTAGTTTGGACAGTAAGCTGAGAATCTCTCTTGGCTCATATGATTGATTTTGTTGTTAGGTATTGTCAAGTTGACTTGAACTCATAGTGACCCTATGAATAAAATGTTTAAACTCTGCCCTGTTCTATGACATCCTTATAGTCTCTGCTATGTGCAAGTGCATTGTTTCAACACTATGTCAATCCTTCTCATAGAGAGTATCTATCTCTTTCACTGATCTCCTACTCATCCAACAACCCAGGATTAATTACAAGGGTGGGCAAATGTAAAATCTACAAGGAAGGTGTCAGACTGGAAGCTTCTATAAACTTATATCACAAGAAAGTGAGCTCTGCTAGAATGGCTATTTATGTTCTTGAAGTAGGCCACATTCCAAAGGAAACTCATTTCAAGAAATTATTACATTAGATCACAACATAGATGGTGTTTAATTACTTATATTTCAACAGAGAAAAACGATTGGTTTAGGACTAGTACCTAGTGTCTATTCCCACTACTGAGAAGTATAGCCTCCCCAAGTTTAAACACAAAAATCAACCTTGGGAAAATAGTTTGAAAGTCTGAATTTTGATTCTTTGAACCAGTGATTCTCTTAGTGGAGAGAATAAAAGACGTGGAACCTTTCTCAAAGTTCATAGAGTTTCCAGGGGCATGTTGTTTAGGAAGTATATGCCATTCCTGCTTCCAAAGTAAATGTTCTCAAATAATTAAGATGTTTATTTTTAACACCTATGCAAATCAGTAAACACAGCATGGTTTAAAATTAAGATGGGAATGTATCAGGACTGAATTCTTTCTCCATGCCTATTCACTCTGTACGCTGAGCAAATTATTTGAGTATCTGCACTCTATGGAGAGGAATGTGGCATCAGGATCAGAGAGAGACTCATCAATAACCCACATTATGAAGATATATAGCATTGCTTGCTGAAAGAGGGAGGACTTGAAGCACTTGTCGAAGAAGATCAAGGAATGTAGCCTTTAAAATAGATTGCATCTCAGTGTCAAGAAAAGAAAGATTCTTACCAACTGGACTGAAAGGCAACATCATTGAAAAGTGGACAAGAGTCAACAAGTTCGTCTTACTTGGATCCACCATTAACACCCTTGGTACCAGCAGTCAGGAAATCAGGAGACAAATTGCATTGGGAAAGTCTGAAGTTAAAGACCTACTCAAATTATTGAGGAGTAATTATGTCAATTTCAGGACTAAGGTGTGTCTGATTCAGGCCATGGGTTTTCCAATCACTTACTATGCATCTGAGAGCTGACAATTAATAAGGATGACAAAGAATTGATAGCTTTGATTTGTGGTGTCAGAGAGGAGCACAGGGCATCCTATGGATGGCCAAAAGAACAAATAAATATTTCTTGGAGAGGGTGCAGGTGGAGTACTCTTTGGAGGCAAGAATGATGAAGCTTCACCTCACATACATTGAGCATGTTGCTAGGAAAGGGATATGATGCTTGGAAGGGGGAAGGGTCAGTGAAGGAGAGGAAGAACCTCATCTAGGTGGATTGACATGATGACTGTCACGATGAGCTCTACTGTGTCAGGAAGTGTGTAGATGGCACAGGATAGGACAGTGTTCAGATCTGCTGTTCATAAGGTCACTATGCATCATACTCAACTCAACAGCAACTAATAACAACAATAACAAGCAAATATGGAGGCCTAATGGTAAAAAGCTGTCCCACAATCCCAAAGGCACATGGTTTGAATTCACTGAGTGTTCCATAAGAGAAAGATGGAGAATCTCCTCCCATGTGATTTACTGTGTCTGCAAACCTGCTGGAGGGACAGCTGTGGGTGGGTTCTGACTTGAAAGAACAGAATAATAACAATAAGCACTTATGAGTAGACTTTTGTATATGTCACAGTGGAATATCTTCTGACCTAAGTTGTAAAAGTAAACTCAACACTTCATTAGGATACCCCACCAGTAAGAAGTGATTTCTTACATGAACCGACTAATTTTCTAAGGGCAATTTATGGATCAGTGTTTGTATATAGGCCTAAGATAACACACTCAGTAGGAATAATTTCAGCAACTTTTTAAAAAGGATAGAATTAACAGAAACAGAAAAGAATCTAGAGCTGACATACTTTGACTTGAAATGACAGAAAGGAGGGAGTGGGTACCAGATAACTAATGAGATTTTTGGCTGAAAGAAAGATACACAGCCAAAGCCATCCCTCGACCTGACACTAAGGGGAACAGTCCACATCAAGACTTCCACTACTCTTTTATCTTCACCTTTCTTACTGATGCTTTCTATCAGTCATACCAAGTGGAAGCCAGAGGGCAATAATGCTTGGTTAATGTAATTCGCAGCAGTATGGTGAAGTATGGAGAACAAAGAAAACTACTCATTAAAAACCAAAACAAACAAAGTAAGGAGCTCTTGTGGCCTGATGGTAAGAAGTAACTCTGCCAAGTCAAAAACATGTGCTTAGGATCACCACGTGCTTTGTGGGAGACGGATGAACAATCACCCCCTGTGTAAATTATAACCCCTTAAAATCTATTTGAGGATCAGCTATGAGTCGGTTTCACATCTACAGCACACAACAAGAATATGGATCCTTTTTTGTTTTTAATTCCTGTGCTGCACATACACATAAGCACTAGCTATTTTTAGTACATGAAACTTTATTTAGGAATTGATATATGAAAAGAGAGAAACAAAAAAATGCATAAGAAATTGTCCATATTCCAGTGGAACTTAAAGTACAGGACTAGGATATAAATAATACAAGACAATCTGGTATGCATAGAGAAGTATAAGGGGATAGTATGGAGACTGAGACTAAAGTATGATGGGAGAAATCAGAAGGAGCTTTATGGGAAACATTGCATTTGAAATTGGTCTCACAGGAAAGCAGAATATTGCTAGAAACAAATGGTGGAGACATTCCACATAGAGAAAAAAATGTGAGAGATAAGTTAATGAGAAGTTACAAACCATGAGAAGTGTTGTCTCGTTAGACTATAAGAAGAAATGTGAAATAGAATCAGAAATATAATAGAATATTCACTTTGTCACACACACACTCAGAGTTTTTAAATCATTATTGTACTGCTGCCAAATTTAACAAGTCATTTCTGAGTAAAATACAAAGACTGTGAAATAGAATTATATAATCTTATATTAGTGCAGCCTCTGGTGTAAGAAAAAATCTGATATTCACACCAGACTTTGTTTCCTTTTTTCTGGTTTTATTCTTTACAAGCACTATTTCCAGTGCATGATTGCTGTTAGTATAATAGCACCATCTAGTGTGTTCTAGTCTTGTTAAATTCAAGAGATTCTAATCTATTTCTAACGCTATGAAGCAGGATAATCATGAAAATAAAAAAAATCTCATCCATTTTGATAATTAAAAGTTTCAGGTTAATAAGTTGAAGTTTTAAGAATTTAAAGTGTTTAAAAGAATCTTCCTGAGAGAAATGGATGGTTTCATCACAGGAAAAAGTATAAAAAGTAATTTCTTGTCATTTACAGGTTTACTGAATATGACCACTTAAAAATAAGAATTCCTTTTCAATGAAAGACAAAAGCCAATTTTATTTCTGTTGTTATGTGCTATAGAGTCGCAGCCATCCTCTGTACAACAGTCCTAAACCCTGCTCTGTCCTGTGCCAATCTCATTGTCTTCAACACACCCACCCCTACTACCCCAGCCACTGAATCAATCCACCTTATAGAGGGTCTTCCCCTCCTGCACTGTCCCTCCACCTTTCAAGCATGACATCCTTCTCCAAGGACTGGTTGCTCCTTGCAACATGTCCAAAGTATGTCAGGTGAAGCCTCAGAACCCTTTCTTCCAAGGAGCAGACTTGTTTAACCCTCTCCAGGATGAACATGTTTACAATATTTATTTTTCATGTAAATTAAACAGAGCATCATCACACACCACTATCAAGGATCATAATTTAATTATATGACCTAAAACTGAACACAAATGGTATGTTAATTGTTGTTGCCATAGTACAGACTCTAATTCATAGCTACCTTACATATAATAGAATGAAATACTGCCTGCTACAGTATAATCTTCTTGATGAAACTCTCTAAGTTGTAAGGACTCATTCTGAAACAGTGATATGAAGATGAACTTTGACAAATAAAATCATAAAAATGAGAATGTGGTATGAAAGAGAAGCTCTATTCTGTTTGTCCTGCTATAAAATGTATTAACATAGTACAGAGAAGAAAATAAGAAAAACACAGAAGAAAAAGCAGAAGATGGATGAGTATTCAGAGAAAAACAATAAAAGTCATAGATCGCATCTGTTCATTTGCCGATCCTTTAGAGTTTTATAAAATAACATCAAAACAGGAATCCTCCAGTGCATTAGAGCTAAGGCAATAATTTCCTTATTTATCATCATTAAAAAGATCATGAGATAATCAAACAATATCAACAAGCAAATAATAGCCAACAGGGATAATGCCTGTACCTTTCCTAAGCATTCTACGATGTACTCAGGCAGCATTTAAAGATACATCACAGCTCATTTGTTAGTACTATAGCAATTAAGCCACTTTCCTAACTATTTAACTTTTTTGTCTGCTGATCCATCTGAAAAGAGCTGATACAAGCTCAACTGAAAGCAAATCTAGCATTTCCTGATCAGAATAATTCATGTGGAGGATACTTAGGATGAATGTTAAGAAAGATCAAGTGTATTGAGACTGTAGGTCCCATTACTTTATAGAGTTATGCTTTCAGAACCACTGTTATGGACAGGAATTTAGCCTTAATTAGATAAAGTTTCTCCTTTGCTGGGGAAAGGTCAACTTGGTTATGGCCTCTTATGGCTATGTCTTGGTATATGCATCTAACTGAGAGGGAATGTTTCCTCTTCCAATCAAGTATATTTGAAATACACAAATAATCTTTAGATTTTGAACAATTCTAGCACCAAGTACATCTCAAAATAGAGGGCTGTGTTCTCAAACTTCTGCAGGCATTCCAATCACCTGGGGACTTTATTAGAAATGCAGAATTCAAAGACTTGTGTTTTGACAAAAGGAATCAGAATCCTTTTGGCCATGGCCAGGAATTTAGCATTTTTTTCTTGGAACGCCAGGAAATTTGAAGTGGATCATTTGCAATAGGCTTTGATGAAAGTATGCAAACCCGTGTATGTGTTTTCCTTAACCAATTGCAGATTCTTTGTTTACTTGTCATAAGCATTATAACTTGTTCTTTGAAACAAAAGCCATAATATGTTTGTAGATTTTAGTAAATAAAAAGTTTTAATAAATATGATTTTTACATGCATAATTTGAAATAGTTCATTGACAGAGAACAGCCAGAAATGCAAGCTGAGTTTAGAAGAGGCCATGGCACTAGGAATATCATAGCCAATGTTAGATGGATCTTAGGTAAAAGCAGAAAATATCATATGCATGTCTATCTGTGTTTCATGACTATGCAAATATATTTGACTGTGTGGATCACAACAAATGGTGGCTAGCCTTGAGAAGACTGAGAATCTCAGAACACCTAGTTGTGCTCATGTAAAACCTGTAATTAGATTAGGAAGAAATAATCAGAACAGAGCAGGGAAACATTGGATAGTTCAGAATTAGGAAAGAGGTGCATCAAGGATATATTTTGTCTTCATTTTTACCAACTTTTGCAATCAGAAGTTGATCAAACATGCAATCAAGATGCATAGATAGTAATGGGTGACTGGAACACAAAAGTTGGGAACAGTGAGGAAGTTTCAGTAGCTGGAAAATACGGGCTCGGTGAGAGAAATGAGGCTGGAGATAGAATGATAGAGTTCTGCACATTCAATGATTTATTCATCACAAATACTTTCTATAAGAAACATAAACACAGGCTATACACATGGATCTCACATGGTGGCATGCATAGGAATCAAATAGATTACATTTGTATAAAGACTCGGTGGAGAAGCTCAATATCAGCTGTGAAAACCAGGCCAGGTGATGATTGTGGGACACACCACCAACTACTAATATGCAAGTTCAAGCTGAAGTTGGGGAAAATTAAATCAAGTCCATGGAAATCAAAATTTGATCTTAAGTCTATAACACTCGAATTTCAAAACCATTTCAGGAACACGTTTGAGGCCTTGAGCACCAATGAGCATAGACCAAATGAGGTCTGGGAGGATATCAAGAAAATAGTCCATGAAGAATGCAAAAGATCATTACAAAGGTTGAAAAAGAAGAAAAGACCAAAATGGATGTGAGATGAGACTCTGAATATTGCATTAGAGTGTCAAAAAGCCAAAGCTAAAGGACAAAACCAAGAAATCAAAGAGCTAAGCAGAAAATTTCAAAAGGCAGCCCGGGACAACAAAGCAAGATACTATAATGAAATGTGCAGAGAGCTGGGGTCAGAAAAAAAAAAAGGGCCGAACTTGCACAGCATTTCTTAAGTTGAAGGAGCTGAAAAACAAATTCAAGCCATGGGTGGCAGTACTTAAGGGTACGTTGGGTAGAATGTTACATGATCCAGGAAGTATCAAGAGAAGATGGAAGGAATACACAATGTCACTGTATCAAAAGGAATTGACTGACACAGAAGAATTTCATGAAATGACATATGAGCAAGAGCCTATGGTGATGAAGGAGGAAGTTCGAATTGCTCAGAAGGAATAGGCAAAACACAAGGCTCCAGGAGTTGATGGCATACCAATTGTCATATTTCAACAAACAGCCACTGCCCTGGATGTGCTCACTAAGTTGTGCCAAGAAATCTGGAGAACAGTCAGCTGGCCCACTGATTGGAAAAGATCGATAGTTGTTCCCATTCCAAATAAAGGTGACCCACAGTGTGTGAAAATTATTGAACAATATCATTAATATAACATGCAATCAAGATTCTGCTGAAAATTATCCAAAAACGTTTGGAACAATATGTCAACAGAGAACTGCCAAATGTGCAGGCTGGATTTAGAAGAGGTCGTGGTACTAGGGATATTATAGCTAATGTTAGATGGATCTTGGCAGAAAGCAAAGAATACCAGAAGAATGTCTATCTGTGCTTCATTGACTATGCAAAGGCTTTTGACTGTGTGGATCAAAACAAGCTGTGGATGACTCTGAGAAGAATGGGAATCCCAGAACAGCTGATTGTGCTAATGCAAAACCTTTGGACCAAGAGGCAGTCATCAGAACAGAGCAAAGAGACATTACATGGTTCAAAATCAAGAAGGGTGTCTGTCAGGGATGTATTCTATCTCCACAGCTTTTCAATCTGTATGCAGAAGAGGTCATCCGAGACACTGGGCTGTACAAAGAGGAATATGACATCAGGATTGGTGGAAGAGTCATCAACAAATTGCGTTATGCAGATGATACAACCCTGCTTACTGAAACTGAGGAGGACCTGAAGCGCTTGCTGCAGAAGGTCAAGGACTGCAGCCTCCTATATGGATTGAAGCTCAACATCAAGAAAACAAAGATTCTCACCACTGGGCCAATTGGCAGTATCACTATGGATGGTGAAGAGATTGAGATAGTTAACAGTTTAAGTTTGCTTGGCTCCACAGTCAACACTCTTGGTACCAGCAGTCAGGAAATCAATAGATGAATTACATTGGGAAAGTTGGCTGTGAAGGACCTCTCAAGAGTACAGGCTGGAGAGTAAGGTGCACCTGATCCGGGCTATAGTCTTCGCAATTAGGTGCTATTCATCAGAAAAGTGGACAGTGAATAGCATTGATAGAGAATTGATGCCTTTGAGCTTTGATGCTGGAGACGAGTGTTGAATATACCATTGACTGCTAGGAGAACAAACAGGTTTGTCCTGGAGAAAGTGAAACCGGAATGCTCCTTTGAGTCAAGGATTCTGAAGCTTCGTCTGACATACTTTGGGCATGTTGTAAGGAGGAACCTTGGAACAGGACATCATTTTTGGCAGAGTGGAGTGGCGGTGAAGGAGAGGAAGACCTTCAATTAGATGGATTGATTCTGTGACTGGAGTAGTGGGAATAAGTACATTTGATATGGTTAGGTTGGCACAGGATAGAACAGCATTTAGAGCTCTTATACATAAGGGTCGCTATGAGTCACAAATGACTTGATGGCACATAACAACAACATTTGCAGAACAGATCATTCAGGAGCCTGGACTTTATGAGGAAAAGTATAGCATCAGGATTGTACAAAGACTCATCCACAACATATGTTATGCAGATAACACAACCTTGTTTGCTGAAACTTAGAAGGATCTGCAGTGTTTGCTGCAAAAGGTCGAGGACTGAAGTCTTCAGTGTGGCTTGAAGCTTGACATCAAGAAAATAAAGATTCTCACCACTGGGCCAATTGACAGCACCATGTTTGATGGAGAAGAGTTTGAGATTGTTAACAGTTACAGCTTGTTCGACTTCACAATCAACACTCTTGCCACCAGCTGTCAAGAAATCAAAAGATTAATTGCATTAGAAAAATCTGTTGTTAAGAACCTCTCAAGAAAAACAGTTCCAGTTTAGAGACTAAGGTGAGCTTGATGCAGACCATAGTCTTCACAATTACTTATTATGCATCAGAGAGCTAGACAATGGTTCAGTATGATAGAAGAAGAGATGCCTTTGAGTTATAGGAGAAGAGCATTAAACGTACCATGGACTGCCAAGAAACAAAATGATGTGTCCTGAAGAAAGTAAAACCAAGCTACTCATTGGAGGCAAGGATTTTGAAGCTCCATCTGACATATTCTGGGCTTGTTCCCAGGATATGCCAGTGCTTGGAGAAGGACATCATACCATGGAGTGTGGAGAGTCTACGCTGGAGAGGAAGACCCTGGGTGAGGTGGATTGATAGAGCAACTGGAGTCATGGAGGCAGTTGTGTCAGAGATGGTGAGATTGTCTCAGGATAAGACAGGGTTCATAGCTATTGTGCGTGTTGTTATTGTCGGCCATTAAGTCAGGACTGACTCATAGCTGAACTTCTGGTAGGTTTTCTTTGTTTTCACTGTTGTTATGTGCAATCGAGTCGTTTGCGACTCATAGCGACCCTATGTACAACAGCCATAAACCCTGCTCTATCCTGTGCCAATCGCATTGCCTCTGACACACCCATTCCAATTACCCCAGTCACTGAATCAATCCACCTTATAGAGGGTTTTCCCCTCCTGTGCTGTCCCTCCACCCTACCAAGAACGATGTCCCTCTACAAGGACCTGTCTCTCCTTACATGTCCAAAATATGCCAGATGAAGCCCCAGAATCCTTGCCTCCAAGGAGTAGCCTGGTTTAACCCTCTCAAGGTTGAATCTGTTTTCTTGGCAGT
>NW_006399768.1:10241022-10245446 GCF_000299155.1 Elephantulus edwardii | reverse complement strand
ATCCCACCTGAATATCAGAATCATCTCAGGAACAGGTTTGAGGCCTTGAACACTAATGAGCGAAGACCAGATGAGTTGTGGGAGGATGTCAAATGTATCATCCAGGAAGAGTGCAAACAGTCCCTACAAAGACAGAAGAGGAAGAAAAGACCAAAATGGATGTCAGAAGATACTCTGAATATTGCACTGGAACATAGAGAAGCCATAGCACAAGGAAGAATTCAAGACACTAAGGAGCTGAACAGACGATTCCAAAAGGCAGCACGGAATGATGAAGCAAAATATTACAATGAAATGTGCGAGGAGCTAGAGTCATAAAATCAAAGGGGCCAAACTTGTTCAGCATTTCTTAAGCTTAAGGAACTGAAGAACAAATTAAAACCGTGAGTTGCTATAATCAAAGATGCTTTAGGCATAATATTAAATGATCCAGGAGGTATTAAAAGAAGATGGAAGGAATATACTGAGTCATTGTATTGAACGGAATTGGCAGATACAGAAGAATTTCATGAGATAACGTTTGAGCAAGAGCCTATGGTGACGAAGGAAGAAGTTCAAGCTGCTTTGAAAGGAAATAGCAAACAAAGAAGGTTTTCTTTAGTTTTTAAAAAATAAATAAAATTTTATTTTAGTTGTGATTTTAACAAACATTTCTCCCTTCTCCCCCAGGTCAGTTTGCTGTTTTGAATTTTTTTAAATATTCATTAATTGTTGCACAATTACCTAGTTCCACCCTCCCAGTCCTCTTTGTAGTGATATATCTCTTATTCTAGGCTATTGTCACACATATAATGCCTAAAATCATATATTCATTTTAGACAGTTTTCTTTCATCTGTTATAATGCAATGGTCATTATCTATCCACTCTTATTGTATTCTCACCACCTCTCATGTCGGAGCTGCTTTACAACAATAGTGCTAAGCAGTTTTCATCCTTTTGTGCCCAAGATATTTCATTCAGCATGATGTGGATCAGGTTCTCCCATGTTGTATAATGTTTTAAAAGTTCATTGTTTTTCAGTGCTGCGTATTATTCCATTGTATGAATGTACCATATTTTTTTCCTATCTATTCATTTTCTGATGGTTTTCAAAAGCAGTTAATCATGCAGGAGGAGACTATCAATCTTTCTTCCACACTACAGCTGGTAGATTTAAACCATGTGCCTTCAAGATTGCACCACAGCATCTTGCAATATTCCCATTGTTATTACCTGCCATCGAGTTATTTGCAACTCATAGCAACCCTATGTACAAGAGCCTTAAACCCCGCTCTATCCTGTGCCAACCTCATTGTCTCTGACACATCTACTCCCACTACCCTAATCAGTGAATTGATCCATCTTATTTAGGGTCTTCCTCTCCTGTGCTCTCACTCTACCCTCCCAAACATGATGTCCCTCTCCAAGGACTGGCCCCTCATTTGCAACATGCCCAAAGTATGTCAGACGAAGCTTCATGGCTTTACTGTCTCCAGACCAAACCTGTTGGCTCTCCTTGCAGTTGATGATATATCCAACACTCTTCTCCATCACCACAGCTCAAAGGCATCAATTCTCTTTCTATCATCCCTAGTCAATGTCCAGCTCTCCTATGCATAGCATGCAATTGTGAAGACTATAGTTCAGCTCAGGCACACCTTACTGTCCAGCCTGACATCATTGCTCTTCAGTACTCTTGAAAGGTCCCTCATAGCTGACTTTCCCAATGCAATTCATCTCTTGATTTCCTGGCTGCTGGTACCAAGAGTGTTGCCTGTGGAGCCAAGCAAACTAAAACTGTTAACTATCACAATCTCTTCACCATCCATACTGTTGCTGCCAATTGGCCCAGTGGTGAGAATCTTTGTTTTCTTGATGTTGAGGTGCAATCCATATTGAAGGCTGCAGTCCTTGACCTTCTGCAGCAAGTGCTTCAGGTCCTCCTCAGTTTCAGCAAGCAGGGTTGTGTCATCTATATAATGCAGGTTGTTGATGACTCTTCCACCAATCCTGATGACACATTCCTCCTCATACAGTCTAGAGTCCTGGATGATCTGTTCTGCATAGAGATTAAAAAGGTATAGACAGAATATATCCTTGGCAGACCCCCCCTTCCCAATTTTGAGCCATGTAATGTCTCCTTGATATGTTCTGACAACTGTCTCTTGGTCCAAGTATAGGTTTCATATAAGCACAATCAAATGTTGTGGGATTCCCATTCTTCTCAGAGTCAGCCAGAACTTGTGATCCACACAGTCAAAAGCCTTTGTCTAGTCAATTGAAGCAAATATAGACATTCCTCTGGTACTCTCTGCTTTCTGCCATTGTCCATCTAGCATTAATTGTAACATCCTTGATACCATGACCTCTTCTAAACCCAGCCTGCACATTTGGCAGTTCTCTGTTGACATGTTGTCCCAGTAGTTTTTGGACAATTTTGAGCAGAATCTATTGTTCAATAATTTCCACATTCTTTCAAGTCACCTTTCCTTGGAATGGGAACAAATATTGATCTCCAGATTTCTTGGCACAAGTTAGTGAACACATCGAGGACAGCATCTGTTTGTTGAAATACGTCAGTTGGTATGCTGTCCACTCCTAAAGCCTTTTTTTTTTTTACCAATTCTTTCAGAGTAACTTGAACTTCCTCCATCACCACAGGCTCTTGTTCATACATTTTTGTCCATGAAATTCTTCTGTGTCAGCCAATTCTTTCTGGTGCAGTGACTATACTCCTTCCATCTTCTTTTAATACTTGTTAAATCATTTACCACTCTACCCACTCGTGTATTGCCATTAGTGGCTTGAATTTGTTTTTCAACTTCTTCAGCTCAAGAAATGCTGAATGAGTTCAGCCCTTTTGATTTTCTGACTCCAGCTCTTTGCACATTTCATTATAGTATCTCGCTTTGTTGTCCTGAGCTACCCGTTGAGATTTTCTATTCAGCTCTTTAATTTCTTGAGTTCTTCCTTTAGCTTTGGCTTCTTGGTGCTCTAATGCAATATTCAGAGTCTCATCTCACATCCATCTTGGTCTATTCTTACTCTTCAGCCTTTGTATTGTTCTTTTGCGTTCTTCATGGATGATAGCCTTGATATCCTCCCACACCTCATTTGGTCTATGTTCATTGGTGCTCAAGGCTTCAAACCTATTCCTGAAAATGGTTTTGTAGTTTAAGTGGGATAGACTTCAGGTCAAATTTTGGTTCTCGTGATTTGATTTAATTTTCTTCCACTTCAGCTTGAACTTGAATATGAGTAGTTGGTCGTCTGTCCCACAATCAGCATCTGGCCTGGTTTTGACAACTGATACTGAGCTTCTCCAGTGATTCTTTCCACAAATGTAATTTATTCGATTCATATGCATACCATCAGGTATATAGCCTGCATTTGTGTTTCTTATAAAAGGTATTTGCAATGAATAAATCATTGAATGTGCAGAATTCTGTCATTCTATCTCCAGCCTCACTTCTATCACTGAGTCCATGTTTTCCAGTTACTGATCCTTCTTTCCTTTTCCCAAATTTTGTGTTTCAGTCACCCATTATTATCAATGCTTCTTGCTTTCATGTTCAATACAGTTGCTATAAGTCTCAGGTGACTCAACTACACATAACAACCCCAACAGGGCCATATTTCAAAATCTGGGATCTTAAATTTTAAACTCTGAAGGCATACTTTATTTACTAAAATTAAATATAGTTTAACAAGTTAAAATTTATTTGAAGTCTAATTTATCTTCCTACATAATAAATTGTTTTCTTTTTTTCCCCAAAACTCCTTAGTATTTTTGTTCTCATCCCAATCTTCCATACTTACTGTCCTCCAATCAGTAGGAAGACCCAGAGTTTGCTTGAATGCAACATTTTTTTATTCCTTGCTGTCAATGATTTATATTATCTGATATATAATATATTCCTTTCTTCTCCCCTTTGTCAAGAATCAAATTATCTTACAAAATTCAGATCAATGTCACCTCTGTTTTGCATAATTTCCCAAGTTGTCTTAGTACAAGGAAGTGAAGCCATAGCAAAATGTAATTTCATTCCTTTTGGGCATATTTTCAGGAGGAATCAGTTCTTGGTAAAAAATATCTTGCTGGAAAACTTAGTAAGATGGTCAATGAAAGAGAAAATATCTTTAAGGAGGTGGATTGACACAGTGAATACCAAAATGGGTTTGAACAAGCTGATGATCCTGAGAATGATGCAAGATAGGACAGGGTTCATATCTGTTGTTTTTAGAGCTGCTATGAGCTTTATTGATGTGATGGCACCTAACAACAACAACTTTGATAGAATTTACTGCCATGACACCCATGCCATCTACTGTGCCATTTACTCCTGGTAGCACACAGTAATATTGAACTACACCTATTTATTCTCATGGGTCTTTACTAACCAAGTCATAAGGGAGAGTTCCTTTTTATTAATTTTCTTTTTTT
>NW_006399768.1:10239183-10239753 GCF_000299155.1 Elephantulus edwardii | reverse complement strand
TAAACAAATATATAACAAATAATTTTGAACATTATAATCTTTTAAGCTTAAGGCTAGAAATATTAACAATATGGTCATTTCCAATGTTGAGATACATGTTCCAATGCAGTTCCTGTTTTCCATAAATGGTTCTGATAGGAAGAGTATTGTAAATGTAGATACAGTTCCACTATTCCTCCTCCATGGCACGATATAGTGTTATTACCATGAACAGTTATAAATCCATTGCCATCCTTACTCTAACTTAATTCTTTTTTTAAATTTAAATTTATTATTAATTTCAGTAAAAATTTACAGAGGCTTTCCCCCCCATTCATTCATTGTTGCACATTTCTCCCCTCCCAAGCCTCCCCCCAGAACACTACACCCTTGGAAAATTAAAAGAAAAATTCCTTCATTGTTTTACAAAACTTCCCCAGGTCCACTCCACCATGTAGCCATCTCTCTAGACTCCTGTCATGACAGATACCCAATTACATATCTCTTTTAAACAGTTTTCTCCCTCCTCTGTTTCAGTGCAGTATACATTATTGAACCCATCTTACTCAGTCTCTCCCCAAACCCAAGGTC
>NW_006399768.1:10234101-10237224 GCF_000299155.1 Elephantulus edwardii | reverse complement strand
GGTGTGGTTGGCGCAGGATAGAGCAGGGTTTAGAGCTGTTGTGCATAGGGTCTCTATGAGTCGGAAACGACTCGATGGCACATAACAACAACAATGCAATCCCAATACAAACACCAATCCCATTCTTCAACAAGATGGAAAAGGCAAGATTGGAAACAAGATTGGAAAGAAGCCCCAAATAAGCAAGGCCCTCCTTAAAAATAGCAGAAATTTAGGAGGTATATCACTCCCTGATTTCAAATCCTACTACAATGCTGTGGTGATTAAGAGAGCATGGTGCTGGTACAATGATAGACTCATAGATCAATGGAGTAGAATTTAGAACCTGGAGATCAGCCAATCTATCTATGATCAACTGATTTTTGACAGGGAGATGAAGTCAGTTAAGAGGGAAAATGGAAAAAGTGGGAAAAAGGAAAACCTTTTTAACAAATGGTGTTGGCAAAATTGGAAAAGTATCTGCAAAAGACTCAAGCAAGATCCACACCTCACTCCATATGCAAAAACCAACTCAAGGTGGATCATGGACCTAGGCCTAAAACCAAGGACTATAAGCTTCATTAAAGAAAAGCTTTGAAGAACGCTAGAAGTCCTAATCTATAACATAAACAGTCTTCCAAGTATCCTGAGAAACCTACAACAAGGAGAAGATAAAATAGATGAATGGGACCTCTAAGAATCAAATCCCTATGCACTTTTTTTCTTTTTTGTTGCTGTTTGTTTTTCATTGTGATTTTAATGAAAATTTAAAGAAAGGTTAAGTTTTCATTCATTCATCTGCATTATGCAGATGACACAATCTTGCTTGCTGAAAGTGGGCAACACTTGAAGCACTTGTTGAAGAAGATCAAGATCAATACAGTATGGATTGCATCTCAGTGTAAAGAAAAAAAAATCAGATTCTTACCACTGGACCGATAGGCTGTGTCATGATGGATGGAGAAGAGATGGAAACTGTCAACAGCTTCATCTCACTTGGATCCACAGTTAACACCCTTGGTACCAGCAATTATGAAATAAGGAGATGCATTGCATTGGGAAAAATCTGCAGTTAGGGATCTCTCCAAATAATTGAGGAGTAGTAATGTCAGTTTGAGGGCTTAGTGCGTCTTGTTCGGGGCATACTCTTTCCAATTACTAGCTATGCACCTTAGAGCTGGGAAATGAATAAGGATGACAGGAAAATATTTGATGCCTTTGAGCTTTGGTGTTGGAAAAAAGCACTGAATATCCCATGGACAGGCAAGAGAACGAACAGATATGTCTTGGAAAGAGTGGAGCCGGAGTGCTCTTTGGAGGCAAGAATGATAGGATTCGTCCTACCTGCTTTGGGCGTGTTCCTAGGAGGTGCTATTCCTTGGAGAAGGGCATGATGTTGTGAAAGGTTAGCAAAGGAAAGAAGATCCTTAAGCTAGTGAATTGACATGGTAAATATGCAGTAGACTCTTGTGTGTCAAGGGTAAGGATGGTGCAGGATAGAACAGATTTCAGGTCTTTTGTTCATGGAATTGCTATGAGCCATACTTGGCTATAAGGCACCCAGCAACAACAACAACAACATTCATCTATATATATATTGGCTTCCCTTCCAATTGTCCAACAAAATTTTAAATTCTGCCAATATTGGCTCCCTATCAATTGTCCAATAAAGTTCTTAGATTTGCCAATACTGATGCCCCATAAATTCTCATATCACTATACATTAATTCTCCTGTTTAGCTGTAGCTTCAGTTGCCATCCTGAAGTGTGTCCTACATTTTACCATATTGGGTGAGGTCTCTCATCTCTGAATGCAGGAGGATTTCACTTCTCTGTGGCTTAAACTATTCAATTTACTGGTGATATTAGCCAATCTTGTTGACTGCTGAGCCTGGGAAGTCCCCTTGTAGAATGGAAGATAATCAGTCTCTTTGTGTATAGGCCAACTTGTCTTATACACATGATTTAGTCATCTATACTAGAAAAGCCATGTGGAAAGACAAACTCTATAAACCACTTGTTCTCTTCCTGGATGATATAGTTAATGTCATCCCATAACTTCTCTGGTTTTTGATCATTAGTGTTCAATGTCTGAAATCTATTCAAGAAATGATTTTTAAATTTAGGTGGCATAGAATTAAGGTTATATTTGGGTTCTTGTGGACTTACCTATTTTCATTTTCTTCAACTTTGATTTGAACTTACACATAATCAATTAGTGATCTGTTCCATAGTCAACAATTGGCTTAGTTTTAACTATTAATATTGAGCTTCTCCAGTGGTGCCTTTCACAGACATCACCAATCTGAGTTCAGCGTAGTCCATCAGGTGAGGTCCATATGCAAAGTCACCTTTTGTGGGTTTGTGTTTTGGTTTCTTTTTGGGTTTTTTTAAAAGGTATTTGTGTGATTAATAACCATCGAGCATACAAAATCCAATAATCTAATGTTAAAACTCATTTATGTCAACAATATTATACTCCCTTTATTTACTTTTTAAAAATATTTTTATTGCTTTGCATACAATAATCCAGATACATTGTGTTTAATTAATGTGCATTAGTTTAATAGTCTTTCATTTAAATTGTATTTCATACAATCATTCTTTTATTAATATTTTTCATACATTTAAAAATTTTATTTTATATTGATTTGCTTACAGAGTTTGTATACATTGTGCTTCACACTATTCTTGATTCACATTGTGTTTCATACAATCATTCCCATTCATTTTGTTTTAGAAGATGAATCACAATTGGACAATGCCCACCATTATCAGGCCTCCATTGGATCATTCCTGTTTCCTTTATTCCTTCTCCACCCACCAAATTATGCTGCTCTCATGATTTTGCCCTCACCCATCCTCAGCCCCCTGTTACCACCCTTCCTCCCTTGGATCTCTATACATGTTTTACTACTTAACTTTCTATTTTTTTACAATAATGGTTTTATGCAGTATTTGTCCTTATGAGACTGTGTTAGTTCACTCAGCATAATACTCTCCAGTCACTTAGTATGACTCAGCTATCCCACTACTAGGAATATGTTGTTGTTGTTGTTGTTATGTGCCGTCGAGTCGTTTCCGACTCATAGAGACCCTATGCACAACAGCCCTAAACCCTGCTCTATCCTGCGCCAACCGCAC
>NW_006399768.1:10228059-10234001 GCF_000299155.1 Elephantulus edwardii | reverse complement strand
TCTTGTTGTGGTGTTTTTATTCATTTTCTCGTCCTATGTCTGATCTATTTCTGAATATATGGTGAGTGTTGATAGAATAAAGGAATGACTACTTCTAAGTTTTTAGCCATCTAGGAAACTAGAATAAATAAAAAATATTCCTGTAAAAAGAGTAATACCCTCATGGGGATGCCCATATCTTACTATTACCAACTTTATAAAGGTGAAATGTCCCCATCAGCAGCATCAACACCACAAAACTAATTTCCATGTGTTAAGATGTATCACTTCTTTCTACTCATTTCAACACCAATCTTACTGCTTTACTGCGTGCAAAATCTCATGTGGTAGTTCACAAACCACACATAACAACAATGTGTTATTGTTGTTGTTATGTACCATCAAGTGGCCTGTGACTCATAGCGACCCTATGTACAATATAGCCCTAAACACTACTCTATCCTTTGCCAATCTTATTGTCTCTGACAAACCTATCTCCATGACCCCAGTGACTGAATGAATCCATTCATTGAGGATCTTCCTCTGTTGTGCTGGCCCTTCACCCTCCCAAGCATGATATTCCTCTCCAAGGACTGGTCCCTCCTTAGTAGCACATAGTGTGGTCCCATGCAATCACTCAGTCAAGACACTTTCCAAATCATTCTCATAGGCACCTCAGACTTGAGTGCTGTGGCTTTAAGTTTATGTTACAAAGCTCTCAGTTCTGCCAATTATGGCTCTGCCTTCCTTCCCAGTTGTTCAATAAACTTAAGCAAAGATTCCTAGTTCTTGTTCCATGGAATATCTGTGTCAAAGTCTACTCTGCTTCAAATCAAGCCTGATTATTTGCACTGTGATTGCTTTGACCCCTGCTCACATAAGCTCTGGTTTTACTTGATAGTGAGATTCTCCATTATGTTACTTTCCATTAATATGAAAACTAGCCAATCTCCTGTGGATAGGCTAACATATTCTATTTATATGCCTGACCATCATGTTATTGTTGATTTTGTTATGTGCCGTCGAGTCAGTTGCGACTCATAGTGACCCTATGCCCAACAGCCCCTAAACCCTGCTCTGTCCTGTGCCAATCTCAACGTCTCCGACACATCCATCCCAATTACCCCTGTCACTGAATCAGTTCACTCATAGAGGGTTTTCCCCTTCTGTGCTGTCCATCTACCCTCCCAAGCATGATGTTCCTCTCCAAGGAGTGGCCCCTCCTTGCAACATGTCCAAAGTATGTCAGATTAAGCCTCAGAATCCTTGCCTCCAAGGAGAAGTCTGGATTAACCCTCTCCAAGATAAACCTGTTTGCTTCCTTAGTAGGCCATGGTACATTCAATACTCTTCTCCAGAACCACAGCTCAAAGGCATCAATTCTTCTATCCTCTCTAGTCATCATCCAGCTCTCTGGTGCATAACAAGTGATTGAAAAGATCATGGCCTGTATCAGACTCATCTTAGTCTCCAGAGTGACACCATTGCTCTTCAGTTCTTTGGAGAGGTCCCTAATAGCAGAATTTCCCATCACAATACATATTTTCATTTCTTGGCTGCTGGTTTCAAGAGTGTTGACTGTGGAGCCAAGCAAACTAAAACTGTGAACAATCTCAATCTTTTCACGATCCATCCTGATGCTGTCAACTGGTCCAATGGTGAGAATCTTTGTCTTCTTAATACTGAGCTTCAATCCATATCGAAAGCTACCATCCTTGACCTTCTGCAGCAAGCGCTTCAGGTCCTCCTCAATTTCAGCAAGCAGGGTTGTGTCATCTGCATAACACAGATTGTTGATGGATCTTCCACAAATCCTGATGTCACACGTCATTGTTGTTGTTGTTATGTGCCATTGAGTCACTTGCGACTCATAGTGACCCTATGTCCAACAGCCCTAAACTCTGCTCTGTCCTGTGCCAATCGCACCGTCTCTGATACACCCATCTCAATTACCCCAGTCACTGAATCGATCCACCTCATAGACGGCCTTCCCCTCCTGCACTGTCCCTCCACCCTCCCAAGCATGATGCCCCTCTTCAAGGACCGGTAGAGGATATAATTTTTTATGTGTGTGTGCTCTTAAAAGCATTGGTTAACTAGTCTATGATTGTTTTCCTATTTTAATATTGACTCTCATTTTCTAAAATTAATACCATTATTACATTTCATACTCCAAGAAATAATCTCTTTAAATCTTTTCTTTCATGAAGACCATATTCTACTATTGTGTACACAATCATAGATTTAAAATTCTTTTATCCAAACTATATTTAAAGGATATATATTCTAATCGTTAATATTTTCTCAGGAGTCTCTTTAATGTCACCAAAAGGATATAAAATTCTCAAAATATCAAACCCATTCATCATTAAACTGACAACTATCTTGCGTTGCTTCAAATTGATTAGTATTTATAAATTAATATTTCACCATGATTAGGTTCAGCTTAGACACTTTGGAATTTCTGTAAAAAAGAGCAAGGACCACATTGAGGATAACAATACAACAAAACAAAAATACTTCACATCGTAAGCAAAGAAGAACAAGCAATTACTTTATCCTAACTACATCCCTTCCAAAACAGATGTATTTGTTCCTTTGGAAATTCATGACATATTTAATACTCTGGCCAGTGTCACAATTTCTCCACTTATTCTTCAATATTTCTTAATCCTTGTCTACTTTTCACATGTGTATGAAGCAGTTAAAAATGCAATGGCTTGAGTCAGTTATTCAACTTTAAACTGATATTTTTTAGTTTCAGGAAAGTCTTTGATAGCAGATTTTCCCAATGCAATATGTCATTTGAGTTTTTTACTGTTATTTCCCTAAGTGTTGATTGTAGATTCAAGTAAACCTATATTATTGACAACTTCAATATTTTTTCCATTAATTTTGATGTTGCTATTTGTCCCGTGATGAGAATTTGTGTTTTCTTGATGTCAAGATGTATGTAGTCCATACTGAAAGCTATAGTGTTTGACCTCCTTCAGTAAGTACTTCAAAATGTCTTCTTCATTTTCAACAAGCAAGGTTGTGCCATCTGCATAATACAAGTTGTTGGTAAGACTTCCTCCAATCCTAATGACTCAATTTTCTTCATATAATTCGGGTTCTCAGATTATTTGTTCATATAGATTAAATGAGCATGATGAAAGGACACAATCCTGACACAGCTTTTTCTGATTTTGAATCATGTAGTATTTCCTTGGATGATCGGTCTCTTGGTTCATGATCAGGTTCTGCATAAGCACAGTTAACTGTTCTGGAATTTCCATGCTTCACAACATCATCTCTAACTTATTATGATGCTTTTAGGAAAATGCCTTTGGATACTCAACAAAACATTTATAAAATCTTTTCTGATATTTTTGTCTTTCAGCCAAGATCCAACTGACATCCTATAATATGATTTCTTTCATATCATAGGATATTATATGATGCTCTTCTGGATGTAGTTTGAATTTTTGCACTTCTCTGTTGATTATTTAATATTGTTTTCAATTATTGAAGATTACTCAAAATCTCAAATCTTTTCTGAATAGTCTTCAACATGAGTTTGCTTTTGTGTGATATTGGAAATTTCAATAATTTTGTCAGATTATTTTTTTAACAAACATTATAGAAATCTTTTCTAGTCAGTTGGTCAAGTAGCTGTCTTCCAAATTACTTGGCATAGATGAGTTAGAATTTCTGGTGCTGCATCTGTTTGTTGAAACAACACAATTCCCACTCCATCAATTCCAGTAAGCTTATTTTTGCCAGTACTTTCAGTGCATTCTAGATTTCATTCTTCAGTACCATTGATTCTTGATCATGTGTTGCTTTCTGAAATGAGGCAATGTGGATAATTTTAAAAAGATATTCTCTACTCACCTCTTATTTTATACAGATGTTCTCTTTACCTAGATTAATTAGTTTATTATCTAATTACTAATTTTTCTTCCCCTTTCCTTCCTTTTCCATTCACGGTGACCATCAAGGAATGTTTCATTCAGTGTGTAAACTTTCTCTTAATGTATCGATAATAGTAGATTCGTATAAAATAAAATTTTATTAGAATAATGCTATTAAAGAAAAGGTATGCAAGAGTGGCAGAAAAAAAATAAACCCTTATGTATTCAAACTTGCATTACCAGTATACGAAAATAAATCATATTCTTACATAGAAACAATCATGTCTTCATTTGTCCTGACCATATATATGGTTCTTTCATTTGCTTTTTCAGGAGACATACTTAAGTTTCTATTTGTATGTTTTTATATTTGTTGTGTAACATTTATTTATATATTTTGGAGACTTGTAGATTCATAATGTCTGATGTGGCAATACCATCTATTGCCAAACTAAAGTGTCCAGAATAGTATTGGATACAAATAAATGGCAAAGTCATCTACATGAGCTTGAGACTCAGTGAGTCTTCATTCTCCTTTCATACATTTTATCTTGATAATGCAATAGATTTCAATAATGTCATTATGTTAGTGACTTTATAAATAGAGCTTTTGATTCCTAGTGTACACAAGAATTTATAGGACTTCACAAGAGCTATGGATTCAGATCAACGATAGAATCAGCTTGTTGCAAGCTTTTGTTTTAATATTTATATTTAAACATTTTTTATTTTTATTTAAATTATGAAATAGAAGAGGAGGAAGAAAAAATTTTAAAAAATGAACAATTCTGGAAAAGGAGATCAGCAATGTTATGCTGCCAGGCATCTGAGTTCTCATTTGATAAATGAGTTACCTTAATCAAATAATGATTTATTGCTTCCCTTCTTTTATTTTGTGGTATAGCGGTATGCTAGTTCCTAATCTTTCAGCAGTATATTAGAGGTTTCAGCAAGGGTGACTTAACACATAATTTGAGCTCTATGGAGAGTGATATACATAGGATGTTGTTGTTGTTGTTATGTGCTGTCGAGTCGCCTACGACCCATAGTGTTACAAAATTTAATAACATACTAGATTATGTTTTTCATGTTTTGTTAGATTGTTCTGTGCAGTCAAATAGTGTCATCATTGAATAAGTCCCCAGAATTAGTTGCATTATTAATTTATTTTAAAAATTATTAATATAAATATCTATCATGAAATAGGAAAATAAACAAATCAAATTAAATTGTAACAAAATAGCCCAAAGCAACTTTGTAATCAAAACTCATAGTGTTCTCATTTTTGTCCAAGACAAATTATACACAAAAACATAATAAATTCCAAGACTACATTCCTCAGAAAAGATAGAAGAGTTCAGTTTAAAACATATATTTAGTACAAGATTATACTAAATGATATCAGTAATCTTGGAATACTCCAGAGTTTAAAAAAAAAAAGAAGTATGTCTCTTAAGGAAGTTGATCTTCCTATTTATATGACAGTAAATGGCTCAAATTCAAAATCTGTCTTCAGCTCCTGATTCCAAAGGGTGTTTAGAAATACAGTCTTGACAGTTTCTAAGTGTACTATATTATGATGACATGTTTTAGTGTAATCCAAACCAAAAATTTCTCATGTAAACTTACAGTTCTGTTCTTTGTCCTAATCTAGTTTTTATGGAACAATTAATTATCTTAGACCATGAATTAATACACTTAATTTTTCAAAGACAGACGATAAGAATCAGTTATCCACACAAATCAGTCAGAATGGTTAGTATATCTCTCACTTAGATGTCCTAGTCTTATCCATATCTTACATGGTACACTATTTAACAAATCTTATTAATGCCTGGATAAAGGAAAGAATGGACTGGATGATTGAAAGCCAGTTAGCTTGGTGTGTTAAACATAGTTTAAAAGTATTATATTTTAGGGCATTATGTTTATCGTAAGAGTATAGAATGAGGGTTGCAGAGTGGATTATATTTGGGGTTGGGGGTGTGGTTGGGGTATGTGCTGGGGGGGCATTGTGTACCAATGAGGGAGTTTTTCTTTTGCTTTTCAAGGAGAGGAGCAAATGGG
>NW_006399768.1:10226034-10227799 GCF_000299155.1 Elephantulus edwardii | reverse complement strand
AAAAATTATTATTAATTTCAATGAAAATGTACAGAGACTTTGGATTTCCATTCATTCATTGTACTTTTCTCCCCTCTCAACCCTCACCCCTAGTACACTACCCTCTTGAAAAAGTAAAACAAAATTTCTTTTATTGTTTTACAATCCCTCCCCTCCATGTCCACTCCACTATGCAGCCTTTGCTGTGGACTCCTGTGATGACAAAAATACCTAATTAAATATCCCTCTTAAACAGTTTTCTCCTTCATCTGTCTCAGTGCAGGATGCATTATTGAACCCATCTTTCTCAGTCTCCCCCCAACCCAGAGGTCAGTCTTGTTTTACAACAGTGGCACCATGCAGTATTTCTCCTTTTGCGACTGAGATACTTAACTCAGCATAATGTCCTCCAGGGTCACCCATTTTGAGTAATATTTCATGAGTTCCTTGTTTTTCACTGCAGCATAGTATTCCATTGTGTGATATACCACAGCTTCTCTATCCATTCATTTGTTGATGGTCACTCAGGTTGTTTCCAACTCCTTGCTATTGTGAACAAAGCTGTGATAAACATGGGTGTGCATATATCTGCTTGGATGTCAGTTATGGTCTCTTTGGGGTGTATTCCCAGTAGTAGAATTGCTGGGTCAAATGGAATCTCACTTTGCAACTTTTTGAGAAAGTGCCATACTGCCTTCCAAAGTGGTTGCACCATTTTACACTCCCACCAACATTGAATAACGGTTTCAATTTCTTAACAACTTCACCAGCATTTGTTGCTTGCTGTTCTGCTAAATTTTGCTATTCTGACAGGGGTGAGATGATATCTCATAGTTGTTTTGATTTACATCTCTCTTAAGCTAGGGATTTTGAACACTTCTTCATGTGCTTGTTAGCCATCTGAATGTTTTCTTTGGTGAAGTGTCTGTTCATATCCTGTGCCCATTTTTATACTGGATTCTTTACCTTTATATTCTTGTGGTGTTCAAGTATTTTATAAATTTTGGATATAAGTCCCTTATCTGATATGTCATTACCAAATACTTCTTCCCAGTCTGTGGCTTCCCTTTTTACCCTGTTGGAGAAGTTTTTGGATGTGCATAGAGAAGGTATACAAATTGGCAAAAAGGAGGGAAAATTATCTCTCTATGCAGATGATATGATAATATACTTATAAAACCCTAAATACTCGGAAAGAAAACTATTGGACACAGTGGACCAATTCTGAAAAGTAGCAGGATACAAGATTAACATACAAAAATCACTTGTTTTTCTCTACAATGACAAAGAGAATACAGAGTTGGGACTAAGAAATACAATACCATTCACAATAGCTAATCAGAAGATTAAATCCTTGGGAGTAAATTTAACCAGAAGCACAAAAGATCTATTCAAATAAAATTATAAAATATTACTACAAGAAACAAAAAGAGACCTGGAGAAGTGGAAAAATATCCCTTGCTCATGGATAGGAAGACCCAATATTGTGAAAATGGCAATACTACCAAAGGCAATTACAACGTTTAATGCAATCCCATGCCAGTCCATCTCATCTCTCCAATGCTTAATATGTCAATATTTATGCGTTCCATTTCTTTCTTAACAATTTCTAATTTTTCCTTCATTCATGGTTCTCACATTCCATGTACCAATTATAGGGTTTGCTTACAGCTGTTCCTCCTCCCTTGTGTTTCCATACTTGATGGTTCTACCTAGGTTGCCCTTTTTGTTAATCTGCGTGTGTTCTGTTGTGCATAGGGTTTTCAGAGGCCTGCTATTTCAGAAG
>NW_006399768.1:10199331-10217854 GCF_000299155.1 Elephantulus edwardii | reverse complement strand
GCCTCCTTTGCTGTTATCCGAGGTGACCTTGCCCAGTGACGCCTTCTCCCTCCCTCTCTGGCCGGGTTTCACTGGGTCTGACCTGGAAGACGCCTCCTTTGCTGTTATCCGAGGTGACCTTGCCCAGTGACGCCTTCTCCCTCCCTCTCTGGCCGGGTTTCGCTGGGTCTGACCTGAGAGACACCTCCTTTGCTGTTATCCGAGGTGACCTTGCCCAGTGACGCCTTCTCCCTCCCTCTCTGGCCGGGTTTCGCCGGGTCTTACCTGGAATATATCCTAAGGAAATTAGAACTGAGATACAAATGGAAGTCATACCATTAATTCTTTATTGTTTCCAATTGTTGCTTTCTAGTCACAAATAATTAAGTTTAATGCATTTTGGTCAATTTCAGATTGCAAAATTTAGTTGGGTTTTTTTTTTGTTGTTGTTAGATGCCTTTGAGTTGAGCACTCATAGCGACCCTGTGAACAGCAGATATGAACTCTGTCCTGTGCCATCCTCATCATCTCTGAAGCACTTGAGTCCATTGCTGTAGTCACTATATCAATCCATCTTGTTCAAGGGATTCCTCTCTTTTGTCACCCCTTCACTATTCTAAGCACAATATCACTCTCTAAGGAATAGTTTCTCCAAGCAACATGTCCAAAGTATTTAAGCCAAAGCGTTATCATCTTTGCCTCCATAGAATACTCTGGCTGCACATTTTCCAAGGCACATCTATTTTTTCTTTTTGGTAGTACGTAGGATAGTCGGCATTCTTCTATAACAGCAGCTCGGAGCTATAAATTTTTCTGTCATCTTTATTCATTGCCTAGCTCCTAGATGCACAGTAAGTGATTAAAAAGACCCTGGTCCGAATTAGGCACTCATGTTGGTAAAAATCTTCAGTTTCCTTCTCTTTGCCTTTAGTTGTCTTTGCATATATTTGAGTAATAGTCATATTAATAGGTCTTCCTTGTATACATGTGGATTCTTTCTCATAAATAAACAAAAATTATTTAACAAATGATATACCCAACTTGGGGCACAGGGGTGGCACAAATAAGTAAGTGCTCAAGTAGTAAAAACACTGGAGGTTCAAATCTACTGATAAGTTTCACAAGAAACAAATGTTCTGATCCAATTTCCAAAAGATGAAAATGAACAATAACATACTTCTTCTGACCTAAAGATTAATGAGAATATTCTCAATATGAAAGTTTGTTATTCAGAATTTATATCAAGAATATCATCCACAAAGAATGAAAAAGGTCATTACAAAGACAGAGGGGGGAAAAAAGACAAAGATGGATGTCAGAAGAGATTGAATATTGCACTAGAGGGACAAGAAACTGAAGTAAAGAAATGAAATCAAGAAGTTGAGGAGCTGAACAGAAGTTTTCAAAGGGCAGCTCAGGAAGACAAAACAAGGTATTAAAATTAAATGTGCAAAAAACTGGAGTTGGAAAATTGAAAGGACAAACACAGTAAGCATTTCTTAAGCTAAAGAAACTAAAGAACAAGTCAAGCCATGAATTGCAGTATTTAAGGATGCTGTGGGTAGGATATGGAATGATGTAGCAAGCCTTAAAAGAAAATGGAAGGAATAGACAGAGTTAATGTACCAAAAAGAATTGGCTGACAAAGAATTTCAAGAAACAGCATATGGGAAAAAAAAAAAGAAACAACATATGATCAAGAGACAATGGTAATGAAGAGGAACTTCATACTGCTTTGAAGGAATTGACAAAAATTAAGGCTCCAGAAATTGATGGAATACAAATAGATATATTTCAACAAAGAGCTGCTGTCCTGGACATGAATCTAGAGGACAACTACCTGGCCAACTGACCGGAAGAGATCCACATGTATTCCCATATAAAAAGAGGTTACCTGAGAGACTGTGGAAATTATTGAACAATATCACTAATATCACACACAAGCAAAATCCTACTGAAGAGTATCCAAAAATGACTGGAACAGTACATTGACAGAGAACACCAGAAATACAAGCTAGATTTTGAAGAAGTCATGGTACTAGAGACTTTATCTCCAATGTTAGATGGATCTTGGCAAAAAGCAAAGAGTATCGGAAGAATCTCTATCTGTGTTTCATTGACTATGCAAAGATATTTGACTGTGTGAATCACTACAAATTGTGGCTATCCTTAAGGAGAATGGGAATCCCGGAACACCTGATTGTGTTCATCTGAAACCTATACTTAGACAAATAAGCAGTCTTCAGAACAGTGCAAGGAAACACTACATGGATCAAAATCAGTAAAGGGAAAGGGGTACATCAGGGATCATTCCTGTCTCCAAAGCTTTTCCGTCTGTATGCGGAATAGATCATTTGGGAACCTGGGTTTTACAAGGAGGAATGTGGCATCAGGATTGAAAGAAAACTTGCCAACAACTTGTGATATGCAGATGACACAATCTGTGATATGAAGATGATACAACCTTGCTTGCTGAACCTGAGGAGGATGTGAAGTACTTGCTGCAGAAAGTCAAGGACTGTAGTCTTCAATATGGATTGAAGCTCAATATCAGGAAGACAGAGATTCTTACCACTGGGCAATTGAGAGCACCATGTTAGATGGAGAAGAGATTGAACTTTTAACAATTTCATCTTGTTGGGCTCCACAACCAACATTCTTGGCACCAGCAGTCAGGAAATCAAAAGACAAATTGCACTGAGAAAATCTGCTTCAGAGACATTTCCAAAGTACTGGGAAGCAATTAAGGTACACCTGAACCAAACCATGGTCTTTGCAATTACTTTTTATGGATCAGAGAGCGGGACAATAACTAAGGATGACAGAAGAATCAATGCCTTTGAGTTGTGACACTGGAGAAGTCTTAAACAAACCATGGATGCCTAGAGAACCAACAGATCTGTCTTGGTGAGAGTGAAACCAAGTTTCTCCTTGGAGGCCTCCTTCTCTCTTGAACGGAGGATTTTGAAGCTCCATCCAATGTATTTTGTGCACGTGGCTAGGAGGGACTGGTCTTTGGAAAAGGAGGACATTATGCTCAGAAGGATGGAGGGATAGCAGAGGAGAGGAAGACCCAGGATCAAATGCATTTACAAAGTAACTGGGTTATTGAAGATAGGCAATAGTGTTGGACTCAATGAGAATGGCTCAGGATAGGACTAGCTTCAGAAATGTTGTACAGAGGGTTGCAATGAGTCACAGGTGACTCAAATGCACATAACAATAATAACAAATAAAAGTGATTTTCTAAAAATTATCATGAATTAAATTGAACAAGAATTTTTATTGGTAATTATTCAGTCATTCATATGCATTTTGTTTTATAATACTAATTATAATTGATCAGTAATCATAACATCTCATTAAATCTTCATAGTACTGTTCATTCTACTCATCAATATATTGATCTCTGCTAACTTAGTATGTACACCTTTATTTATTGCAAAAATATTCATAGTAGCAAACAGATGGCAATAGCTCAATTACTTGTCAACAAACCACCTAATGGATAGAAAAATTGTTGTACATTCATACAATGGAATGGTATTCAGCATTAAAAAAAACACCCAAAAAACAGCAAAACCCAAACAAACCACAAAATGAATAATTTCATGTATTTGAGTTGTGGTGCTGGAGAAGGGTATTGAATATAACATGGACTGCTAAGAGAGCTACAAGGTCTGTCCTGGAGAGAGTGAAACCAGGATGTTCCTTGGGGGCATAGATTCTGAAGCTCCATTTGACATACTTTGAGCATGTTGCCAAGATGGACCAATCTTAGGAGAAGGACATCATGCTTGGAAGAGTGGAGAGACAATGAAAGAGAGGAAGACTCTGGATGAGATGAACTAACTAGATGTGTTGTAAATAATTAAGTTGGCTAAAGATAGAGCGGGGTTCAGAGCTGTTGTACATAGTGTTGCTATGAGCCACAAGCAACTCAACAGCACATAACAACAATTTATAAAATGCTACAGAACCTGGATAATTCTAGACGACATATGAGTGAAATAATTAAGTTACAAAAGGACAAATAATGTATGAGACTACTACTGTAAAAATAGGAGGGCAATTGATGAGAGGAAAGAAAAGAAATAGAATGTGCAGGCAATGAATACTGTAAAGGATCAAGGAAAGAAGGATCTACCTGGAATGAATAGGGGAATGGGTAATTAGTATTGTAACTAGCAACTTAGAGCAGGTTGTATATAACTATTTAAATAGGGAAGGGGAAGAAAGAAAAAGAGTTGAGGGAAAGAGGAAGGGGAAAGTAAACAAAAATTTCTTGAGAAAAAGCCTTTCATTTGTTACCTAATAAGCTCTTAATAAATCACTGCTATTGACTCAATGGCCCTCTGTTGAGTTTCTAAGGCTATAAATTGCAAAGGAAGAAGATAGTACATATTTTTGCTCATTTTTCTCCTATGAATATGTTGGTAAATTCATCCTTCTGAGTCTTCAGTTTTTGGATTAGCAGAGTGACATACTATCGACCTGTAGGGTCAAAGATTTATTGTTTTAAATGTCTTTCCTAGATAGTGATTATCTATTTATTTTGTGCTGAAGTATTTATTGTACTATAGGATTAGGGTGAAATACAAACCCCACTCTTCTAGAGGCTTATATAAGCCCAAGAGAGATAAATACTCTCTCTCTTTTTGGAACACCAGCTTTCCACCTACACCTCAAATGAGAGGCTGCATTGCTCACCAGTCTTTCTAACAGCAGTCTGCATCAACTACAGTATTTTATTTCCCTGGTGGGTTTGAGTCTCTGTGAGACCTTCAAATGAACCACCAACCTCAATGACATAAAAGAGAAGGGAAACTGAATGAAGGAGGAACTGTTGATGTCAGAAGTCATTGAGTTACACAGCAGATCAAACATTTGGGAGCCTGTTGAGCTCGCTTTTCTAGTAACTGGTCTACCACTAATCATGTTGTTGTTGTTGTAGTTATGTGCTGTCGAGTCGTTTGCGACTCATAGCGACCCTATGCACAACAACCCTAAACCCTGCTCTATCCTGTGCCAATCGCATTGCCTCTGACACACCCATTCCGATTACCCCAGTCACTGAATCAATCCACCTCATAGAGGGTCTTCCCCTCCTACGCTGTCCCTCTACTCTACCCAGCATGATGTCCCTCTCCAAAGACCTGTCTCTCCTTACAACATGTCCAAAGTATGTCAGGCGAAGCCCCAGAATCCTTGCCTCCAAGGAGCAGCCTGGTTTAACCCTCTCTACGACGAATCTGTTTCTTTTCTTGGCAGTCCATGGTACATGCAATACTCTTCTCCAGCACAACAGCCCAAAGGCGTCAATTCTCCTTCTATCCTCCCTAGTCATTGTCCAACTCTCTGATGCAAAACAAGTGATTGCAAAGACCATGGCCTGTATCAGCCGCACCTTAGTCTCCAGAGAGACACGGTTGCTCTTCAGTACTTTAGAGAGGTCCCTAACCGCAGACTTTCCCATCGTAATACGTTTTTTTATTTCCTGGCTACTGGTGCCAAGAGTGTTGACCGTGGAGCTGAGCAGACTGAAGCTGTGAACAATCTCAATCTCTTCACCATCCATCCTGATGCTACTGATTGGTCCAGTGGTGAGAATTTTTGTCTTTTTGACATTGAGCCTCAGTCCATATTGAAGGCTGCAGTCCTTGACCCTCTGCAGTAAGTGCATGAAGTCCTCCTCAGTTTCAGCGAGCAGGGTTGTGTCATCTGCATAACGCAGATTGTTGATAGATCATCCACCAATCCTAACACCAAGCTTTTCCTCATAGAGCCCAACCTCTCGGATAATCTGCTCTGCATACAGGTTAAAAAGGTATGGAGACAGGACACATCCCTGGCGCACACCCTTCCCAATTTTGAACCATGCAGTGTTGCCTTACTCTGTTCTGACTACTGCCTCTTGGTCCAAGTATAGGTTTCGCATTAGCATGATTAAATGTTCTGGAATTCCCATTCTTCTCCGAGTCAGCCACTGTTTGTTATGATCCACGCAGTCAAATGCCTTTGTATACTCAATGAAACACAGATAGACATTCTTCTGGTAGTCTCTGCTTTCAGTTTAGATCCATTTAACATCAGCTACAATATCCCTAGTACCAAGATCCCTTTTAAAGCCAGCCTGGACTTCTGGCAGTTCTCTGCTGATGTAGTAACTAGGGCAATGGAGGTAGGTGTATTAGGAGTAAGTGAGACTGGCTTAGGATAGGGCAGGCTTCAGAGCTGTTGTATATAAGGTCACTATGAGTCACAGGTGACTTGATGGCACTTAGCAACAATAGTAAGTAAAGTGGGGCTATTCTTTGGACAGGGATATCATTATTTAAAACATGGAGGGTCGGCAAAGAAGAAGACGATCTCTAGTGAGATGGATTGATATGTTGCCTTTAGCAATAGGCTTGAATGTGTCAGAGATGATCATGGCACAGGATGGGGCAGGGCTGGCTGTTCACAGGGTCACTATGAGTCACACTGGACTTGGTGGCTCCTATCAACAAGTACAAAGAAATAATAAGAAACAAGTATGGCTACATGCAGAAATTTACTACTCATAGTATTTATCAAAAGAGACACTGGGTGCTGAACAGAAATATTTTCTACCAACCAAAAAGGTTAACTGTTCAAACACACCCAGAGGCATTTTGGAAGTATGACCTACTAACTTGCCTCTAAACAATGAAAGGATTTGTAAATCCATTCAATGCAGTTCTATCCTGTAACACATATGGTTACCATAGGTGAAAGTCCCCTTAATGGTGACTGCCTTATTTTATTTAATCTCTATCAAAACACAAAAGAATCAGTGCAGTGGCTATGCCACATTTCCTACCACAAACCTCTTCTCTGGTGAATAGGCCAATCAGGGAAAATCTCAGCACTTGTTAGAACACTCCTTTTATGACAGGCCCCTGACACATAGTATTGCTTTTTCTAAAAATATTACTCAACCACTGTCTTCAGATATATATTGTTTCTAAGACAATTTGGCTATTTTGCCATTTGGAAGGAAATAATAACAATAAAGAATTCAAATAACCAACTTGCTGAATATATAAATCTACAGAAATGTATATTTGAAACAATAGGATTTTTTATAATTGACTTTTACCTGTCACGTTCTTCCTTCTCTACTACTACCACATTCCATGTTTTACATTGCCAAAGAAAACTATTTTTTATAATAGAAAAAAATGTTTGAAAAATTTTTGGACTAAGGATTACTACATACAAAATTTTACACACAGCTTTTCTTTGTTAGGGAACTCCGTGAGCCTTGTGGCAGGAAGCTGCGCTGCAATCCCAAAGGCACACGGTTTGAGTCCACCAGCTGCTTTGCAGGAGAAAGATGGGCAGTCTCCTCCAATGCAATTAACTGCCTCTAAAAACCCACCAGAGGGCTAGCTATGGCTAGGTCCCAACTCTACAGTACACAAAACAATATCTCTTTATTAAAATCTCTTTATTAAACTGGCTGTTCTTGTAGAAAATAGAGATTAAGAGTGAGAAAATTTATACCAATAAAGTTATAAGATTTATTAGAAATGAGCATACCTACATTAAACATGGATGTGCTAAATAGGATTTACATATGCTGAGGACATATAGCTTGATAAAATATTCTCAGAAAGCAATTTTATAACTATATCAGAGTACCAAAATATTCAAACTTTTAACCCAATAGTTCCTGAGGTTATTTATTAATGGGATATTTAATTTTTTGTAGTCAGCATTTTTTCAGGCTTTAGAAAGTATTAACATGGAATTACCTCAACTTAAAATAACTGAATTATTGGGCCAACTTAGTGAAAAAATAATTGTGTAAAATACATTCTGAAGGAGCCAAGACTACACTGGTACTGTTCAAACTATTTTTTTGCCATTATTCAGGCAGATTCCCTTTAAACAGCGGGTTTGATTAGTTACCAGTGTAGCAGCTGGATGGAAAACTCAGCTTAAAAGTCCTAGAAAAAAACTATGATTGTTCTGGTCTGTTTCATAGATATTTCCATGAACTGATCACAGTTCTTAGGAAAATGTAGCAAAGTTCTGAAGACCTCTCTTGTATTTTCATCTATGCTGTTGTTAGGTATGCTACAGTGGATTATTCAATACGGATTTTCTAACCATTGTGAATGTAACTCTCAACACGTGGTTGTGGCTGACCAAGAGAATTGGACAGCTTACTTACAAAGAAAATAAGGTGAATAGATAAAATCCTTAGGATGGGAACATACAAATAAGGTATGTGGAGAGCTAATGTGAGGATAGGCTAATTTTGCTATCCCACCTGGTTTCCAATGAGCAGATTCAGAGACAGAAAATAGAATTTGTTTTCCTATAAAAAATAAGTAGAAAATGCAACACTTCCTTTGCAGTCAAAATTCATATGTGAAATAAAACAAGACCGAGACTAGCATGCAGAATCCTAGATATTAGCAATGACAGAGAGGTGGCTGAGAACCATAGACTAGTGCAAAGCAGAGTTGAGCTGGATCTGCCATCCAGCATGGACAGAGCAAGTGTCTTGGCTAAGGCTTACTGGTGGAATCATGGACTTAGTGGCCCATGACTGGCAGGACTAGAAGATCTGTAACACTTGAGTGTAGGGCAGAGCCTAAAGCCATGAAGCCAAGAATCAGAGGATGACCTGCTTGAAAAGATGCCTGAGAAGAAGTTCTCCTGTGTGAAGAATTTGGTCCTGAGTGTTGACGGTCTGAATTGTAACCTGCTAATTCCCTTAATTATGGTCAAATAAGCCAATACTTAGACCAAGAAGCTGTCCAAATAGAGCAAGAGAACCCTGCATTTTTTTAAAATAAGAAAAAGTGTGCATGTATCATTTCTTCATACCTAATCAATTGTTAAGTAAATCATTCAAACAATTGGACTCTATAAAGAGGAATGTGGCATCAAGATGGTAGGAAGGCTCATCAACAACCTGTGTTACGCAAATGATACAGCCTTGCATGCTGAAAGTGAGGAAGAGTTGAAATGCTTGTTGCAGGAGATCAAGGACAACAGCTTTCAATATGGATTTTGTCTTAACACCAAGAAGACAAAAGATATTATCCACAGGACTGATAAGCAACATCAAGATAGAAGGAGAAAATATTGAAGTTATCAACACGTTCTTCTTACTTGGAACCATAGTCAACACTCCTGTCATTAGTAGTTAGGAGATTAGAAAACACATTGGGCAAGTCCACTGTCTGTGATCTCTCCAAATTGTTGAGAAAGCAATGTATGCTTGAAAATAAGGTGTACCTGATCCTGGTCATGGGCTGTTTAATCACTTGCTATGATTCTGAAAGTAGGACAATGAATAAGGATGACAGAAGAATTGATACCTTTGAGTTGTGTGGTGCTGAATATCCCATGAATTGTCAAGAACAAACAGATATGCCTTTGAAAAAAGTGTAGCCAGCGTGCTCCTTGGAAGCAAGGATTGTGAAATTTCAGCTCCCATACTCATGACATGTTGCCAGGAAAGGCTATTCCTTGGAGATGAACACCATGCTTGGAAAGGTAGAGAGTCAGCAAAAGAGAGTAAGACCCACCTAGATGGATTGACAGTGACTTCAGCAAAGGGCTCAAGAGTGTCAGAGATCATAAGGATGGAACAAGATAGAATAGGGCTCATATCTGTTGTTCATAGGGTCACTATGAGTGTTATTTGACTCAAGGCTACCTAACAATATCAATAACAATAACTTCCCTAATAAACTTCATAATCATGAGTACTGTCTGTGAGTTATATGTGACCATTACAACAAATTATCAAGCCAAATAGAAAAGTAATGAGAACTGTGGTAGTACAGCTGCTATTAGAAGTGATAGGAGAAGGTATGCAAGTACATAAGTAGAGTAGGTCCAATCTCATAGAAACTGACCTTGTGTGTTGATGTTTTTGATAGAGACTCTTCCTCCTTGTGGAATTAGCGTAGGTCAGACTTTGCTGCCCTCATGCCAATAAAACTGTTTTTACAAATAAATATGAAGACATGTTGCTTTGGGGAAAGCTATTGTCAAAGACCTCTCCAAAGTTCTAAAGAGCAAGGATGTTAGTTTAAAGACTAAGGTATGCCTGATCCAAGCCATGGTATTTTTCAACTGTTTCCTTTGCATCTAAAGATTGGACAATGACTAAGGACAAAAGAAAAAGAAGTGATACTTTTGAATTATTGTATTAGTGAATAATATTGAATATATTGAATGGACTGCCACAAGAGCAAAACAAACCTATCTTGCAGGAAGTACTATCAGAGTGCCCCTTAGAGGCAAGGATGCTGAAACTTTGTCTCACTTATTTGTAGTATATTTTTAGAATGAAACAGTCCTAGGAGAGAGAAATTATGCTGGAAAATTTAAAGAGTCAGCAAAAGAGAGGAAGACTGTCAATGAGATAAAATGATACATTAACTATCACTTTGAGCATGGCAAAGATCATGAGGATGGCATAGTATGGAAGTATTGTACATAGGATCACTATGAGTCATAATCAAAAAAATGGCACCTACAACAACAAGCTTCCCTGTGAACCAAAGCTTATTCCTGGGCCAACTATAACAAAATCCCTGGGAATTTAATCCTTTCTCCATCTATCACAATATTGTGTTGTAGTACAACTGTGAATTTTGTTATTATTATTTTAATTTCTTCATTTCGTGTTTAAAGTCTTTGTTGTTTTCAGCTGGCAAGGTTGTCATCTGCATATCATGGGTTGTTGATGAATCTTCCTTCAACATTGATGCCATAATAATAATCATAAGGGACTGATGAGTTGTGGGAGGATGTCAAATACATCATCCAGGAAGAGTGCAGATGGTCATTACAAAGACAGAAGAGGAAGAAAAGACCAAAATGGATGTCAGAAGAAACATTGAATACTTCACTGGAGCGCAGAGAAGCCAAAGGAAAAATTCAAGATACTAAAGAGCTGAACAAAAGATTCCAAAGGCAGCACGGGATGACAAAGCAAAATATTAAAATGAAATGTGCAAGGACCTGGAGTCAGAAAATCAAAAGGGCCGAACACTCTGAGCATTTCTTAAGCTCAAGGAACTGAAGAAAAAATTTAAACCTTGAGTTGCTATAATCAAGGATACTTTAGGCAGAATATTAAATGATCTAGGAAGTATTAAAAGAAGAAGAAAAGGATATACTGAGTCACTGTATCAAAAGGAACAGGCAGACACAGAAGAATTTAATGAAATTACATATGAGCAAGAGCCTGTGGTGATGAAGGAATAAGTTCAAGCTGCTTTGAAGGAAATAGTAAAAAATAAGGCCCCAGGAATAGATGGCATACCAATTGACATATTTCAGCTAACAGATGCTGCCCTGGATGTGCTCACCAAGTTGTGCCAAGAAATCTGGAGAACAACCAGTTGACCAACTGCCTGGGAGAGATCTATATTTCTTCCCATTCCAAAGAAGGGTGACGCAACAGAGTGTAGAAACTATAGAATGAAATCATTGATTTCACACGCAAGCAAGATTCTACTGAAGATTATCCAAAACGACTGGAACAGAACATCAGCAGAGAACTGCCAGAAGTCCAGGCTGGGTTTAAAAGGGGTTATGGGGATATTGTAGCTGATATTAGATGGATCTTAACTGAAAGCAGGGAATACCAGAAGAATGTCTATCTGTGTTTCATTGATTATGCAAAGGCATTTGACTGTGTGGATCATAACAAACTGTGGCTGCTCTGAGAAGAATAGGAATCCCAGAACATTTAATCGTGCTAATGCAAAACCTATACTTGGACCAGGAGGCAGTCATCAGAACAGAGCAGGGCAACACTGCTTGGTTCAGAATTGGGAAGGGTGTACGCCAGGGATGCATCCTGTCTCCATACCTTTTCAACCTGTATGCAGAACAGATTATCTGAGAGGCTGAGCTCTATGAGGAGAAGTGTGGCGTCAGGATTGGTGGAAGATCTATTAACAATCTGCGTTATGTAGATGACACAACCCTGCTTGCTGAAACTGAGTAATACCTGAAATGCTTGCTTCAGAGGGTCAAGGACTGCACCCTTCAGCATGGATTGAGGCTCAATGTCAAGAAGACAAAGGTTCTCACCAGTGGACCAATTGGCAGCATCAGGATGGATGGTGAAGAGGTTGAGATTGTTAACAACTTTAGTCTGCTTGGCTCCACGGTCAACACTCTTGGCACCAGTAGCCAGGAGACTAAAGAAGTATTGTGATGGGAAAGTCTGTTGTTAGGGACCTCTCCAGGGTACTGAAGAGCAATGGTGTCACTCTGGAAACTAAGGTGTGTCTGATACAGGCTATGGTCTCTGTAATCACTTGTTATGCATCAGAGAGTTGGACAATGACTAAGGAGGATAGAAAGAGAATTGATGCCTTTGAGCTGTGGTGCTGGAGAAGAGTATTGAATGTACCATGGACTGCCAAGGAAACAAACAGATTCATCCTTGAGAAGATTACACCAGGCTGCTCCTTGGAGGCAAGGATTCTGGGGCTTCGTCTGACATACTTTGGACATGTTGTAAGGAGAGGGATATCATGCTTGGTAGGGTGGAGGGACAGCGCAGAAGGGAAAGACCCTCCATGAGGTAGATTGGTTCAGTGACTGGGGTAATCGGGATGGGTGTGACAGAGGCAGTGAGATTGGCACAGGATAGAACAG
Source organism: Elephantulus edwardii (assembly GCF_000299155.1). Classification (NCBI taxonomy): domain Eukaryota; kingdom Metazoa; phylum Chordata; class Mammalia; order Macroscelidea; family Macroscelididae; genus Elephantulus; species Elephantulus edwardii. Next base: position 10,205,206 of record NW_006399768.1, on the reverse strand, counting down.
GTCTAGGACTGTTGTACATAGCGTCGCTATGAGTCGCAAGCGACTCGACGGCACATAACAACAATAAATGAAGTACAAGCATTGCTTTTATTGTGTACCATAGAGTCAGCACTGATCCACAGCTGTCCCTCTAGCGGGTTTTCAGAAGCAGTTAATCGCATGGGAGGAGATTGCCCTCAGAAGTTAGTGGCCTCAAACCACGTGCCTTCGGGATAACAGTGCGGCTTCTTGTCACTAGGCAACCAGAACTTCCTAAAGTACAATCATAGGAAAAAAATATTTGAAGCCTTTCAGTTGTATAAACAAATATATTTATTAGTGTAGAAAAAGTTGTAATATTGCATTACAAAAGCCTCCTTCTCTCTGATATCTGCTACACAAAAATGTGTAAAACACCCAGAAAGGTAACTCTTGTTGTGTGCTGTTGAGTCCGAACTAACCCATCACTGACCCTTCATTGAGTTTTCAGAAGTACAGGAGGAGATTGTCCATTTTTCTCTCATAAAGCGTAGATTTGAACTACATGCCTTTGGGCCTGTAACTCAGCTTCTTACTATTATGGCACCAGAGCTCCTAGAAAAAGCATGTAAATACAATAAGATATGAATAGTGAAGGTTTTTAAATGGTGAATACAATTTTCCTTTCATTTTTTACATTTTTATGGTTTTTTTAATATTGAGAATTAATTTTATATTAAAAACATCAGAATTTTACTTGAAAGAGGCTAAACAGAATTTCTTTCTTTATTGGCATTTATATCTAGGATAGATCTTACAATTATGAAAACAAAATCACAGGAAGAATTTGAGAGTTTGCATGCTTCTTAAGAAGATAGACTTAAATGAACAAATTGTACTTCATCCAAGTGAATTGAGTTTTTTCACTTATTTTGAAAACAAAACGTACTGTGTTATCAGGCATTCAAGACTTGGAATATTTCTGATACATGACGTTGATATGCCTTTCTTAATTTTCTCTGTAAGAAATACAGGACATATTGGCACTGTGCTTAAGAACCTGAGGTGTATGCAGTGTGAAATAGCCTATAGTCAAGTTTTAATAGAAGTAGAAAAAGATGCTTTTGTTCATTAACTCCACAGGGCTCACAATTGGCCTAGAACTTCAATAAAATGAAGAAATAAATGAGACGGTAAAAGAAAACTGCGTGAATGCTGGAAAGGTATCTGTCGATTATGTGATACCAAAGTAGAATTTCTTTGAACTGTACCTGTTTCTAAGTACTGTTAGAAATGACTATTCTCAGGGTATAAGAGACCTATAGTAATTTCGCAAGCACTCTCCATCTGGATTCTCTCTGTAGCTTTTCTTGCTATTTTAATTAAAATTGTTATTCTGATTCATTTGCTTATCTCATCCAACAATTATATCTGAGATTTAATTTTTAACACTTTAATGACACTACTGTGAACACACTGCCTCCCACTTTTCCTCAGTTCTTCACAGACGAACAAACATGGAAAGCTGCTGGGAACAGGCCGTGTGTTTCCTTGCAGAAAAGCATCCAAGTATTAAAAAGAGGCAAATAATGATCAAAACATAAGCAAATTAATTTAGTGAAGTAGTGGAATTCATATTTCTTAAAAACCCTGTGTTATAATATCTGTTAGAGTTGCTAAACCATTTCTGTAAACATTGTCTAAGCACCTGCTATGTTCATGCTAGAGGTCAGGGCTGTGTCCATAAGTCAAATTACAAATGGAGCCAGTGCTCATGAAATCTACAGTTGTTGCAAAAAATAAGCTTGTAAACTGTGAGCTGTAGTAAGAAACAAATAAACAAAAAATTTCCAAGAACAGCAAGAAGAAAATTTTGTTAATTATGCAGAATGGAAAGAGATTTTCGTTCCTATTAGAAGAGAGACCAGGTTGCAGTTAGTACAAATAATTTCAAGCTGTAGGATAATTTTTATAATAAAAGAGGATGAGGTAAGGAGAGTAGACAAAGGAACAGTGCAGTGGCACAGCCTAAGGATAGGCAGATTTTTGAGAGTTCTAGTCCTATTACAGGCCAAATATTATTAAAGCTCCATGATGTTATTAATTATGATATTAATAATCTACACTTCAAAAAATATTGTGAAAAAGCTTAAAAAAATAATAAAGGAAAAAAAGGAGAAGGAGACAATTTAGTGGCAATAATCTATATTTTTAATATTAAAGGAAATAAACTGAGGAAAAAGCAAAAGACATTAAAGAATTGCACAGAATCAGTTACACAGTAATGGTGTCGATACACTTACAGTATATATTTCTAGGTAAGAAGAGATTGAGAAGATAGAACAAGATTGAGCAGAGTTTGGCTCTGTCGACCATAGGATCACTATAAAACAAACTCGATGCAAGAAATGCAGCCAGAATGTCCCTTATAAGCAAAAATGTTGACATTTTTGTCCACATACTGAATGTTTCCAGAAGGAGCCAATTCCTGGAGAATAGCATCATGCTTGGCAAAGTGGAGAGCAGCTATAAAGCAAAGTTCCTCAGTGAGATATCCAGTAGGGTGCAACAAAAGACACAACAGGGACTGTGAGCGTAGAAAAGGATTGGCAGCACCTTGTCTTATTGTACACAGATTTGTTATGAGTAAAAGCTTGCTTGAGAGCATTAATTACGTGTTAGACTGTAAAGAGAATGATTGGCCATTTGAATCCACGGTGGGAAAACGAAAGGCAATCCCCTCTGTAAAGATTTATAGCCTTGGAAACCTGATGGAGGGTTACTATGACTCAGAATCAACTCCACAGCAGTCAGTATGAAGTTTTTGTTTTGTTTTAACAGGAATTATATGCTATGTCTGTGTCATTACTTTTTAAAGTTTTCCTTGAATACTGACCCCCTTGAGATTTCATAACTGTTCATGAAGCCATTATTGTTGAGTACTCATTACAAGGTGTTGTTGTTGTTGTTATGTGCCATTGAGTCCGCTGCGACTTATAGCAACCCTATGTACAACAGCCCTGAACCCTACTCTATCCTGTGCCAATCTGTCTCTGATACACCGACTTCCATTACCAGTCACTGAATCAATTCATCTCATTGAGGGTCTTCGTCTCCTGTGCTGTCCCTCCAGCCTCCCAAGCATGACATCCCTCTCCAAGGATTGATCCCTCCTTGCAACATGTCCAAAGTATGCCAGATGAAGCTTCAGAATCCTTGCCTCCAAGCAGCAGCCTGGTCTCATTCTCTTTAGGATGAACCTGTTTGTTTTCTTAGCAGTCCATGGTATATTCAATACTCCAACAACACAGCTCAAAAGCATCAGTTCTCCTTCTATCATCCTTAGTCATTGTCCAGCTCTCTGATGCATAACAAGTGATTGTAAAGACCATGGCCTCTATCAGGCACACCTTGGTCTCCAGAGTGACATCATTGCTCTTCATTACTTTGGAGAGGTCTCTAACAGCAACTTTCCCATTGCATTACATCTTTTAATTTCCTGGATGCTGGTGCCAAGAGTGTTGATTGTGGACCCAAGCAAACTAAAGCTGTTAACAATCTCAATCTCTTCACCATCTGTCATGATGCCAGCTGGTCCAGTGGTAAGAACCTTTGTTTTCTTGATGTTCAGCTTAAATCCATATTGGCAGCTGCAGTCTTTGCTTAACCTTCTGCAGAAAGCGCTTCAGGTCCTTCTCAGTTTCACCAAGCAGGTTTGTGTCATCTGCATAACGCAGATTGTTGATGAATCTTCCTTCAATCCTGATGCCACACTTCTCCTCATACAGCCCAGCCTCCCAGATAATCTGTTCTGCATACAGGTTGAAAAGATATATAGTTACTATCTATGCAGCAGAGGAACTTCTGCCTCTTCCTGCACTATCCTCACAATTGTTACTTTGGTTGAGCCCATCGACAATTTGCAATCACTATCATAATCCATTAATCAAGAGTTTTCTTCTGACTCTTTTACTTTCATGATGTTCTACTCCAGGGCCCCTGCTGCCCGTCTGATGACATGTCCAGAGTACTTAAGGTGAATTCCTATCAGCCTTATTTCTAAAAAGAATTCCAACTGTATGTCTTCCAAGACAAATGGGTTTGTTCTTCTGATAGTTCCTGATTTGTCCAATGTTTAATATTTTTTGCCTACTGCACAATGCAAATATATTCATTTCTCTTTTATCTTCCTTATTCTCTGTCCAGCTTTACTTTGTGCTCTGAAATTGCCTTTGAAAATTTTCTTTTATTCATAGTTTCTTCTGTTCACTTTAGCTGCTGTATTAAAGAGCAAACTTCAGTGTATTTTCTGGCATCAATTTTGGTCTGCTTCCCCCTTCTCATTTTCCTAGTAACCTTTTCTAATTTTTATAAGATGTCTTTGATGTTATCCACATATCTGCTTTTGAGATGGCTTTACTCAGGTGATACATACTCAACATTTTGGTGAACTGGTTTCAATTTTCTTAAGCTTGGACATGAACTTGAATATATGCAATTGATGATGAACGAGAATATGATTAAACGATGATCTGTTCCAGAAATGACCCCTGGTCTTGTAAAAAGGAGTTATTGAGCTTTTCCTTCATCTATTTTCCCAGATGGAGTCAGTTGATTATTGGCAAGGCCCACAGAAGAGTCAACATTTAAGTAGTTGGAAAAGTCTTTACAACTTTGGTCCTTGGTCTAAAAATTCTATCATGTGAACTTCAACCTTTGGTCCTTGGTCTAAAAATTCTATCATGTGAACTTCAATCTCATATCTATCACTGAGGCCATATTTTCCAATTACCGACTATGCTTCAAACTTGTGCATTGTTGCTGTTGTTATGTACCATCTCGTTGCTTGCAACTCATAGTGAATCTACATATAATAGCTCTGAACTCTGCTCTATCTTGATACAACCTTATTATATCTGATACACCTACACCCATTACCCAGTCACAGAATCATTCCATCTTGTTCAGGGTCTTCTTCTTTTGCACTGTCCCTCCACACTTCCAAGCATAATGTCCCTTTCCAAGGACTGGTACCTTCTTGCAACAAGACCAAAGTACGTCCTACAATCTCCAAAATCCTTATCTCCAAGGAACAGATTAATTTTACCTTCTCCAGGACAAATATGTTTCTTATCCTGGCAGTCCATGGTATATTCAACACTCTTCTCCAGCACCACAACTCGAAGGCCTTAATTCTTCTTCTTTCAACTTTAGTCATTGTCCAGCTCTCTTTACAATCATCAATAATTATTAGTGTATTTTTACAGCACGTGGGAGTCCTCTTGTGTTGCCTGGTCTCGGCTTGAGCCCACGCAACTTCTGGCTCCTGCTTCTGCCCGCTGCAGCAGATCCCTCTGCTCCTCCCCTCCGGTTTAGGCTCCACCTTGGGGCTAGAAGTGGCGCGGGCTCAAGCTGAGACCAGGCAACAGACGACTCCCACACTTCTGACACGCCTCCAGGTAACAAGCCCCAAGGCGGAGCCTGATCCGGAGGGGAGGAGCAGAGGGACCTGCCGCTGCTGGCAGAAGCAGGAGCCAGAAGCAGCACAGCATCAAGCCGAGACCAGGCAACACAGAGGACTCTCACACTTCTGACACGCCTCCAGGTAGCAAGCCCCAAGGAAGAAAAACACAATCTATACAGGAGTTCTACAGGACACCTCACCATCCCTTCGGAGACAGTACAAGTAAACTTAAGAGACACTGGACACAGGAAAAAGAAAAAATCTCTCTGACAAGCTGTCAGGTCATGGGTCGGACAATGGGAGATTAATTCTGAAGGCATTTGGTAGAAGTGAAGTGGTATTCTGCTGGAGGGTGGAGCTGGGAAATAAGTGGGTCAAGGCACTGGGCTAAGGGCAGGGACTACACTGTAACTAATGGTCAACTCCAAAATGAGGGATTTATCTTTCACTACT
>NW_006399768.1:10181067-10191587 GCF_000299155.1 Elephantulus edwardii | reverse complement strand
GGTAGAGTAGGGGGACAGGACAGGAGGGGAAGACCCTCTATGAGGTGGATTGATTCAGTGACTGGGGTAATGAGGATGGATTTGTCAGAGGCAATGAGATTGGCACAGGATAGAGCAGGGTTTAGGTCTGTCGTACATAGGGTCGCTATGAGTCGCAAATGACTCAACGGCACATAACAACAACAACAACAACAACAACAACATTTTACAGCCTGTTTGCTCAAATTCAGACTGCAGAAGTTGTGAAAAATCCTTTCTTTCTTTATCTTTGACATTAGTGGTTTGTGCATAAATTAGTGTTAGTTGTATTATCTGTTATTTTTTTCGATATTTGACAACTATTTGCAAAAGAAAGTGTTGTACTTTAGGACTGACATCAAAATGTTCTTCTTGATGAATGATATTTTATTCTCTTAAGTAAGTCATTTTTAGAATTATGATTGTATGATTCAAAATTATCAATATCAGTATGTTGTTGTTGTTGTTGTTTTTATGTGCCGTCGAGTCACTTGCGACTCATAGCTACCCTATGTACAACAGCCCTAAACTCTGCTCTGTCCTGTGCCAATGCACCAACTCCGATACACCCATCCCAATTGCCCCAGTCACTGAATCAATCCCGCTCATAGAGGGACTTCCCCTCCTGCGATGTCCCTCCACCCTACGAATCATGATGTCCCTCTCCAAGGACCTGTCCCTCCTAACAACATGTCCAAAGTATGTTAGATGGAGCCTAAGAATCCTTGCCTCAAAAGAGCAGCCCGGTTTGACCCTTTCCAGGATGAATCAGTCTGTTTTCCTAGAAGTCCATGGTACCCTCAATACTCTTCTCCAGCACCACAGCTCAAAGGCATCAATTCTCCTTCTATCCTCCTAATTCATTGTCCAGTCTTTGATGCATAACAAGTGATTGCAAAGACCATGGCCTGTATCAGATGCACCTTAATGTCCAGAGGGACACCACTGCTCTTCCGTACTTTGGAGAGGTCCCTAACAGCAGATTTTCCCATCGCAATATTTTTTTATTTCCTGGCTACTGGTCCTGAGAGTGTTGACAGTGGAGCCAAGCAAACTAAAGTTTTGAACAATCTCAATCTCTTCACCATCCATCCTGATGCTGCCAATTGACCCAGGGCTGAGAATCTTTCTATTATTGATATTGAGCCTCAGTCCATATTGGAGGCTGCAGTCCTTAACCCCCTGCAGCAAACATTTCAGGTCCTTCTCACTTTCCGCAAGCAGGGTTGTGTCATCTGCATATCACAGATTGTTGATAGATCTTCCACCACTCTTGACCCCACATTTCTCCTTATACAGCCCAGCCTCCCGGATAATCTGTTCTGCATACAGGTTGAAAAGGTATGGAGACAGGACACATCCCTGGCACACACCCTTCCTAATTTTGAACCACGAAGTGTTTCCTTGCTCTCTTCTGATGACTGCCTCTTGGTCAAAGTATAGGTTTCTATAAGTCAGCTATTTATAACTTATACTATGCTAATATACAGTCTGGAGAAGCTCAATAGCAACAGTGAAAACTAGGTCCGGTCCTGATTGTGAGACAGATCACCAACTACTCATATGCAAATTCAAGCTGAAGGTGAGGAAAATTAAATCAAGTCCACGGGAACCAAAATTTGATCTTAAACTATCCCACTCGAATTTCAAAACAATCACAGGAATAGATTTGAGGCATTGAGCACCAATGAGCACAGGCCAAATAAGCTCTGGGAGGATATAGAGAAAATCATCCATGAAGAATGCAAAAGATCATTACAAAGGCTGGAAAAGAAGAAAAGACCACGATGGATGTCAGATGAGACTCAGAATATTGCATTAGAGACCTGAGAAGCCAACGCTAAAGAACAAAATCAGGAAATCAAAGAGCTAAACAGAAAATTTCAAAAGGCAGCCCAGGACGACAAAGCAAGATACTATAATGAAATGTGCAAAGAGCTGGAGTCAGAAAATCAAAAGTTCTGAACTTGCTCAGTGTTTCTTAAGCTGAATGAGCTGAAAAACAAATTCAAGCCACGGGTGGCAATACTTAAGGGTACTTTGGGCAGAATGTTAAATGATTCAGGAAGTATCAAGAGAAGATGGAAGGAATACACAGTGTCACTGTATCAGAAAGTATTGGCTGACACAGAAGAATTTCATGAAATGACCCATAAGCCAGAGCCTATGGTGATGAAGGAGGAAGTTCAAATGCCTCTGAAGGAATTGGCAAAAAACAAGGCTCTAGGAGTTGATGGTATACCAATTGACATATTTCAACAGACAGACACTGCCCTGGATGTGCTCACTAATTGGAGCCAAGAAATCTGGAGAAAAGCCAGCTGGCACACTGACTGGAAAAGATCAATGTTTGTTCCCATTCCAAAGAAAGGTGACCCACCCAACGGAGTGCGGAAATTACAGAACAATATCATTAATATCACTTGCAAACAAGATTCTGCTGAAAATTATCCCAAAACATTTGGAACAATATGTCAACAGAGAACTGCCAGATGTGCAGGCTGGATTTAGAAGAGGTCGTGGTACTAAGGATAGTATAGCTAATGTTAGATGGATCTTGGCAGAAAGCAAAGAATACCAGAAGAATGTCTATCTGTGCTTCATTGACTATGCAAAGGCTTTTAGTTGTGCGGATCACAATAAGCTGTGGCTGGCTCTGAGAAGAATGGGAATCCCAGAACATTTGATTGTGCTAATGTGAAACCTACACTTGGACCAAGAGGCAGTCATCAGAACAGAGCAAGGAGACACTATATGGTTCAAAATCAAGAAGGGGATCTTTCAGGGATGTATTCTGTCTCCATACCTTTTCAATCTGTATGCAGAACAGATCATCTGAGACATTGGGCTGTACGAAGAGGAATGTGGCATCAGGATTGGTGGAAGAGTCATCAACAACTTGCGTTATGCATATGACACAACCTGCTTGCTGAAACTGAGGAGGACCTGAAGTGCTTGCTGCAGAAGGTCAAGGACTGCAGCCTTCTATATGGATTGAAGCTCAACATCAAGAAAATGAAGGTTCTCACCACTGGCCCAATTGACAGCATCAGTATGGATGGTGAAGAGATTGAGATAGTTAACAGTTTTAGTTTGCTTGGCTCCACAATCAACACTCCTGGTAACAGCAGCCAGAAAATCAAGAGATGAATTGCATTGGGAAAGTCAGCTTGCGACTCATAGCGACCCTATGTACAAGAGCTCTAAACGCTGTTTTATCCTGTGCCAACCTAGCCACAGTCAGCTGTGAGGGACCTCTCAAGAGTACTGAAGAGCAACGACATCAGGCTAGAGACTGTTGTGCACCTGATCCGGGCTATAGTCTTCGCAATTACGTACTATGCATTAGAGAGTTGGACAGTGAATAGGGTTGATATAAAGAGAATTGATGCCTTTGAGCTATGGTGCTGGAGAAGAGTGTTGGATATACCATGGACTGCTAGGAGAACAAACAGGTTTGTCCTGGAGAAGGTGTAGCCGGAATGCTCCTTGGAGTCAATGATTCTGAAGCTTCATCTGACATTGGGCATGTTGCAAGGAGGGACTGATCCTTTGAGAGGGGCATCATGTTTGTCAGAGTGGAGGGGCGGCAAAGGAGAGGAAGACCTTCGATGAGATGGATCGATTCTGTGAGTGGAGTAGTGGGAATAGTGTGTGTGTGTGTGTGTGTGTGTGTGTGTGTGTGTGTGTGTGTGTGTTTTCTCCTGCCCTTCTTTTTTTATTTATTATTAATTTCAGTAAAAATTTACAGAGACTTTGGATACCCATTTATTCGTTGTTGCACTTTTCTCCCCTCCCAACCCTCCCCTTTAGTACACTACCCTCTTGGAAAAGTAAAAGAAAATTTCTTTCATTGTTTTAAAAAAACCCACCAAGTAGCCTTCACTCTGGACTCCTGTCATGACTAAAATACCTTATCACATATCCCTTTTAAGCAGTTTTCTTCCTCATCTGTCATCATTGAACCCATCTTTCTCAGTCTCCCCCCAACCCCGAGGTCAGTCCTATTTTACAACAGTGGCACCATGCAGTATTTGTCCTTTTGTGACTGAGATACTTCAATCAGCATAATGTCCTTCAGAGTCACCCATTTTGAATAATATTGCATGAGTTCCTTGTTTTTCAATGCAGCATAGTATTTCATTGTGTGACTATACTACAGCTTGTCTATCCATTCGTTTTTTGGTGGTCACTCAGGTTGTTTCCAACTCCTTGCTATTATGAACAAAGCCGCGATAAACATGGGTGTGCATATATCTGCTTGGATGTCAATTATGGTCTAAGTAGTACAACATTCTTCTGTATACTGTACTGAGGTAACCTGGAATTGCTGTGATACTGAACTTTGTGCCATCAGAGTGTCAAATGGCATAACAGTTACTCATGGTGGACAGGGTTTGGTGTAACTCCCAAGTTTGAAAGCAGGAGTGTCACCCACTTCTAAACAACATGCCTCTGAAAACTCTATGAACTTTGATAAATGATGATAGTTACAGAAATGCTTCAAGCCTTTTGTTCATAAGGTTGCTATGAGTTGTGCTTGATTCAATGGCAATTAACAACAGCAAGGGCAATAGGTAATATCATTATTGATGGGCATAAGATTGAAGTTTCCTTTAACTTAAATAAATTTGAACTAACCCCCCAGACATCTGTAGAAGCAACACTTGCAACTGACAAAGCTGAGAAACACACACTGAATTTGAGAGTTGAATTTAGGGATTGTGCACTATCACATAAGCCTTGTTCAACACGTAGAGCATTTAAAAGCCTTTAAAATGGAATTCATCTTGAAAGACTAATTGCAGCATATACCCTGTAACCTATCTCTTTTACCCAACTCCGACTCCCTGCCCTTCAACTCCATCAAGACTGCACACCTTCTTAGAGAACTATGCAATATATAATGCTTTAATAGCATTAAGAAAATAAAATCCTGCCACTTTGTCTCTTGGAGAGAGTAGGATTCTGGGTTGTATTTTGCTACAGTCAGCTCTCCTTCTCCAACACAAGTACTTAGCTCACTAATAAACTGTCTACATGAGGAGTGGTCTCTTCATTATTTATTAGATTTAGATAGTACCCTCAAAATCTGGACTCCTATCACACAAAAGCAGCTCTTCTCAAGTCATATTTTGAATGTCACCATAGTATAACAGACAAAATGTGATCCTGTGAGGTAGACTCTGTTTATTTTACAGATAATAGCATTGACAATCAATGAAGTTAAATAGCTTGCTAAAGATGGCAAAACAAGTAAATGGCAGAGCTGGGGTTGAATTATTGTCTAAATTATTTCAGAGCATACCAAATCTCTAAGATAAATTGCCTAGAGAACTGTGGAAAAATGAAGAAAATGGTAACCAAAGATAATAATTTTTTTTCTAGCCTGCATGGGTGAATAATGGTCATTTCATTTCTGGGGTAAGGGATATTTGATTAAAAGCAAGTTCTAGTTAAGAAAAAAACCAAACCACATTAATATATTAGACATATGACTTTGATTATTGAAAAAATATATTAGTAAGTTCAATAGAAAGGGGAATTTGAATTGGAGATATAGTACAAGGAGTTACCTTCACTGAGATTATTGTAGAAAACATGGGGGCAAAGAGCAAATTGCTAACATACACAAAGTATAGTCAGAAAACAACAGTTGTTGGGGTAGACATCGACGTTGTTATATGCCATTGAGTTTCCTATGACTCATAGTGACCCTATGTGCAATAACTTTGAACTCTGTCCTATCCTGAGCCAATCACATTGTCTCTGACACACCTGCCCCTGTTAACCCAGTCACCGTCTTAATCCTTTTCAACCAGGTCTTCCTCTCCTCTGCTGTCCCTTCACCCTCCCAAGCAAGATGGCCTTCTCCATAGACTGGTCCCTCCTGGCAACAGGCCCAAACTATGTGAGATGGAGCTTCAAAATCCTTGGGTCCAGAGAGCAAGTTGGTTTTACTCTCTTCAAAAGAGTCTAGTTTGTTCTCTTGCTCTGTTCAATATTCTTCTCCAGCACCTCACCTAAAAGGCATCAATTCTTCTTGTCATCTTTATTCATGGTCCAAATCTCAAATGCATAATAAATAATTGTGAAAACCAGGTGCACATCAGTCTCTAGATTGACATCTTTGCATTTCAACACTGTGGAGGTACCTAACAGCAGATTTCTTAATTAAATGATTTCCTGACTGTTGGTTCCAAGAGTGTTGATTGTGGATCCAAGCAAGCTGAAAATGTTGACAATCTCAATCTTTTCTCCATCTGCCATGGTTCTGACAAAGATATGGAGACAGACAGCAACCCTGATACACTCCTTTCTCAATTTTGAACCATGCAGTGTTTCCTTGCTCTCTTTTTACGATTGCCTTTAGTTCAAATATAGGTTTCAGATGAGAACAATCAGGTATTCCAGGATCCCCATACTTTTCAAGTTTAGCCACAATTTGTTATGATCCACACTGTCAAATGCCTTTGTGTAGTCAATGAAACACAGACATTTTCTGGCACGCTCTGCTTTTATCCAATATCTACCTGACATTGGCAATAATGTCCCTAGTGCCACAGCCTCTTCTAAACTCAGCCCATACTCTGGTAGTTCTCTGTTGATGCATTCCATTTGTTTTTGGTCAATCTTCATCAAGATTTTGCTTGTGTGTGATATAAGTGATGTTGTTTGATAATTTTTACACTGTCAGATCACATTTTTTTGAGAAAGGGAGTAAAGACAACTCTAAAATTGTTGTTATGTGCCGGCAATTCCCTTGTGACTCATAGCGACCATACGTACAACAGCTCTGTACACTGATCTATTTTGAGCTAAACTTATCGTCTCTGAAACACCTATCCCCACTATTCCCGTCAATGAATCAATATATCTCATCGAGGGTCTTCCTCTCTTATGCTGTCCCCCCACCCTCTCAAACATGATGTCATTCTCCAAGGACTGCTTCTTCCTTGCAACATGCCCAAAGTATGTTAGAAGAAGTTTCAGAATCCTTGCCCCCAAGGAATAGCCTAGTTTCACCCTCTCTAGGACAAACCTGTTTGTTCTCCTAGGAGTTTACTATGTATTCAATACTCCTCTCCAGCACCACAGCTCAAAGGAATCTAGACCTAAAAGACACATCACTCTCTCCAGGAAAATTATAGTGTGCTGCAAATGGAAGAGAAGAGGCACTAAACCACAAGAAGTCAGTCTTGGAGCAGAAATTAAAGACAATGAACTTTTTCTCAGTACTGTCTGAGATAATACTTCCCTAATACTAGTACCTCAAATTTGAACTAAGAGACTCCTGAGTTCAAGAGATACTGGCCACAGCATAAAAGATCGGCAGCATCATGAGGCATTTGGAATCACAGAAACACAGAAGGCTTGAAACCTAATTCATCTTGTTAGAGGCTGGATAGGGGGAGAGAGTTGTTGAGTGGGGTAGGCGGGAGTGGAAGGGTCTGCTGGTGGAGCCAGGAAAAGGATGGGTCAAGATACACATGCCAGACTCTTTTGGTTGCTTCTATAATTAGGAAATGTCTTTCATCTGCTCCTTTCTGTAAAATGCTTGTCTGTCAGATACTATTTTAAGTAAACATTTGAATTAAGACAGACTAGGAAGAAGGATTGGCCATCCACTTCTGAAATAGTAAACCTTCAAAACCCCTATGTACAACAGAGCACATTTAGAGTAAATTAGCAGATAATGACAACTGAGGCTGAGCCCTCAAATATGGAAACACAATGGAGGAGGGACAGTTGTAAGCAGACACAAGTGACTGGAACATGGAATGGGAGAAGCATGAATGTAGGAAAGTTGGACGTTGTTTAGAAAGAAACGGAACACATAAATATTGACGTACTAGGTTTGAACCAAATGACGTGGAATGGAATGGCACATTTAGAGTCAGATGATCTTATAATCACTATGCCGAAGACAAAAATGTAAGAAAAAATGGGATTGTTTTCATAGTTTAAAAAAAAGATACCTAGAGTTATTTATTTCTTTTGAGAAAAAAACCCCAAAAAGACAATGTCTCTGAAAACTCCTGTTCAGAGAGAGACCTAGCTACTACACTATCCAATGCTATTGAGTTGGAATCTACTCATAACAGGCCAACAGTGATTTTTCAAAGGCTGTAAATCACACAGAAAGAGATTGCTCATCTTTCTCTTGCCCAAGCACTTGGAAAATGTAGAGTTAAGTAAGCCACAGGGAAAAGAGTTTTAAGAAGTTGAGATTAGGGGGAAAAAAATAATAGAGAAGCAACCATTTCCAAAAACATAGCCTCAAATATCAAAGAGAAATCAAGTTGGAGAAGAACTGAAAAATATTTGTTGAATTTGGCATGAAGAAGATCATTCTTGACATTAAAAAAAAGTTATTCATGAGGAAATAGTCTAAAGTCAGACTACTAGAAGTTCAGGCAGGTAAGGAAGAATGCATTTATGTGATGATTTTGATTTTTTTTACTAGTGTTCATTTGTGGTACCACGGTATTATTTACAAAACAACAGCCTACATTTTTATAAGTACTCTCAACCCCAGGGAAAGTGATGGTCTTTCTCTTTTAAGTTCCAGTTCTAAATTTTAGAGGAACTTTCAATCACTTAGAAGAGAATTTCACCTCCTTAATTCTGATGTTTATTTCCAATTAAAAGACATTAAATTAGTGTAATCAACTCCTTGTCTGGATTTGCTCCTTTAAGAATTCCAAAAAAACCTACAAGAAGTGTCTTACCTAGTTGGTAAAGTTGGGAAGATACATTGTACATATTCAGCTCAACTCTTATTTCTTTTTCTCTGAAAAAGACTGCTTTTTTCACAGAAAAAGAATTCCAACCAATCTTTTTTCCCTGGAATGTTCCCTAAGGATCTGAGGGCTAACCTTAAAAATTACATTTTTTTTCTATATTTTGTAATAAATTTTGAAAGGTAAGATGCAAACAACAAAGCTAAAAATAAACAAATAATTTAGTTGTGAAGATCCTTTTTCTTAAAGTTGGTATATAAGAAGTCAATCTAGTTATAATCTTAGATGTCTTATTAATGCCTTAGTTTCAAAAAAGAAAGATGTAACAGATATCTGTGTTAAACTTATTAAATGTATGGAGCCTTAAACATAAAATACATTCTCAGGTAGGCAGATAATTGGTAAATCTCTAACAGAGGCTGGATAGAGTAAAATGTTAGGGTATTTCTAATTTCTCACTTTTTAAATAATATTGTTGTTGTTGTTATGTGCCTTCGAGTCGCTTGTCACTCATAGCGACCCTATGTACAACAGCCCTAAACCATGCTCTGTTCTGTGCCAATTTCACTGTCTCTGACACACCTAGCCCAATACCCCAATCACCGAATCAATCCATCTCATAGAGGGTCTTCTCCTGCCCTGTTCCTCCACCCTCCCAAGCATGACGTCCTTCTTCAAAATCATATTATATGCTTGGATGTCAGTTATGGTCTCTTTGGGGTATATTCCCAGTAGTGGAATTGCTGGGTCAAATGGAATCTCTATTTGCAACTTTTTGAGAAAGCGCCATACCACCTTCCACAGTGGTTGCACCATTTTACACTTCCACCAACAGTGAATAATAAGGTTTCCAGTTTCTCCACAACCTCACCGCCATTTGTTGCCTGCTGTTTTGTTAAATTTTGCAATTCTGACTGGGGTGAGATGATATCCCATAGTTGTTTTAACAATCAATTTCTTAGGAGCTAAAAACTAAGCCATTTTCAGCTCCAGACTGAAACAAAACAAAAACAGCAAAACTCAAGACTGTTAGAAAGTTGATGTTTCTTCCCAATGAAGTCAGTTTTATGACAATAGCATCTCTCTGCTCTCTGTGCCTTTACTCTGCCTTGAGAATTTAGAGTAATGGACTTATTGATAAGACTAAAACTTGAAAGAAAACTAGGTTAGCAGAGTCAGTCTCACCTCTCTTCTTAATAGCTCTTGACTCCCAAATAGAAATTTCCGTTGTTTTAGGTACAGATAGTTTCCTAGTACCAGGTGGCAATTAGTGTCAGTCCGGGAAGACTCTGCCGGTTGGTTCCAACTCAGTAGTAGTCCATGTATATCAATGTAGAACTGCTCCACAGTTTCCAATAGTTGCTTTTTCAGATGCAGAGAACCAGGTCTATCTTCTGCCGCACCTGTGTGGACTCAAACTTCAATTTTGGTGAGCAATTTTAGTTCATTAATTCTTCACATCAAGGATGAACTCTGGCTGGGCGTGTGGGTATTATTAGGTAGGTGATGTCAAGTGGACTACAACGCATAGCAATTTGATGAACAACAGATGTGAACCTTGCCCTATCCTGTCACATCTTCATGATTTCTGATATACTGACCCCTTTGTTACAGTCACTGTGTCAATTCATCTTGTTAGGAACCTTCTTTTCTTTCTTTGACTGAGTATCTGTGATTAATTCTGGGGTCTTGTTACCTAGCCTATTGGGCCCTAACATTTTAGCCTTAGGGGTTTTTTTTTTGTTTTTTGGTTTTTTT
>NW_006399768.1:10169864-10179185 GCF_000299155.1 Elephantulus edwardii | reverse complement strand
CATTCATCTATTTTATCTTCTCCTGGTTGTAAATTTTTCAGAATACAGGGAAGACTCTTTATGTTGTGGATTAGCACTACTAAAATTTTTCCAAGAAAAGCATGATCTTTAACATTATTTGTTACATTAATAGAATAGGGCACATTGATTGGCTAAAATCATAATTAGAATTATTTAGAATTTTGAAGGAAGTCATGAGTACCTAAAAAAATGGCATAATGATACTGTAACAGTTAACATTAAAACTAGACTATTCAGCATTACCTTGTCCAGAACATTAGATTTCCTGAAAAGATAAAGTTTGATTATATATTTGTCATCTTAGCCAGCAACTGATAAGCAAAGATGTCAGCTTAGAGTCTAAGTTGTGCCTAATCCAGGCCATGGTCTTTGTAATTACTTGCTATGCATTAGAGAGCCAGAAGATGAGTAAGGATGAAAGATGAAGAACTGATGCCTTTCAGTTGTGGTGCTAGAGAAGACTATTGAAAATACCAGGGACCCCTAAGAGAAAATAACAGGACTATCTTGAAGAGCGTGAAGCCATGTTTTTCCATGGAGGCAAGGATTTTTAAATTCCATCTCACACACTTTTGGCACATGGCCAGGAGGGATGGGTCCTTGGAAAAGGACATTATGCTCAGAAGACAGCCCAGGAAAGAGGAAGACCCCGAATGAGATGGATTGATATAGTAACTGGGGCAATGGGAGTAGGTGGTTTGAGTTAATGAAACTGGCTCAGGATAGGGCAGACTTCAGAGCTATTGTACATAGGGTTGCTATGAGTCACAGATAACCTGATGACACATAACAACAATAGTCTTAGCTTGATCAGAAAATATTGATAACATGATTATTTCCTAAGCAACATGTTTGAATTTGTATGAAACTTTAAATCAGAAATATTTTAGAATAAGTTTAGTCATTTTTATTTTAAGTCAGTCACCTATATTTTTAAATTTTCTACATCATGCAAACACTTTAAATGAGAGATATCATTTTCCCCCATCTGGTAAATAATCTCCTTTTATTCTTTCTCCCACCCCATGGTATTTTTAATAGAAATTTCAACAAAGGTTTACAGAGAACTTGGTTTTTCATTCATTCATTGTTGCACATTTTTCTTTCTATATCTCCTCCAGATCGTTAATCTTTGAAAAACAAATTACTCATTGTTGCACAATTTTCCCTCCAGCCCCTTTAGATAGCTGTGTAAAGGCATTAAGTCAAAAGACCTAATGGACAAAAGTTCATGAGTCATTATGAGTGTACTTCAACTCAAAGGCAATCAACAACAACAACAACAACAGTCCACTTCATTATGCAACTCTTATTCTGGACTATTTTCATGCAAATAATTGTTGTTGTTAATTGTCTTTCAGAACAGCAGAACTCATAGCGACCCTATGAACAAACACCTGAGCCCCTTTACAGCTATTAACATTTATCAAAGTGAATAGAATTTTCAGAGGCATGTTATTTAGGAAGTGGATGCCACCATTCCTGTTTCCAAACCTGTCATAGTATGTTTTGTGCGGTTTAGTCCCCTGCAATGTATAGTGACTCTATGTACAGCAACTCTGAACCCTTCCTTGTCCTGAGTCAGTCTCACTAATTCTGACACATCAGCCCCCATTACCTTAGTTACTGTAGTATCATCAATCCATCTTGATCCACTATATCGTCCCCCTCTCCTGCACTGTCCATTCACCCTTCCAAGTCTGATGTTCTTTTCCGAGGTCTGATCTTTCATGGCGATGTGCCCAAAGTAAGTGAGGTGGAGCTTCAAAATCCTAGCCGCTAAGGAGAGACTTTGTTTCACCCTCTCCAAGACAGACTTTTTGTTTTCTTGGCAGTCCATGGTATTTTTAAGACCCTTCTCCAGCACAACTGAGAAGCATCTATTTTCCTTCTGTCATCCTTAGTCATTGTCCAACTCTCTGAAGCATAACAAGTGATTGAGTAGATCATGGCCTGGATTAAGTGCACCTTTGTATCTAGATTGACATCGTTTTTCAGCACTCTGGAGAGGTCCATGACAGCAGATTTTCCCAATGCAATTCATCTTTTGAATTTCTAACTGCTGGTGTTAAGAGTGTTGATTGTGGATCCCAGTAAACTGTAATTGCTAACAACCTCAATCTCTTCTCCATCTGCAAATTGGCCCATGGAAAGGATCTTAATCTTCTTGATGTTGAGCTTCAATCCATATTTAAGACTGCAGTCTTTGACTTTTTACGGCAAGTGCTTTCAGGTCTTCTTCAGTTTCTGCAAACAAGGTTGTTTCAGTTGCATATCATAGGTTGTTAATAAGTCTTTCTCCAATCTTAATGCCACACTCCTCCTCATAAAGCCCTGCTTCCTGAATAATCTGTTCTGCATATAGATTGCAAAGGTACAGAGACTCCTTTCCTGATTTTGAACCATGCACTGTTTTTCCTTGCTCTGTTCTGAGGACTGCTTCTTGGTCCAAGTATAGGTTGCATATGAGAATGATCAAGTGTTCTAGGATTCCCATTTTTCTCAAGGTTAGCCACAATTTATAGTGATCCACATAGTCAAATGCTTTTGCATAGTCAATGAAACACAGATAGACATTCTTCGGGTACTCTCTGCTTTCTGTCAAGGTCCATCTGACATTGGCAACAATGTCCCTGGTGCCATGATCTCTTCTAAATCCATCCTGTATTTCTGGTAGTTTTCTGTCAAGTCTTTTCTTCAGCAGGATTTTGCTAGTATGTGATATTGTTCAATAATTTCCACACTCTGTTGAGTCACCTTTATTTGAATGGGGGTAAATATGGATCTCTTCCAGTCAGTTGGCCAAGTAGTTGTCCTCCAGATATAATGTTGTTGTTATTATTATGTGCCATCGAGTTGCTTGTGACTCATAGCGACCCTATGTACAACAGCCCTAAACTCTGCTCTGTCCTGTGCCAATCGCACTGTCTCCGACACACCCATCCCATTCACCCTAGTCACTGAATCAATCCACCTCATAGAGGGCCTTCCCCTCCTGTGCTGTCCTAAGCATATATTCCTTTTAAATAGTTCTTTGTTTTTGGTCAAACATTCTTGGAAGAAGTTCAAGTAGGATATTCCTTAAATGTAAGGGTGGTTAAACTTCATTCAAAAGAACATACTTTGTTTGTGCTGTTAGGAGGGGCTGTTCTTTGAAAAAGACAAATTTCTGGGAAAGTGGAGGGTCAAACATGCTTCTAAGTGGTATAGCACTGGTTTGTCCATTTGCTGTACAGAGGTAACTTGTGGTTGCTGCAATGCTGAACACTGTGACACTGATGTGTCAAACTCAATAATGGTTACCCATGGTGGACAGTGTTTGATGGAGCTCCCCAATTAAAACATGCTTGGAAGAAGGAGTGGCATTCACTTCCAAAATAGCTTCTTTCCAGAAACTCTATGAACTGGGAGAAATGATGAAAGTTATACGAGTGGTCAGGACTTTCATTCATACGGTCACTATGAGTCATCTACGGCTCGATGGCACCTAACAACAGCAACAACGACATGTCTGATAAAGAGCTTATATTTAGAATTTATGGACTACTTCAGTACCATAACAAGATAAAGCTAAACAACCCAATCTCAAAATGGGTTAAGAACATAAACAGACGCTTCACCAAAGACATTCATATGGCTAACAAACACATGAAGAAATGTTAAAAATCCTGAGCTCTAAGAGATACAAACTATGAGATATCATCTCACTCCAGTAACAAAGTTCAAAAGAGCAGCAAACAACAAATCCTGGTGAGGTTGTGGAGAAAGCGGAACCCTTCTTCACCACTGGTGGGTGTGTAAAATGCTGCAACCACTGTGGATGGCAGTATGGCACTTTCTCAAAAAGTTGGAGAGATATTATTTTTTAACTTAAATTCCATTTTATTTTACTATATAATAATTCACTAGATAAAAAATATTTCAGAATTCTTTAATCAGAGGATTTTATATAAGGAAACTTCCCCAACTGTAATTCCATAAGATGTTTTAATTCCTTTAGAAGTATAATTTTTCTGTTACACTTGTAATTAGTGAATATGTTATGTTAGGCAAGTATTAGATCATTTTCTTTCCTTCTTCTTTAAACTCCTAATGTGCTATTTTAAAGTAATTCAAGTATTTTATCTTCTTTCACTACTTAACTTGTATGGGTTTGGGGCAAGGTACAAAATGAAGTTAAGGTGGGGGAAAATCCCAGTCTATACTGCTGTAATAATCACTGCTTTTAGATATAATTTTTGTACATACATTACAATGGTAATAATAGTAAAATTTATAATTTTAAAATAATAATCACTAACCCTTTTAATAAGGAAAATCCCAATATAAATACTCTTATTAAACATAAAGCACAATATATAAAAAGGAGCACATTCAAATAATACAGTTTTCATGCTATCACAAAGCATATATTTTTAATTTCTTCTAACAAGCTCAAAATAATCATTGAGAACAATTCCTTTCCAAAGGTGAATTTATTTTGTTGTTGTTGTCATTATGCATCATGGATGGAGTTGGAACCAACTCCCAGATGACTCCCCAACAGCATTTCAGAGGTGGTAAATCACATGAGAGGAGATTGTCCAACTTTTTCCTATGGAGCAGCTGGTGGAATCAAACCCATGACTTTGAGTTGGCAGTGCAACCCCGTATCACTAGGCTACCAGAGTTACCTTGTTATTAGGATGTAAGTACTAATTTAAATATGTATGTTTAAAAAAAATTTAAAACTTATATAGAAATTCCCATGTTTAATGGAAACCTTTCTTTATAGAACTTAGAATACTGACATTTTGAATTTCATTTTTATAACTAGAACGAAATATAACTGTGGAGGCTTATCACTTTCTTGTAAACATACTTGGTGTCTCCATATAAGAGGAATGATATGTGAGAGGATGATAAAGAGTGAACAAAAATCTTGGGTCCAGATTTGCTTGACTTCTACTTCTCAGTTGTAACCTCAAGCAAACTTCAACTTCCCAGGTTCTCAGAATGAAAGAGGAATAAAAATAACTTCTACCTCATTGGATTGCTATGAAAATGAAATGGAATTCTAGTGGCCTACTAGTAAGAAACTGTGCTGCAATTCCAAGGCACTGGTTCGAATCCACCAGCTGCTCCATGGGAGAAGGATGGACAATCTCTTCCTGTTCGATTTACTGCCTCTGAAAACATGCCAGAGGGTCAGCTATGGGTTGGTTCCAACTCAGCAGCATACAACAACAACAACAAAAAAAATGTAAGTCTCATAATAGCAGGAAGAATTTACAATGTAGTTGGTGAATAAGAAAATACATATATATTCTCTAATCCTTGGAGGAAAGGATTCTGAAGCTTTGTGTGACATACTTTGGGCATGTTACCAGGAGGGACCAGCATGCTTGAAAGGATTGAGATACAGCAAGAGAGAAGAAGACCCTTGATAAGACGGAGTGATTCTGTAACGAAGGTAATGATGGTAGGTGTGTCAGATACAATAAGGCTGGCACAGGATAGAGCAGGTTCCAGGGCTATTGTATATAGGGGTCACTATGAGTCGCAGGTGACTCGACAGCACATACCAACAACAACAATTTTGTATATACTGCCTGTGCTAGAATGTTTTTCTCTGTTTTAATTTATTTTGAACAGAGTTACTCTACAAGATTAAACAGACATGTTAGATTCTCATTTATCATTTTTATTATTTCAGTTACACAGCAGATTTCTAATATCAGGTAGATTTTCATGCTTAAATCACCTTAAAATATTTGCCAAAACTAGCATTCTTTAGACAAAAAATTTCACTTTAGGGTATATGGGGGGAAAGAATAATTTGATTAGGCTATTTTCAACCTCTGGCAAAATGTGAAAGTATACAAATCAATTAGTACTCAGTTTTTAAAGTTAATCAGAGACACTATCATATTTCTACTAGTATTGAAAAAAACACCTACTTTTCTCAAGCTACATAGGAAAAACAAATATCACCTTGGTTCCATTTGAGCCACTAATCTTTCTTTGAGAACTAGACACCTCATTGTAATTAAAACATTTCTTTTATCCGTAATAGTATTACTCAAGATGATTGCTTAAAAAAAAAAAAAGAAGTCGTTTTAATGGTGGTTGTGTTACATGCCATCGAACCAATTACAACTCATATCGACTTTATTATGCACAATTACTCTGAATTCTGCTCTATTCTGAGTGAGTCTCACTGTCTCTGACACACCTACTCCCATTACCTCAGGGACTGTGTCAATTCATCTCATCCAAGATCTCCTTATTCTCACTGTTCTCCAACTCTTCCAAGCATAATGTCATTCTCCAAGGACTAGTCCCTACTGGCAATGTGCCAAAAGTATGTGAGATTCAGCTTCAAAATCTTTGCCTCCAAGGAGCAACTTGGCTTCACCCTCTCCAGGTCAGACATGTTTGTTCTCTTGTCAGTCCATGGTATGTTCACTGAACTTCTCTAACACCATAACTCAAAGGCATCAAGTCTTCTTCTGTCTCCCTAAATTATTGTCCTACTCTGTGATGCATAGCAAACAATTGCAAAGACTATGGCCGGGATCAGATGCACCCTAATCTCTAGGCTGGCATTGTTACTCTTCCACACTATGGAAAAATCACTAATAGCTGTTTTCCCTAATGCAATTTGTGTTTTGATTTCCTGACTGCTGGTGCCAAAAGCGTTGATAAGGAACTGATCAAGCTGAAATTGCTAACAATGTCAGTCTCTTCTCAATCTATAATGGTGCTGCCAATTGGCTCAGTTACTATTTTTTTAATTTAGCAAATTAACATGTTGGCTTCATTGGCTGCATCCTATGTGCCTATAATTCTGCCTATGGTAGATACAAAGGCATAAAGGAAACAGGCATGACTACTGAACTAATAAGGCAAGTTAGAGTTCAAATATTGTGCTTATAGATATGTTAGGTACCACTGAGTTGAGTACGGCCCATTAAAACCCTATGAACAACAGATCTGAACCCTTTTCTATCCTGAGCACTCCTTCCACTCTCTGACACATCTGAGCCCATTCAGCAGCCACTGTGCCAATTCATCTGGTTGTGGGTCTTCCTCTCTTCCACCAACCCTCCATCTTTCCAAGTATGATGTCTGTCTTTGTGGATTAACATCTCCTGTGTTTGTATTTACCAAAAATATTATGAAATCTTTAAGAATATCTTTAAAATGAAAAGACTGGTTATACAAATCAAATGTTTCTTTCATACACTATTTTCCAGTTTCCATTGAAACAAGGATTATTGGTATCGTTCTAGACAGGAGATGTTACAGATTGAATTCTATCATTTAAAAAAATGGGTTGGATCCTAACTCTTTCACTGTAATCTTTTTTGTTAATAGGATAATCTTTGTTACATTAACGAGATCATAGCATTGTAAACTCACTGTTGTTGATTCTGACTCAGAGACCCTCTATCCGGTTTCCAGAGTTAATATATCTTTGTGGGAGGAGTCTGCCCATCTTTCTTTCGCAAAGCATCTGGTAGACTCCAACGACTAATTTTTTGGCTAACACTGCATCACCAGTACTCCTGGTTTTAGCTCTTTTATCTCAGGGTAGGATGGGTCCTAAAACTAAGCACTTTGGATTTCTAAAAATCAGATTATATATAGAAGCAAGCATATACTAGGGGAGACAAAAGTACATGATAATCTTCTATATATCAAGAGACTATAAGCTTCTTCAAACCAGGATTACATCAAAAGAAATAAATAAATGAGATCAAAACCTTGACTTGAAATGATAACATTGAAAATTATGAAAAAATAAATTTCTTCTTGTTAAGTCAGTCACTTGTGATATTTCCATTATAGCATTATTAACTGACTCAAACAGGAACTAAAAGTTGTTGTCTATAAAAAGAACTATTGGAAAAAGCTTTAATTTTAAATGAAAGACAAAGATATCAATGGCACCACCTCTTTATTTCCTTAAACAAAGATGGGATGTCTATAATTATGGTCACACCAGTTGTCATGAGGTCAATTTCAACCCATAAAAGCCCATACGTATCAAAATAGAACTGTATTCCATATGGCCTCCAAAAGCTTGTTTTGGCAGTTGATGTCCAAGAGTCTTCTGAATGGACTTAAATGTTCTATTAGAATACAAGCAACTGATAAAGTGATGAGAGAATATGATGGAGATGGACTTCTCCTCACTGGACTACAGAACCAATAACCTTGGTTGTCTTTGCTTCTAATCATGCTGAAAACTACCCATTATATATTCATGCTGAATTTTCTTGAATCTTATCCCTATTTCATATAAAAGCATTATTACCTTCATTTCTCAAGTAAGAAAAAAAAGTGATGTTTGGGATTAACATGTTCAACGCTGAATGTGTTACGTAGCTCTGTAACAGTGCTTAATAATATTAATGCAAAGCTTGAGTTGTAGACAAACTTTTATGCAAGTAATCCAAAAGATAAGTTTGGCAATGTAAGCATTCTGTACATTTACATTTCTAAAATTGTCATTTTTCTAAAAAACAAACCCAGAACATCTTAGGTTAGCCTTTTTAGTCCTCAAAATTTCATTATTTTCTTTTTTTCCTGTGATACTGTAAGTGGCGAGAAACTGAATGTAATATTGAAGAAACATGGTTTGAGGCCAGTAGCTGCTCCGCGGGAGAAGGATAGACAATTAACTGCCTCTGAAAACCCACTACGGGGTCAGCTATGGGTTGATTCTGACTTTATGGTGTATAACAACAAGAATATTATCATATTTTATTTCTTTTTTATTTTTTTATTTGCATACAAGTTTACAAATCGTATTGGTTTTTATTCCATCATCCATACCATTTTGTTTTCTAACACTTATAATTGATTAATGTAACTACTTACAATATCTGATCAACTTCTTATTGCATATTGCCTTTTCCTTCCCCCAATTTGCCTATTATTAATCCTTACTCTCTTATCCTTCCCTTTTTATCCCTGGTAGCTACGAGACTAAAATACTTTTAATTAGCGTTATATTAGTATTAATGACATCTCTTGATAATTCCTGTTCATCCCTGAACTTTTCTTAACTTTACAAAAACCTAGCAAGAAAAGAAAAACCTTTATTTTTCTTACATGTAAAAAAAGAATGCAGGGAAATGTAAGAAACCCTAAATATAAATAATAAGATTTATGGAAGAGAAACCTCTCTAGTTCTTTTACTTAATATTTAGTTTTTCCAGTTAAAAAGTATTCGGTAATAACATATCAGATAAGGGACTTATATCCAGAATTTATGAAATACTTGAGCACCACAACAAGATAAAGGTAAAT
>NW_006399768.1:10169061-10169764 GCF_000299155.1 Elephantulus edwardii | reverse complement strand
TATATATTATATAACCATTAGAGAAATGGTTTTCATTAGCAAACAATTTTAGAACTCCAGATATATCACAACTTAAGTAGCTAAAAGGGGTTATTCTGAAATAGTCAAAGGTCATTTTAAAAATTTCATTTTAATTGTCACTTTTATCCTGGACAATTTAATCAATGAGTAGAGTGTTGCAGGCTACTTTCTTGAAAACTTCACTTTCCTTGTTTCATGTAACAATCAACTAGCAGGAAGTTTTAAGTCATCATACTATTTGTCTTGTAATCAAGAATTAAATTTTGGAACCAGACATAGTTTCTAATGTCTGTTCTACCCATGTAACAAATCACTTAACCCCACTAAAGTTGATGTCATCACATATTTCTTTATCTTAATGGAAGGATCATGCTGAGATTATGAATTCAAAATCAAGTTCATTGCCTGGCATTCAACATATTCAGCTGTAAAGGGAAAAACATATCAAGCTCTCTTAAAGAAAATTGAAGAGACTTATCTAAGACAATATGTTATTCAATCATAGGGGCATGGAAGCCTCTGAAATTCATGATTCTCAGGGAAGTGTCTGAAAGTCATAAATCCCAGGGAAGGGCATAAATCAAACATAAGAATAACAATCACAATAGTCTGATAGGTTACAGTGATTGAGGGCACTCAAATGTAGAGCAAAGAAAAGCATGATCTTTTTTTTTTTTTTTTA
>NW_006399768.1:10113962-10156522 GCF_000299155.1 Elephantulus edwardii | reverse complement strand
TGTCATCACAGGAGTCTAGAGCGAGGGCTACACGGTGGAGGGGACCTGGGGGAGGGTTTGTAAAACAATGAAAGAATCTTTTCTTTTACTTTTCCATAAAAAAAAAATACAGGCAGAGTGTGAAATTGACACACTAATGTAAAATCACATTATTTGGTTTGGAAATTTCTCTTCAAACTGGCACATAACCAAAGTCATAAAACAAAGGGTGAATATATCTCCCACAGAAAAATTCCTGCTATAAAAAATATCATGCACATGGTTGTCTACTGTCAAAAAGTTAATTTCCCTCATGAAAATGTTTCTCCTGAATTACACAAGTTCTGAAAAACAATTGAATTTTTTAAGTTTAAGTATTTTCATTCATAATTTGCACTGTATCCTGCCATTGATACTTATTTTAATCCTCTATTGATTTCTGTGGGAATTCTTTATGTAGAATGAAGGCAGGATATAACTCTAAAGGAATTTCTGCAAAGTAGGTTTCCACTTTCATCTCTTTGTGTTTGACTTTTATTAAAGTTTAGTTCATAATGTTTGTACCTAAAAATGAGTAAACAAGGTCAAGCTGTGATAAGGTCTTTTTTTCCTACACTCAAAATGAAAGGTCAATGTGAATGATAATATTTCACAGGAAATGCCTTTGAAATTATTTGTAACCCATATTTTTAGTAACTTCCCTGAAAAAGGAGAGAGACATTTTGTATTATTAAATATGCCCATATTTTTACTTCACATAGCTCTAAGTATGTGATGTTATGATACAGTAGATCTACCTCAATTATATCCACCTCAGCCACTTCCTTCATACTAAATACAATATTCTAGTCACCTAAATTTATATTAATGATGATCTTAGTACTATGAATTTTGGAGTATTATTTTAAGCAGTGTTTAAACAATTCAGTGTAAAAAATGGTATGTATGTTTTCTTTTGCACATTGTACAAAATACATACAAGTTAAGATGGGAGGAAATTTAAAAATTAAAAGGTTTGTTGTAATTGTTATGTCATCTAATTTCCTAATATTTTAGTTTACCTATAAATTGAAATTAAAACAAAAATTTCATAATTCATTTTCTAACATATCTGCTAAAGAAGAATTGAGAAAGGAGAGAGTAATGTTATTAAGAATGAGCTGAATCATAGTTTTTGCTTAATAGTCTTTGGATAGGCATCAGGACATCAAAAGATGTATACAATTTATTTTTTTCTAATGTCAAGAAAATATGCGATAGCGGTAAAAATTGCACAAGAGAATTATCTTGTCTATAAAACGCAGTATTTTCTATTGCTCTGAGACATGATATGCATATATCAAAGAATTAAAGCATCAGCATAGCTCAATAATAGAAGGGCGGCATATGGGGCCCAGGTAATAAAAGGAGTTGTGGAAAATTTTATCTCCAGTAGAATTCTGGTTTTATCAGTACACATAGTAACCTTATTTCCCCAAATTTCCCAAATGTATAGTTCAGATTTATTTACTTAAATATTTGAAATATCCTCATATCAGATTCCTGGACTTGTGGTTAGAGTTATCATAACATTAAAATCCGTAGAGGGAAGAATGGTGAAACTTCATCTCACGTACTTTGGATTTGTTGTCAGGGGTGAGCCAGTCCTTAAAAAAGACATCATGCTGGGAAACAGGGAGGGAGGCTTATATAAAGAGAAGCCGGATCTCAACAAGATTGAAGCATAGTGACCTTAACAATGGGTCCAATCATATCAAAGCTCATGAAGATGGTATGGGTTTGTTCTTCATAAGATTGTTGTGGGTCATAGTCTACTCACACTGACAACAAATCATAGGCAAGGATATATTGTTGGGTCATGCCCTTGAGAGTGACAAATTGTTGCATCTTGCACTCCTTAGAAAAGATACAATATTTGGCAAATCTCTCTAGATTTTTCTATGCATTGCTTCATACCTAGAAAATGATGCTTTGGCCATGCATGGGGTAAAATAACAAGGCCTAAAGGAAGAAGGTTGTCTACAAACGCAGTATAACCACAAGAAGACACAATTGACAACCCAGCTCAAAAGAAATTATCTGTATAAATGGAATCTTATAGTCCAGGAGGCATTTTATACACTGAATTAGAAATTTTAGTAAAGTGTTGTGCCCTGGAAGCACTTTTGTTTGGGACCACAAGTTTAAAATATGAGGAAACCACCATCTTTGGCAGTGGCTCATTATGGGAAGTTTTGTGTTTCCTACTCCTCCAGCTTTGAATTCTACGGGGTACAACTCTTATTCCTTAAGAAATAGTGGTAAACTTAACAGCTAATCACAGAATGCCAAAATATAAACATACTGTTTTGGAAGTGCAGCCAGAATGCATGGAAATGCAGCAAATATGGTGAGACATTATTTTATATAATTTGAGCATGTCATCAGGAGGGGCCAATCTTTAGAAGACAACATATTCCTGATTAGAAAAGTGATAAGGTCTGTGAAAGAGGAAAGATCCTCAACAAGAGGAATTGACAGAGTGACTGCAGAGTGACACTCCACTAGCCGTACAGAGGTAACTCGTGGTTGCTGAGATGTTAAACACTGTGAAACTGATGTGCCAAAAGTGATATTGGTTACCCATGGTGGACAGTGTTTGGTAGAGCTCCACGAGTAAAACAAGATTGGAAGTAGGAGTGGCATCCACTTCTGTAATAGCTTGCCTCCAGAAAACCTATGAACCTGGAGAAAGGATGAAAGTCACACAAGTGTTGAGGACTTTTGTTCATAGGGTCACTATGAGTCGCCTGCGACTCCATAGCACTCAACAACAACAACAATATTTAACACCATTAAAACACTGGCAAATACTTACGAATCATAAGCTCTGAATATAGTGGATACCAAATCACAGAAAGGTTAAGGAAGTAGGCTGAACTCACAAAGAAATCTGCTAAGCATAAAAATCAACCACTCTCATTTATATGATTTATGAAAATCTAAATTATAATGAGTTGAATAATACCACACCTTGCATCATTTTCTAGGACATAGTCTATAAGGAATTGTATGGTTAACTCAAAGGCCATGCCTCTCTAGAAGTTGAAATCTGCCAGCAGCTTCATGAAAAAAAAAAAAAAAAAAAAGATAGACAGTCTCCTCCTTTGGGATTCACAGCCTCCAAAAACCAATGGAGGGTCAACAATGAGTTGATCCCAACTCAAATCAATGAGTAAGCAAGTGAGTGGCATGTTCAGTCATTTACTTAGAGTAAAGGCATTATTTTGTATCATAATCATCAGGATATCTACTTATATAGAGTCATCTGAGGATCCGGGCAGTATCACAGTATCCACTGTGTCATAAAGGTCAAATATATGAGTTGCTTACATTATAGCTTCCACCAACTGAAGAGTATACTTGTTCTTTGGGTCAAAGGAATTTTAGGGAAACTTTTATTTGGGTCTCCAGTTCACAAATATATGTTTGATGTTGCTTTCAAAATAAAAACAAACAAATGAACAAAAACCCACTTAATATTTATCTCAAGAATAGAAAACAGTACATAGGGGCATAGAGTTATAAGTGTCTTTCTGAAAGGGCCAGAGGGAGTGGGAATAGCACAGCTCCTTCCTCACTGCCCCAGAGTGTAAAGTAGAAAAGAGCTCACAGTCCAGCCCCATGGTGCCTCTAGAACCACTCCAACAGCAAAGGATCCATTTGTTCATGTTGACTCTGAGACTTTATTCACAGTTGTGGTATCAAAAATAAGGTTTATCAGGGAAATAAGTTGGGGAATGAGAGAGGCAAAGAATACCACACAATACAAGTCCAAGTCAAGTCCAGCAATCTTAAACCAGATTAACAAGAAACACAATTCCTTAATTAGTAAAATTCCTAGTTTCAATCTAGCAGTCAAATCCAAATTATCCAGCAAGATTTGCCTCCGAGCAGTAATGTCAGCTTCTCCTTCAAGAATCTGACAAGAAAGCTAAAATCTTTACTGTGGTCTTTATCTCACAGTTCCTCTGATAATACCTTGCCAGTTTCTCCACAGTAATGTCACAGTGGCTCCATCACCATCACCAAGGTCTTGCCTTTAGACTCTCCCTTTCAACTAGGGTCTTGCTCCAGTCTCCCTCAAATCTTGCTGCCCATTATGGTGGGAAGTGTTCTCTCTCTAGTACTCTCTCTGTCTTCTCTCTTCTCTCGCTCTCGCTCTCACTCTCTCTCGCTCTCTCTTCCTCTCCCTCACTCTTGCTCTCGTTTTCTTACTCGCTTTCTCTCTGTCTCTCTCTAGCTCTCTCTCTCTCTCCCTCTCTCTCTCTGTCTCTCTCTTTCATCCTATTCTCACAACTGTTGAGAATTTTTAAGACCATGTGTCTGCAGTTAAAGTAGCTGGAGACCAGAAGGAGGTAAGGTACTGGATAAAAAGGGCCAACTTCAGCCTAACACTACAATTTCCTATTATCTTTTTTTTCCTTTTGAGGGAAATTCTTTGGGCCATTTTTGTTGTTATTGTTAGGTTCCATCAAATCGAATAGGACTCATAGCAGCCCTATACAAAAGAGACCTGAACCCTCTCTTATCCTGCATCATCCTCATTGTCTCTGACACGATGGAGTCCATTGCTGCAGTCACTGTGTCAATCCATCTCTTTCGGGGTTTCCACTCTTTTAAGGATCCCTTATATTTCCAAGCATAATGCCTATTTCAAAGTAAAAGCTTCTAGCAATACGCTCAAAGTATTAAATTTGAAGCTTCACTATCTTTACCTTCAAGTAGCACTTTGGTTGCACTTTTTTCAAGACATATCTGTGTACTTTTGACAATATTCATCACTATTCTCCAAAACCATTCTAAAGGAATCAAGTTTTCTTCTGACATCAACATCAAGAAAACAAATATTTTTTTTACCACTGGGCCAATAGGCAGCATCATAATGGACAGTGAAGTGATTAAGATTGTTAACAGTTTTAGTTTACTGGGATCCACAATCAACACTTTTGATACCAGCAGCCAGGAAACAAAAAGGCAATTACATTGGAAAAGTCTGCTGTCTGAGACATTTCTACAGTACTGAATAACAGTGATGTCAGTTTAGAGACTAAAATGTGCCAGTTCCAGGCCATGGTCTTGGAAATTATGTGCTGTGTATCAGAATGCTGGGAAATGACTAGGGTTTATAGAAGCAGAATTGATGCCTTTGAACTGTGGCGCTGGGAAGAGTATGAATATACCATGGATGCTAAGGGAACAGGTTTATCCTGGAGAGGGTGAAACCAGGCTACTCCTTGGAGGCAAGGATTTTGAAGCTTTGTCTGACATACTTTGGGCATGTTTCAAGGAGGGACCGGTCCTTGGAGAGGGATATCATACTTGGGAGGGTGGGGGACAGTGCAAGAGAGGAAGACCTTCAGTGAGACGGATTGACTCAGTGGCTAGGGTAATGGTGTAGGTGTGTCAGAGACAGTAAGGTTGGCTCAGGATAGAGCAGGGTTCAGAGCTGTTTGTTATATATAGGGTCTCATAAGGTACAATCCTTATTCATTGTCCAGATCTCAGATGCATAGCAAGTGATTGAAAAGATCATGGCCTGAATTAGGCACACCTTATTCTTCAAATTGCTATTGCTCTTCAGTATATTGGAGAGGTATCTGGCATTGGATTTGCCCAACTCTACCTGATTTCCTGACTGCTGATCCCAAGGGTGTCAATTATTGATCTCAACAAGATAAAAACAACTTCAATCCTTTCTCCATATATCATGATGTTATATATTAACTCAGTGATGAGGACAATTGTTTTCTTGATGTTGAGATGTAATCCACACCAATGGCTGTAATCCTTGATCTTCTACAGCAAGTGTTTCAAGTCGTCTTCATTTTAGCAAATAAGGCTTTGCTATCTGCATCATACAGGTTTTGGATGAATCTTCCTCTGATTCTGATGACACACTCTTGTTGATAGAGACCAGCTTTCCAAAATATGTCAGGAAATTTGGAAGACAGCTGCTTGGGCAACCATGTGGAAGAGATCCATATTTGTTTCTATTCCCAAGAAAGGTAATCCAACAGAATGTAGAAGTTATCAAACATTATCATTAATATCACATGTAAGCAAAATATTGCTGAAGATTCTACAAAAACTGCTAGAACAGTATATGAGCAGGGATCTGCCAGAGGTTCAAGTAAAATTTAGAAGAAGTCATGGAACTAGGGACATAATTGCTGATGTCAGATAGATCTTGGCTAAAAGCAAAGAATACCAGAAGAATAGCTATTTGTGTTTTATTAACTGTGCAAAAGCATTTGACTGGGTGGATAACAACAAACAATGGTTGACATTAAGAATGAGAATTCCAGAACATTGAATTGTGTTCATGAGAAATCTATTGTCTAGATCTAGGAGCTGGTGTGCAAATGGAGTAAGGGATTACTACATGGTTTAAAATTAGGATATGTATGTGTCAGAGTCATATCTTTCTCCATATCTATTTAGTCTGTATGCTGAGCCTTAGAGAAAAAGACCATTATAAACCTCTGGATGTGGCAGGTCCTCTGCTCTTTTATTGGTTTTCATACAATAATTCCATCTACATGTGTTTCATGCAGGTACATTGTGTTTTATACAATCTTTCATTTACATTGTGTTTTATACAATCATTTGCTTACAATGTGTTTTGTTCACTCTGCTCTATACAATCTTTCATATACATTGTATTTTTTAAATTATTATTGCTCTATGCCAAGTATTACCATATCTTTACAAGTCCGTATTGAATCTTTCCCATTCCTTCATCTTTTCATCTGCCCACTACCCTCTGCTACTCTAATGATTTCCCTCTTTCTCCCTTTTCCACCCCTTTTCTCTTTTCCCTTCTCCTTTTGAAAATTTATACACATCTTGTTCAGTTACCCTTCAGTTTTTACACTAATGGTCTTACACAGTATTAATCCTTATGAGGCCGAGTTAGTTCACCTAGTATAATACTCGCTACACATCACCATGTTATATAGTATTTTATGAAATTATTTTTTTCTTAGTGATGTGTAGTATTCTATTGTGTGAATATACCAAAAGGACATGAGAATACTCTAGGTGTGACTTCTGTCACTCCTTTGATCATCAACTTTGATTTGGCTGATCTGACTAGCTACATGAATGTCTTTTTCCTTCCTCACCACTCCATGAGAGTCCCTCCTGAAGCTGAGTGCTTGATTGAAGAAGATAACCTACCCAAAAGAAGTAGGATCATTCTTCAGTCAAGAGTATATGAGTAGCTGTGCTCCCCTGCTAGAACCTCCAAACAAGCTCTCAAGGTCCTGTACTTTTGTTGCATTTATTTCCCATATTGTGGCATGCGTTTGTCCTACCAAAGTAATAGGGACTAGTGCTTGGTTGTTTTTTATTTGTGTTGTAGATTCTGGTATTTTTTTTGGTGGTCCCCCCCCTCCCTCTCCTATTTATGTAATATAAGGGAAGTGGTCACAGGGATTTCTTGAACTAATCAGTCTAGTTACTTGTACCTGCAGAGTGACATAGGCCACAGATGTGGAGAATTTCATTTTTATAATATCACTAATATTATTTTGGATTCATACCTATTGTTGTTGCTGTATTATTTTGGATTCATTCCTATATATTGCTGTTGCTGTTGTTGATTTCCATTGAGTCAAGCATGACTCATAGTGACCCCATGAACAAAAGGCCTGAAACCCTTCCACAACGATCACCATTTATCAAAGTTCACAGAGATGGTGGCTGAAAGCAGGGAGTACCAGAAGAATGTCTATCTTTGTTTCATTGATTACACAAAAGCATTTGACTGTGTGGATCATAACAAACTGTGGCTAACTCTGAGAAGAACAGAAATCCCAGAACACTTGATTGTGCTAATTCGAAACCTATATTTGAACCAGGAGGCAGTGGTCAGAACAGAGCAAGGAAAAACAGCATGGTTCAAAATTGGGAAGGGTATATGCCAGGGCTGTACCCTGCCTCCATACCTTTTCAATCTTTAAGCAGAATAGGCTATCCAGAAGGCTGAGCTCTATGAGGATAAATGTGGCATCAGGATTGGAGAAAGAATCATCAACAATCTGCATTACGCAGATAACACAACCCTTCTTGCTGAAACTGAGGAGGACCCAAAGCACTTGCTGTGGAAGGTCATGGCCTGGAGTCTTCAGTATGGATTGAGACTCAATATCAAGAAAACAAAGATTCTCACCACTGAGCTGATTGGCAGCATCATAATAGATGGTGAAGAGATTGAGATTGTTCACAGTTTTGGTTTGCTTGGCTCCACAGTCAACACTCTTGGCACCAGCAGCCAGAAAATTAAATGATGTACTGGGATGGGAAAGTCTGTGTTTAGAGAACTCTCTAAAGTGCTGAAAGGCAAGGATGTCAGTCTGGAGACTAAGGTGTGCCTGATATTGGTCATGGTCATTGCAATCACTTGCTATGCATCAGAGAGCTGGACAATGACTAGGGATGATAGAAGGAGAACAGCCCAATATAGTATGTGTTTGTTGTTATGTGTCATTGAGTTGTTTTCAATGTATAGTGACCCTATGTATAGCGTCTCTGAATCTTTCCCTGTCCTGCGCCACTCTCACTAATTCAGATACACCAACCTCCATTTTCCCATACACAGTATCAATCCATATCATCTGGTGTCTTCCTTTCCTGCACTGTCCCTCCATCCCTCCGAGTATGACGTCCTTCTCCAAGGACCAGTCTTTCCTGGCCACATACCCAAAGTATGTGAGAGGGAGTTTCAAAATTCTAGCCTCCAAGCTTATATTTAATAATTCCTAAACATGTAGTAAAGCATTCCTCATAAAAGCTTAAGTGGTTTTTGCTATTTTATTCACGTACTAGAACAATTCCCCTATAATTTCTATGAGTTGCAGTCAACTCAAAGGCCCCTTACAACAACCTAATCCTGAAGAAGAAGACACTATTATTATTATTATTATTGTTATTATTATTACTCTATTTCACAGTAGTAATTATAATAGGTCAAGGAGTCAATGTGATTCTAGCTATTGATAGGAATATTTATTTTAATTTCCAAGAGTATTTGGAGAAAAAATTATTTGCTAGGTTGTAGCCTCTGGTCAAAATTTCATTGTTACCTAAACCTTACTAGCATGATTTTCAGTAAACTTTACTAGAAATTTGTACTTTATAAATTCTCCATCTCTCATTGCCATTGAGTCAGAACAGACTTATAGATGATGCTCTTTTGGGTTTATGAATCTATAAATCATATCAGAAGAGATTGTTGGTGGGTTGTGTTGTTGTTGTTGTTGTTTTTAAATTTTTGTTTTTGTTTTTTGCTTATGGAGCTACTGGTGGATTCAACTCTGGTTTAGAAGTACTACTCCCTACAGACCATGCTAACAGATTTCTATAACGACTTTACTTGAAATGTGTACAATAGAAATTTTTAAAACTCAATTCATTGCCACAGAGCCAGAACTAAGTCATAGATGACACTCCAGCAGATTTTTAGAGGCTGTAAATTGAACAGGAGAAGATCGCTGATATTTCTCCTATGAAAGAGCTGATGGATTTGAACTGCCTGCCTTGGGGTTGGCAGCACAATTCTTTACCCACTAGACCACCAGAACTGGTTAGTACTATGATAAATAGAAAAGAATGATAGCATGTACCTTTTGACATATCAGTTATTAGAGAAATTTAAAAAACAAAACGTAGTTGGTTTTCTTTCATTATTTGGGGTCCATGTTATTCTGAAGCAATGTCAATTTATCTTTTAGAGTCTAATATCTGACTAAGAGATAGCCTAGCCTTCTGGCTTAGAAACTTTAGAATTATATGTTTAGAGAAGTATCAACTCCCTTCCATATCATGATCAAAGAAAGAGTTAAAACTTTGCAGTCAGATAATAAGATAAGTTAGATCCTTGTTCTCCTAATTCTTCCTCTAGTTTAAAAAAGGGCCCAAGTATTTTACCTCAAAATTCTCCAAGTTTTGCAAATATATAGCTGTGAAAAGTTCTACAATGATTTTCAGAACTCAAACTTTGATAACAGATTAGAACAATGGTAGTTCAGAAGAGGGAAAGTAAAAAAAAAAACCACACAAAAAACCAAAACACAGGATTTCAGTTAGAGAACTTCTAGAAATTAAAACTGGATTCAAAAGAGTTGATGACATGAGAAATATCACTGCTGTTGGAAGATGGATCTTAGCTGAAAGCAGAGAATACTAGAAAGATGTTTTATTTATTATACAAAGTGTTATTTATTATACCTGTGTTTTATTTGTTATACAAAGATATTTGACTATGTGGATCTTACTAAAATATGGATAATATTAAGAATAACGCAAATCCAAAAACACTTAAATGTACTCATGTGACACATAGACATAGACCAGTACGCAGTTATCCAAACAGAATAAGCAAATGGTGCATGATTTAAAATAGAAAAATGGTTTGCTTCAGACTTGTATATGTTTTCTATATCTATTGAACATGCATCCTGAACAAAACATTCATTTGAGAAGCTGTGCATATGAAGATGAATGTGGCATCAGGTTTGGAGGAAGACACATCAATAAAATGCAATATGCAGGTAACACAACCTTGCTTACACAAAATGAAGAAGACTTCATAAACTTACTGCAGAAGATCAAATATCACAGTATTCAATATGGATTACATCTCAGCATCATGAAAAAAAATTTCTACTGGACTAATAAGTTACATCATGATAAATAGATAAAAGACTCAAGTTACCAATGATATAATTTTACTTGGATTCACAATCAACATCCTTGGTAGTAGCAGTCAAGAAATCCGAAGACAAGTTGCTTTGGGAAAAGCAGTTATCAAGGACATCTACACTATGCCAAAAAGCAAGGGATGTCAGATTGAAAACTAAGGTGTGCCTGATCCAAGCTTTGACATTTTCAGTAGTTGTTTCCTACACATCTGACAGTTGAACAATTAATATGTTAGACTTAAGAAGAACCAATGTATTTGAATTGTGGTACCAGTGAAAAGTATTGAGCATACAAACACTGCTAAAAGAACAAGCTGGTTTTGGAGGAAGAGCAGCCAAGATGCTCCTTGAGCCAAGAATGTTGAATCTTTCTTTGCACATATTTTCAGGAGAAGCCAGTCCTTCAGAAAAGGCATTATGCTTTGAAAGTTAGGTCAGGAAAAGAGAGGCCAACCCTCAAGGAGATGGATTAGCAGTGACTAACAATTGACTCACACAAGACAAAATCATGACGATGGTACAGGATAGTGCAAGGTTCTGACCTGTTGTTCTTATGATTGATATGAGTTGTAGTCAACTGGACAGAATCTAAGAACAACATGTAGGAGACCTTGGTTCAATCTAGGAACAAGAAAGATGGCCAGCCTCTCATGCTTTGGGTTGCTGGGGACCTAGGGACAAGAAACTGGACTACAGCCCCAAAGTTTCAAATCCACCAGATGCTCTGCATAGCGTGATGGGTGAGGAGGCAGCAGCCTTTCTGGAGAAAGATGGACAGTCTAGTCCCATATGATTTACCATCTCTGAAAACCTACTGAAGGGTCAGCTATAGCTCAGTGCTGACTCAGACAGCAAACAACAGCAATACAACTCATCTACCAGAGAAAACTTGTGTGATGGATGATACTGAGAAGGTTTCTGTGGAGCCTGCAGATTAAGAGAGTCTAGGAAGAAGGGCTTGGTAAACTATTTGCAAAAATTAGTCTGTTCTTGTTAAATACTTTCTAGTCCATTATGACTCAGTGACTTTATGGACAATAGATCTGACCCTTATCCTCTTCCATCCTCATCATGTCTGGCACACTTGAGCCCACTGCTGCACTCACTGTGTCAAACCATTTCTTTGAGGATCTTCCATCATTAGCCAATAGAAGCCCTCCAAGTCACAATAGTCTAGTTCTACTGTGTATAGGGCTGTCATGAGTCAGGAATGTCTCAATAACAACTCATATGATAGTGACAACAGCATAAAAGGACTCAGTCTTGGGTGGGTTAAAGCTTAGCTTTTGACCAAAAATTAAAAAAAAAATTCTTTTTGCAAATTAGATTTCACTGAAAAATGCTAGGATTAAGATTCATATACTATTGCTGAGATACCACTGAACGGTTTCTTCTCGTGCATGCCCGAACTCCTCTTCATCGAAACATCTTACGAGCCTGGGGATAGAATGACAAAATAAACAAATCTTTCTTTGAAAAAATGCAGCAAACGTGCTCTTTGGAAACAAGCATGGTAAGACTTTGTCTTACATACTTTTAACGTGTTATCAGGAGAGACCTGTGCTTGAAAAAGATGTTAGGCTTAAAAAATTAGAGGATGAAAAAGAAATTAGAGGATGAGCCAAAAAAAAATCCTCCACAAGGTGAACTGACAGACTTCACAAATGGGCTTTAAAAAGCAGAGTGGATAAATTATGTATACTGCTTTGAAACAGATGAGGGAGAGAACAGTTTGAAAGAGAAGAATGAACTAGGGGAGGAAGGGTGCACAGGGAGAGAAATACAACAATTAATGAATGGAAATCCTAAATTTCTGTAAATGTTCATTAAATTAATAAAATTTTTAAAAATCAGAGTGGGAACAATGATTTTGTAAATTGCTACCTAACATGGGAGGGACTAGAGAGCATAATATCAAGTGAACTAATTCAGATTCATAAAGATAAATACTGTATAAAATCATTATTGCAGATGAGGATGGGGACATTCAGGGAGCTTAATCACAGGGTTGCACAATTTGATGGGTGGAGGGAGGGAAGGGTAAAGAAAAGGGTAAAAACAATGTATCTGAACTTTCTAAGTAAATAGTATGAATAAAATTTTTTAAAAAAGCAAAGAATGTTAGGATGGAATAGAATCTGACAAGGTTTCATTCTGTTGTACATAATGTCACTATGAATTACAGGCAACTCAACATCTAGGACACATTCTTCTTATAGCCAAAAGAATAATTTTGCTCTCTCAACCTCGTTCAAATATGCAAATCAAACTAGAACCTGAATTTGCTATTTGTTTTCATCCTAGGAATGCCTGGTTATTTAGCACCACAAATAACCTTGCTGAATAAACCACTCTGATCACCACATGTCTGATGCCTATTAAAGTAATCACATCCATCTTGCTTTTGGTGATTAAGCATGACCACTTGACTCTCTCACCCCAGAAACCTTTCCTATCTATTGAAATCAAGAGGTCATTTCAACTGTAGCATTTTCTTCTAGGACCTTTAATCTACAAAGGGTCATGAAACACCTTGGACATCTCCTGCCGCCAGTAGTTATCAGGGCATTGAAGAATTTTCTTTCTTGAGAGTCTTTCTTTGTCAAAATCAGTGACATATCAGTCGCATATGTTAAAGTCACGTATGTTCAATATTTTTGGTTTTTCTCCAAAATCTCAGTGTGCCTTCAATGGCAGTATTCCAAAAGTTTTATTCTGTCACAATTAGATTTAGCCTGATCCAATTGAGACTGAATCTTTAGCACTGAACAAAACAATCACTATTACTTCTGGCTGCTGAAATAACATTGAACTCAGAATTCTGACTTTTGTCAACAAATTCAGCCTAATTTTAAAGTTGTACTTTTTGCTTCTTTGCTTTAGCCAGCTTAGACAGATTCTTAGAGTTTTACTGTCACCAATTAAGACTTGCTCTAATTCTTTTGGTTGGTAAATAATGTTCTACTAGTTTTGATTATGTAATCCTCTCTCCCTATAACCCATAGTACTGTAGGACCTAATTTTGTTGTAAACCTGGATACAGTGGACAATGGTTGGAGTAGAACAGGTCAGCTGGCTTCCAAGTGAAATGTTTATTCTTTTAAGCAGTTAGTTTCCAAGTATTTCAGCAGGTAAAAAAAAATTCTCTTAGAAGGAGAAGAGATTACTTCAATAAATATGAAAAACTCATTAGAGTTACACAGCTAGGCAACTCTTGGTCCTCTAAATCAACCTGGATAACCCCATTGCAATTCTAGAAGTCTCAACATTACTAACGAATGTCTTAACTTTTTCCTATAATGTCTACTAAGGTTATAAAGTTAATTCTTATCAAAATCTATAGCCAGAAGAAACATAATGTACATAATTGCTTTTTTCTGCTAGCTTAATTCTTCAATAGAAAAGATAAGAGATCCATTTAGTAGTTTTAGGAAGACCCTGGAATTTTTATACTTTGAGTTAAGCATTTTAATCTACTCCATCATTTTCATTTCACTTTTAAAGCTTTTCAGTGTTATTAGACCCATTTATCTGTTCAGGGAGCTCTTGTGGGTGGATAGTCTATAGGAAGTTGTGCTACTAACCCAAAATAATCTGCTTCAAATTTTTCTGCAGTTCTTCGGGAGAAGGGGCACATGATTCCTATGCGATTCATAGTCAATGAAAACCCACTAGAGGGTCAGCTATTAGTTATGATTTGATAACAAATTAGTGAATGAATTATGAATATTTGTTTAGTCAGAATTTTTGGAAATCAATGGAACATCTTTTAATCAGTGATGCAATGTCAAAGGAATTAATGTCATTCATAATGTCAACTATTCTTTGACAACTGTCCTGAATGATTTGCATGCCTAATGCTTTGAAACTCATTGACCTAATCAATACACTTTCCCACAGATCATTGATTTTTAAAAGATGTGTCAAGATACAAACACAGACAATGAAACTTTTGTTTTGTTTGTTTTTACTTTCAAGAGGATACATCTCAAACCACTTTTGAAAGAAGATTGACAATGTATTATTTTATTTTATTTTATTATTTTTGTGTGTGTGTGTGTGTGTGTACCATCAAATTACATCTGACTGGTACAGGAGGAGATTGACCCTCCTTTTCCAGCAGAGCATCTGGTGGATTCGAACCATGAACCAATGGGATTGCAGTGCAGCTTCTTGCTACTAGGCCACCAGAGCTCCCTGACAAGGTTTTAGTTTTCTAAGAAAAGATAAGATTTGGCTTAATTTGCATATGGGCTTTGACCACATGAATAAATTGCATCTTTTAATATATATTTTTAATTATAGATACTGATTAAAGTTAAACTTCTAAATTTGAAATAATAGTCAGAAGTAGGAATGTTTACCCTTATCTTTCTGGACCCTTTACATGTAGCTGGTTTAGAGTTGTGTGAGAGTCTAAAAACTAAAGATGCTTGGTGTGTATAGCTCTGGTAATGTAGTCTATAGGTCTCACTGCTAACACAGAGATTGAGCCTCTCTGCTGTCTTGGATCCACTGGTATCTCTGTAGAAAGAAGAAAAAAAAAAGATAAGCAATCTCTTCTCAAATTATAACGTATAACACTCAATTGAAGATTAGTTATGAATTGGTTCTAATCCCATGGCAATGAGTGAGTTGATATGTGTATAAATAATACAGTCTTAAAGTGGAATCTTGAACTCTATTTTAAAGTCATAAAACGTAATTGTAGTCCATACTGAATTTTAAAGCTCTTGTTTCTAACAGAAGTATCTGTAAACTTGATATGGGGCTAACCACATATACTCTAAAGGAAATAGCCTTTTTTCTCTACTGTCTGGCAGGTATAGGACCTCATTATCTGTTCCTCAAAGGTCCTTCCTCTATTGTCAAACAAATACAAGATGTAATAGCCCATACATAAGAGGCCTTGGTATCCAGTGTAATTGATAAATCTTCCAACCAATCCCTAGAAATTGACATTGAGAAAGCAATTTTTATAGCATTTTCCTGAAAAACTTGTCTGGCCTTTGCTTATAGGCACTGTGTGTACTAGAAATTATGCATTCTTATCCAAATATCTAATTTACAAATATGTTTTCCTATTGTATCTAAGCCTTCTCTAATTACACAAAAATATTTCCAGGGTGGCCATTTTGCACTGTGAATTAGCTATCTTCCTGCTCTGGACTGTCTTCATCCCTTAATAAACCTCTTATACCTTTATTGTAAGAAGATGCTTTGATGGTGCTCTGGGACAGATCAAACTCCTTTAAGGCAGGGTCTATATTGTATACTTCTCCACTTTAATTTTCATAATGCCTCATAGTAAATTAACATGGAATGAATGACAAAACCTACTATCTTTTGTAGCACTAGGGGAAATTAGAGATGGTATACCTTATGATAACTGCTTTGCTTTAGACTTTAAAGTAAACTGTTCTCTTTTGTTTAGTATAGATTTTGTTAAGTAATTTTTTTCCTCAGCTTTTGTGCTCTGAGTGGCCTATTTGTGGTCAAGAATAGGATGGATATAAAAAGAAAGGAATAAAGCTAACTGTAGCCTCATCCCCTTGTACTGTGTCTTCTACATAAGTGAACTCAATCTGGCATTTGCTATGTTTTCAGCAAATTAGAAATTAATCTTACATAGAAATCCTAGTAAGATACAAATCCTAGTAAGATACTGTTTTGCCAGGGCTCAGGTACATCTGAATCCCGTGATTCCTGCTTTAGCCAGTTACACTTTTACTCATAAGGTGCAAACATGTACAACTGAGCAAAGTCGAAAATACAGTTTATTTTTTATACAGTTATTATGTGCCATGGAGTTAGAACCACTCACAGCTGACCCTCCATTGGATTTTCCTAGGCTTTTAACCACACAGGAACAGTTTGCTAATCTTTTTCCCATGGAGCAACTGATGGGTTCAAACCACTCATTTTTGGTCTGGCAGCACAAATCCTTACCTGGACTTCTTGCCAGATTTTGAGTTCCAGTGAGATAGGCTGAATTGCGTAGAAGTATTTTCTCTCTCACACACTGTTGTGTGCTGTCAAAGCGATTCTGACTCACAGTAACCCACCAGAACGGAGTAGAGCTGCCTCAGGGGATTTCCAGAGTTGTGAAGACTCTCAAAAAGATAGATTGACACAATACAAATGGGCTTGAGCATACCTCTGGTATAGTGGTTTTATTGTTTGAAATGGCTTTTCTGGGTCATTCCTTTCATTTTTGCCTCATGCAAATAGGATTTATTACATAAATCCAGTGTTATCTGCAGGAGCCCGGTTCTACAGAAGTGTGTTGGCTGGGATTGGTGAGCGTTAGGCTGGAAT
Organism: Elephantulus edwardii; assembly: GCF_000299155.1. Taxonomy (NCBI): domain Eukaryota; kingdom Metazoa; phylum Chordata; class Mammalia; order Macroscelidea; family Macroscelididae; genus Elephantulus; species Elephantulus edwardii. Next base: position 10,139,480 of record NW_006399768.1, on the reverse strand, counting down.
GTTGATTCACTAAAGGGACTGAGGTGATGTGATAAGGCCTCCTACTTAAAAACTCCTTTGGTTGGCAGTATGGGGCTGGAATCCAGTTTGAAAGTCATCTGCAGGAGCTGGGCTCTAAACAGTGTGAAACTGATGTGTCAAATGTGATAGTGGTTACCCATGGTGGACAGTGTTTGGTGGAGCTCCCGAATTAAAACAAGCTTGGAAGTAGGAGTGGCATACACTTGCAAAATGGCTTTCTTTGGGAAAGTATGAACGTGGAGAAATGACTAAAGATATAAAAGTGGTCAGGTCTTTTCTTCATAGGGTCTCTATGAGTCACCTACGACTTGATGGCACTTCACAACAATAACAGTGACAACATAGAGAAAGCTATGTTGGAGTAGTGGACAGAAAGTAAAGCTACCAAGCCCAAGGTGGTTGATTTTAATCTGCGGCCTTCAGGACTGGTTTAAATTGTTTTTTTGTCAAACATTCCTCTAAGTGGTTTAGCACTGGTCTGTGCATTGCTGTACGGAGGTAACTTGTGGTTGCTGTGATGCTAAACACTGTGACACTGATGTGTCAAACGTGATTATGGTTACCTATGGTGGACAACGTTTGGTGGAGCTCCCCAGCTGAAACAAGATTCAAAGCAGGAGTGTAATCCACTTTCAAAATGGCTGTCTTTGGGAAACCTATGAACTTGGAGAAATGACCAAAGTTGCAAGTGTTCAGGTCTTTCATTCATAGCGTCATTATGAGTCATATGAGACTCAATGGCACTTAACAACAACAACAACAACAACAACAGCCTAAAAAGGTATTGGCTAGTTTTACCATTCAGCCAGCTTTAAACCGAACAGTTCAGGGGCAGAAATTGGGAAATTTCAATACCAATAAGACGTGAACTGAGGGAGGGCAAAGGGAGGGCAAGGGGATAAATGTGCAACAATGAATGAATGAATGAATGAATGAATAATCTTACTTCTCTCTAAATGTTCATAAAAATCACAATTAAAATAAAATCTTATTGGAAAAAAAAAAAGCAGAGAAGACATCACAAGTCCTTTGGGGCCAGAGATTCATATGTCCCTCACACTCGCCCTACAGGAGAGCAGCCGCCACCACAGTGGAGGATTAGAGACCTGACATGAGACAGAGCTGGTCCTAAAGAACCCGAGCCAAGGGCCTTGCCTAAGCTTTCTAGAGAACTAAGAGCGAGGGGAAGGGACTGCTGGTTGGGGCTTAGAGCCTGCATTCTGGGAGTTTGTCTATTTGCTACATCTGGATGGAAGCTCTGATGGGCACGTAAGGGAAGTTTTTTGGGGTGGTAGTATTTTGGGGGCATGTTTGATGTGTATTACTGCTCTTTCCCCCCAAAAGCAGGTGTTCTTGAAACTTTGCCTAGGTTATAGTCTTCCCAAAGGCGTGGCTTAAAATCCAGCAGAGTTTAATTGTACTTATGATGTACAGTGTTTGAATGAGCTTCCAGATTGTTTTATGCTGGGAAGCAGGAGTGACATCCACTTCCTAAACTAGATGCCTCTGGAAACTCTACAAACCCTCTAAACTCTACAGACTCTATAAATGTACAGAAATGATGGTCGTTATAGAAAAGAGTTCAGTACAGAAATGATGTTAGTTATAGAAAAGAGTACAGGTCTTTTGTGTAAAACTTACTCTCAGTTGTATTCGTCTTGATGATACTTAACCACTGCTAAATGGATCTAGTGCTGTTATATCTGGAGGAACACTCTTCCACTTTGCACATCACTCTTTGTCAATGTGCAGTATGAAGTAACCTGGATTTGCTGTGATGCTGAACCTTGTACCATTGGGATAGCAAATACCAGAATCGTTTCTCAGCGTGGACAGTGTTTGATGGAGCACCCAGATGTAAACCAGGTTTGTAAAAGCAGGAATGGCAATCTACTTCCTAAACTACAAGCCACTGAAAACTCTATGAACTTGGAGAAATGACGGTAATATGGAAAGGATTTAAGTCTTTTGTTCGTAGAGTCACTATGAGTTGCACTCCACTCAATGGCAATCAACAACAACAACAAGTGGGGGAAGATGTCATAATTGGCAGAACTAATAGAGTTTTATAACAGAAACCTAAAACCACAAGCTGAAGGCCAAAAACCTGCAACATCACTTCAGAAATTGTCATGATTAAAAATTGTACCCTGCTGATGGATGCATTCAAACTGCCCGAGAAGAAAATGACAGTCAAAGTAGGAAGTCTTCAGGCAGCCTGAGGGAAAGTCCAGGGATGTGAATGGCACTAATAGCTCCTGATACAACATCTCAGCTATCACTTGGTCTAGTTGGTTTTGATTAGCACTCTTTACCAGGAGGATACCTACATAAAAACAAACAAAAATCTAACTTAAGTACTAGGTCATGTCTTTGTAAGACTATTTAATAGGTGTTATATTTTCCAACAATATGGAAAACTTGAGTATAATACTTTAAAGTTGGAATTTAAAGTACAGGCTCTAAGGTAAGACTTTTGCTCTCCATCAGTACCAGAGGAAGATTGGTCCTTTGCTTTTGAATGTCTGCTCCTTGGCCATCCTGTTCCATCAACAAAAGAAAGGCAGTTGGGGCCCAAATGAGACACTCACTGCCTCATTCAAACTCATATATGACATTAGAGCTCATTTCCAAGGCTGTAAATTGAAGGAGAAGAAATTGCCCATTTTTCTCCCTCTAAGTGCTGGTATATTCAAACTGCCAGAAAAGTCTGGCTTCTGGGTTACCATTGCACTCCTTACAGATTATAAGCACAAAAATGGAGGTTAGGATTTACAGTGTACATTTTGATGGGCCACACAATGCAATTTATAACACATCACTCTGCTTCAAGCATCACTTAAAGTGCACATACAATTTAAATAACTTTGTTCTTACTATAAAGATGGAAAATAAGTGCTAATTATGTCTAGTTTACACATGTATGATTTTTTTTCCAAGATAGATTGACATTGACACAGTGGCTATAACAACATCTGAAATCTTGAGTAAGAGTAGGCTCAGATTGATTGTTCATTGGGTTGCTATGTGTCAGAGTTGACTTGATGATGCCTAACTACAGATGAAAAAAAATCAAGAGATGCTAGTTCCCATGCCCTAGGTCATGTAGCAGACAAAGTGATGTGGGATGCAAGGTGGGATCCAAGTAGACCTATTTAAGAGTCTACAACCTTGGCATCAAGTCGTAGGCAACTCATAGCGACCCTACGAACAAAAAACACAAATGAACACTTGTATAACTTTCATCCTTTCTCTAGGTTCATAGGGTTTCCAGAGGCAAGCTATTTCGGAAGTGAATGCCACTCCTGCTTCCAAGCTTTTTTTAATCAGGGAGCTCCACCAAACACTGTCCACCATGAGTAACCATTATCACATTTGACGCATCAGTGTCTCAGTGTTCCGCTTCACAGCAACCACGAGGTACCTCTGTACAGCAAATACACAGACCAGGGCTATACGACCTAGAAGAATGTTTGAACAAAAACAATTAAAAACAGGCCTGAGGACTGTGGATTATAACAAAGTATTTACCATTTGAGAGGTCTGCTGGGTTTCCCATTTTAAACTTTTATACAGGTATATCCTTAAAGCATTTTAAAATACCAAAGGGTGTCAGTACATTTTTGGTTACAAATACTTTTTGTTTATGCTCCCTTTTAAGCCAAACTAATTAATGAAGACTTACCAATTCTTTCCTTTTTACTTTTTGACAAAACAAAAAAAATTTTAAAAAGTATCCATGGCTGTGGAAAAGAGCATCAGGACAATAATTTGCATTTTGTGGTCATGTGCTAAGTACAGTTAGAATCAAAGTTCTTTACACTATAGAGAAGATAATATGTAAGATATACTGCTGTTCATTTTGGGGAGAGATAAAGTAAAAATTCCTATAATTATGGCAGCAGCAATATTTTCCATAATAAAAAGTCTAATTTCTAGTCAATTTCATGTAGCTATCTGCCAAAATACTCTGGGCCTTAATTCCACTTTGAAAAAAGAAATAAAATTAGGTTTATAAACTAAGTTTATGTAACTCGGTTTATACATTCATTCTCTAAGGTACAACCTACTAGCAATCAATTTACCTTATTTGTTTTCTTATCTAACTTTATTCAGTGTGGTTATTTCAACTCCATAATTTAGCAACACCAGGGAGCTCTCGTGGCCTAGTGGCAAGAAGCTGCACTGCAATCCTAGAGGTACACGATTCGAATCCACCAGATGCTCTGCCGGGGAAGGAGGAGCAATATCTTCCTGTACCAGTCAGATCTGATTTGACGGTACACGCGTGCGCACACGTGCACACACACACACACACACACACACACACACACACACACATTTAGCGACAACTCTTTAGTTGTTTACCCCCTATATAATCTGTAGAGTTTATAATTGCTCTTGGTTCTATTTTTACTCTGTATTTTCACTTTTATTTTGTCACTTTAGGAATAATTTGTAGAACTGTTAAAAAAATTGCTAGCTGCTGTTTCTTTAAGGAATAAAATCTGTAAAAGAAATGTTGGATAATGAGGAATAATAACCTTCCAAATCTCTAGTCATCAGCAAACTCAGGAGCATTTATCAGTACATCTGGAGGTGACAGGAAAGACCTCCACCTACTAGTGTTTGACAACCATGAACTAAAGCATGAGCCCGCAGACAAAGAGGGAAACTTCTGGGGTCATCCTTGTTACAAACCCGTGAAATCTGATAACATGACAGGCTTTATAACCCTCACAAGCAAGGAACCTGAGAAGTCAGTACAAGGAAAGCTAACAGGAATAAGGTTCACCACCCCCTCTTCCTTTCAGTATGTTGTTCTAATTTTCACATTTAGTTTCCTAGCTTAGTTTCTTTCCATACCCAGAGGATAAGAAGACATTTTGCAATATTAGATCTTGTTCATGGCAAATATCAAAACCTCAGTAATTGATTTAGAATCTAATGACATATAGAGAAAAGCCTAACTTTTTTCCTCCTGATGATTCTTCTCAATAAAAATAAATTGTCTCATCTATCTCACTGTCTGCATTGCTTAGTACTTTATTGCCATATTATTATTAAGATCTATTTCCAAACAAACAACTTTTCCCCCCCATCAGTTAGTTTTGTATTTTTGTAGGGTTGGTAGCTTTATTTAATTATCGGGTTTTCCTCCCATTTTGTACTATAAGTTGTTATATAGTTACAAAACAAAAAAAAAATTTAAAAAAGGTAGATTTTAACTTTCTCTCCATATGCTGTATTTTTCCTACTTATGTAGGTGGTTTTATCTTTTTATGTATGAAAGTTCTACTACTAATTTCTGGATAAAAGACAGATAAATAGGTACATATAGAAGATACGGTTGTTACTGAAGTGTCATTGAGTTAACCCCAATGCACAGTAATTTCATTTATTATAAAAGAAAGCTTGTTGCATCATATTCCATCCTTATAATTTCTGTTGTGCATAAACCCATTTTTGCAGTCACTGTTAATTAATCGTAGGGTCTTCCTTTCTTTCACTGGCCCTCTAGTCTCACTGAGAAGAGGACTGAGAACACTTGCTGTAGAAGACCAAGGACCACAGTCTTCACTATGGATTGTAGTTGCTATGTACCATTGAGTCAGAGCTAATAACTGACCCTCCATCAAGTTTTCAGAGGCAGTTACAACACAGGAGAAGAATGCCCTCTTCTATCCTTCAGAAAAACTGCTAAATTTGAACTGCATTCCTTTGGACTGGAAGCACATTTCCTTACCATTATGCCACAAGAAAACAAAATCCTCACAACTGGGCCATCATGATAGATGGAGAAAGGACTGAAGTTGTCATTAATTTAATCTCACTTGGATCAATAGTCAATATTCTTGGTACCAGAAGTCAGGAGGCTAGGAGACCCTGGGAATCTGCTATCAAGGACTTCACCAAATACTGAAGAGCAATGGTGTCAGTTCGAAGACTAAGGTGTCCCTAATTCAGGCCATGGTCTTTTCAACAACTTGCTATTCATCTGAAAGCTGGACAATGAAAAAGAATGACAGAATAATAATTGATGCCTTTGAATTGTGGGGCTGAAAAAGAGTACAGACTACAGTATAGACTGACTGAAGAACAAACAGATAGGTCTTGGGAAGTGTGTAGCCATATGTTCCTTGGAGACAAAGATAGAGAAGCGTCATATCTCATACTTTGGCCCTGTTGCTAGGAAAGAGTATTGCTTGGAAAGGGATATCATACTCAGAAAGGTGGATGGTCAATAAAAGAGAAGAAAATCCCAATAAGATGATTTGACACAGTGACTACAACAATAATATTTCTCTATGCACTCATATAAATATAAAAACATCGATATATTCATATGGATCATACACAAATACATATTCATCCATTAATTTATTTATTTTTCAGGATTTGTCATATATTTTTAGATGAAAAATCATGGCTGTAGTATTGCATTGTAGTCAACACCAGACAGATAGCAGTCAGAAAATCAAATGATTGATTTGATTTGGGAAAATCTGCTGCAAAGGATATTTTTAAAGTGTTAAAAAACAAAAAAGATATTACTTTCAGAACTAAATTTTACTTGATTCCAGGGATGGTCTTTTCAATCACCTCATATGTCTGTGAAAACCTGACAATGTATTAGGAAAACCAAAAAAGAACTGAAGTCTTTGAATTAATGGTATTGATAATGAATATTGACTATACAAGGACCTTTCAAAAGAACACACCCCTCTATCTAGGAAAAAATAGAGTTAGGGGCTGCTTAGGAGGAAGGAGAGATAGAATGACTTCGCTTCCCTTGCTCTGGACGGGCATTCAGAAAAATCCAGATCTCAGAGAAAGACATATTTTCAGTGAAAAAGAGGAAAATTCTAAACAAAATAGACTCATATTAAGGCTGCAACAATGAGCTTAAACACAGCAACAATTGTAAGTATGATGCAGAGCCAAGCTCTGTTTTGTCCTACTATATAGAATAACTCTGAAAAGGATCAAGCTCATAGATACGTAATGACAATACACACAAATACAATTATAGTGTAACATATTCTGCTATGTTGTTATTATTGTTGTTGCTAGGTTAGAACTGACCAATATTTGACCTTCCAGAGGTTTTCGGAGGCAATTAATGCCATAGAAGGAAATTGCGCATCTTTCTCGTGTGGAGCGACAGGTCGATTTGAACTCCATGCCTTTGGGATTGCAAAGCATCTTTTACCACTAGATTACCAAACCCTTTATCCTGCTATTGTTGTATATCTTCAAGTTGGAACCAACCCATAGCTGACCCTCCAGTGGGTTTTTAAAGACAATAATCACACAGAAGGAGATTGCCCATCTTTCTGCTATGGAACAGCTTGTGAGTTTGAACCATGTGCCTTTGGAATTGCAGTGCAGTTTCTTACCACATATTTATTGTTGTTGTTGTTGTTGTTGTGTACCATAGAGTAGGAATTGACCCAAAGCTGACCCTCCAGAGGGTTTTCAGAGGCCGTCAATTGCATGGGAGGAGATTGCTGATGGCCTCAAACTGCATGCCCTTGGGATTACAGTGCAGCTTCTTGCCACTAGGGCACCAGAGCTCCTACAGTAATAGTAATATATATATATACACTCTACTCCATTTTATAGCACCACTGTTCATTTAGTTTTGTAATGAGAGTTGGTTAGGGTTTTTCTTGTATTTTACTATTGCAAATAATGCTAGAAGAAATGTCCTGGGAATGTATTATCTTTTAATTGTTGTTGTTAAATTTTAGCTAGGTCTTACCAAATTCTTTAAAGTAAATATAATTAGTATTATTCACATTTTACCTATTTGAACAATCTCCAGAAACATGGTAAACACATTTCAGGACTCAAAGCAGAGAATCCATGACTATCAAGCTTTAGAGAGCCTGACTTAGTTTAGAAAAAGCAAAAAACATTAAACAAATGCAGGAAAAGAACCTAGTGTCTCCATGATATTCCATATAAAGTAAATAAGCCCTGTGAAAAATATGTCACCAATAACAGGCTGAAGACGCAAAATCCAATAAACTTTATATAATTGTGACAATGCAGATGCTAAAGATTTTCTTATATTATGGTAATATTTTTATCTCAGTAAAGTACTCAAGAGCAACGGTGTCTCTCTGGAGACTAAGGTGCACCTGATACAGGCCATGGTCTTTGCAATCACTTGTTATGTGTCAGAGACCTGCACAATGACTAGGGAGGACAGAAGGAGAGTTGATGCCCTTGAGCTGTGGTGTTGGAGAAGACTATTGAATGTACCATGGACTGCCAAGAAAACAAAGAGATTCATCCTGGAGAGGATTAAACCAAGCAACTTTTTGGAGGCAAGGATTCTGGGGCTTCGTCTGACATACTTTGGGCATGTTGCAAGGAGGGATAGGTCCTTGGAGAGGGACATCATGCTGGGAGGGTGGAGGGATGGCGCAAAAGGGGAAGACCCTCTATGAGATGGATTGATTCAGTGACTGGGATAATCGGGATGGATGTGTCAGAGGCAGTGTGATTGGCACAGGATAGAGCAGGGTTTAGGGCTGTTGTAAATGACTCGACAGCACATAACAACAACAACAACAATTGGAATTTGAATAATTCAGAATTCAAAATTTTCTTAACGAATGCAATAAAAACTTATTTGAAAGACTGAGTGTTCAAGATAAGTCATTGTTCTTTAGAGAAAAGGAAAAATAGGAAATATATGTCTCTCTTCCTTCATGGACATATATTTAATAGGAAATATATGTCTCTCTTCCTTCATGGACATATATTCATTTATCTAGTCATTTTGATAAATTGACTCACACAGTTTAGAAGGCAAATCCTATGGGTGGATTACCAGCCAGAAACCCAGGTAGGAATTACTGTATTCTGGAGGCAGGATTTCTTATCTAGGAAAGCTCAGTTTCTGTTCTTAAGACTTTTAATGAGTTGGATCGGATTCATCTATATTAATGCTGACTATATTATCAAAGTTAGCTAACTGCAAATGCTAACTCCATCCAAAACCACATTCCTAGCAACACCAAATTAGTGTTTAGTTATATAACCATAGGCTAGGTCAGTTGAGATATAAAACTAACTACATAGCATTGATCTTTGTATGTTTGTAGCTAAGAATAACACTTTCAATTTCCTTTCTGGTCATATAATTTATTATTGAATATAGTGGGTTTATTTTTTTAATTATACCAAAAAACAAATTTACATTTCTTATCAAAGTAATGCAACACTGGAGGGATAATTTGACTACACCAAGAATTGGTAAGAAAATTACCTGGTCATTTAACAGGGACATAAACACCAACAAACCCACAGTTCAAGTAGATTCAAACTCCTGGTGACACTTAGAAACAATACCACTGTCCCTTCTATCTGCCAAAAACAGATAGTGGATGTGAAATAGTAGCATTGTAACTCAATGCTTAACCTACTATACCTCCAAGTTTCCATTCAAGAGAAATGTGATCCAACAGAATGCAGAAATTAATAAGCAATATCACTAAATTATCATTGTTGAGGTTGTTATGTATTATTATTTCAGAAATAACTCAGAGCTGACCCTCTAGCAGGTGTTCAGAGGCTGTAAATCTCATGGGAAGAGATTGCCCATTTTTCTCCTGTGAAGCACTGATAGATTCAAATCACTTGTCTTCACGTTGGCAGCACAATTCCTTATCTAGTGAGAGCTTCTGCCAGTGTTTTTCTAAAGATAATTAGAAAATGGCTGTAGTGATCTATCAACCAGGAATTGTCAGATATTCAAGCTGGATTCAGAAAGGCAGTAGAGGGAGAGATACTATTGTTGAGGTCAGATGGATGCTGGATGAAAGCAGAGGATACCATAAATAAGCTTACATGTGTTTTATTGACTCTATAAAAGCAATAATTATTGTTGATCATAGCAAATTAAAGGAAACATTTCCAATTAATGTGAATCATAGAACACGTATCTCTATTCATGCCAAACTAATGAATAGATTAAAAAGTCATTAGAACAGAACAAGGAGATACTGTTGTTTTTGTTGTTGTTGTTGTTATGTGCCCTAAAGCCGCTTGCGACTCATAGTGACTCTATGTAAATAGCCCTAAAACCTGCTCTGTCCTGTGCCAAGAGCAATGCCTCTGACACACCCATCCTGATTACCCCAGTCACTGAATCAATCCACTTCCCAGAGGGCTTTCCCCTCCTGTGCTGTCCCTCCACCATCCCAAGCATGATGTCCTTCTCCAAGGACCAGTCTCTCCTTACAACATGTCCAAAGTATGTCAGATGAAGCTCAGAATCCTTGCCTCCAAGGAGCCACTGGGTTTAACCCTTTCCAGGATGAATCTGTTTGTTTTCCTAGTACATTCCTAGTACATTCAATACTCTTCTCCAGCACCACAGCTCAGAGGCATCAATACTTCTATCCTCCCTAGTCATTGTGCAACTCTCTGATGCATAACAAGTGATTGCAAAGACCATGGCCTGTATATCAGATGCACCTTAGTCTCCAGAGGGATAACATTGCTCTTCAGTACTTTGGGGAGGTCCCTAAAAGCAGACCTTCCCATGGCAATACGTCTTTTAATTTCCTGGCGGCTGGTGCCAAGAGTGTTGACTGTGGAGCCAAGTAAACTGAAGCTGTGAACAATCTCAGTCTCTTCACCATCCATCCTGATGCTGCCAATTGGTCCAGTGGTGAGAATCTTTGCCTTCTTGACATTGAGTCTCAATCCATTTTGGAGGCTGCAGTCCTTGACCCTCTGCAGCAAGTGCTTCAGGTCCTCCTCTGCATAAAGCAGATTGTTGATAGAAGGGTGAGAAGACAAACTAAAATATTACAATGAAATGTGCAAGGAGCTGGAGACCGAAAATCAAAAGGGTCAAACTTGCTCAGCATTTTTTACATTCAGGGAACTGAATAACAAATTCAAACCTCGAGTTGCTATAATCAAGGAGGCTTTAGGTGGAATATGAAATGATCCAGGAAGTATTAAAAGAAAATGGAAAGAATATACTGAGTCATGGTATCAAAAGGAATTGGCAGACACAGAAGAATTTAATGAAACAACATATGAGCAAGAGCCTATGGTGATAAAGGAAGAAGTTCAAGAAATAGACACAAAAAAGGCCCCAGGAATAGATGGTGTACCAATTGACGTATTTCAATTAACAGATACTGCCGTGTATGTGCTCACCAAATTGTGACAAGAAATCTGGAGAATGACCACTTAGCCAACTTACTAGAAGAGATCTATAATTGTTCCCGTCCCAAAGATGGGTGACCCAACCGAGTGTGGAAACTATAGGACAATATCATTGATTTCACATGCAAGCAAGATTCTACTGACGATTATCCAAAAACGACTGGAACAGCACATCAGCAGAGAACTACCAGAAGTCCAGGCTGGGTTTAGAAGGGGTTGTGGTACTAGGGATATTGTAGCTGATGTTAGATGGATCTTAGCTGAAAGCAGGGAATACCAGAGGAATGTCTATCTGTGTTTCATTGACTCTGCGAAGGCATTTGACTGTGTGAATCATAACAAACTGTGGCTGACTCTGAGAAGAATGGGAATCCCATAATACTTGATCATTCTAATGTGAAACCTATACTTGGACCAAGAGGCAGTCGTCAGAACAGAGCAACAATATACTACACAGTTTAAGATCAGAAAAAAAAATGTGCACCAGAGCTGTGTCCTTTCACTATACTTGTTTGTAGACTAATGATATAATTTGAAATGAAGTACTACTTAAAAAAACAAAATAACCTGCAAACCATTAGGACTACAGGAAGACTAACAACCTACAAAATGCAATAACTAATCTTGCCTGTGTAAGAAAAAGATCAACTACCTTTTTCAGTATGGATTATACATACCTCAACCTAAAGAAAACAAAAATCATCACAATTAGACCAGTATTTTACATCCTAGTAAGTGTCAGAATATTGGTAAAAAATACTTTGGCCCAAAGATTTAATTTACTTGGGATAAACAATCAATACCATGGAAACAACAGTGAGGGAATTAAATGACATGCTGTTCAGAAAAAATTTGTTGCAAGGGCCCTTTTTAAACTTTCCAAGAGCAAAGGTATCACTTTGGTGCACCTGAATCAAATAATGGTATTTTCAGTCTCTTTATGCATGGAAAATCTGGAATATGAGTAAAGAAGGTCAAAAAGTATTTATGCATTAGAATTAACAGATGTTGGCAAGGAATATTGAAAGTGCTGTGTTCTATTAGAAAAATAAACAGATTTGCAACAATGAATGAATGAAAATCTATTTTTTCTGTAAACTTTCATTAAAATCACTATTAAAAACTTATTTAAAGAAAACAAACAAAAAAATAACTGGAACAATACATTGACAGTGAACTACCAGAAGTAAAGGCCAGGTTTAGAAGAGGCTATGGCACCTGAGACATAAACACCAAATTCAGATAAATCTTGGTTGAAAGCAAAGAGTACCAGGGGAATGTTTATCTGTGTGCAAAAACATTTGACTGTATAACAATAAATCTTGACTAACCTTGAGAAGAATGGGAATCCAAGAACACTTGATTATGCTCATGCAAACCTATGCTTGGACCAGGAAGCAGTCCTCCAAATAGAGCAAGGAAACACTGCATGGTTCCAAATCCAGAAAGGAGTGTATCAGGGATGCTTTCTGCTTCCATATGCTTTCAATCTATATGCAGGAAAGATCATTTGAGAGGTTGAATTTTATGAGGCATCAGGTTTAGAGGAATGTGTCATCAGTATTAGAGGAATACTTATTAACAATCTATAATATGCGAATGATACAACTTTGCTCATATAAACTGAGGAGGGCCTGATGCGCAGAAGGTCAAGGATTGTAGTCTTTAATATGGACTGAAGCTTAACATCAAGAAGACAAAGATTATCACCACTGGGCCAAATGTCATGATCATGATAGAGAAGGATTGAGATTGTTAACAATTTTAGCTTGTTTGGCTCCACAATCAACAGTCTTGGCACCAGAAGTCAAGAAATCAAACGATGAATTGCTCTGGGGATAGGTATGGTCAGGGACTTTTCAAATGTGCTAAAGAGCAATTATATCAGTCTAGAGACTAAGGTACCCTTAATCCAGGCCATTGTCTTTGCAATTATTTTCTATGCATTAGAAAGTTGGTTAATGATCAAAGATGACAGAAGAATTGGTGTCTTTGAGTTGTGGTGCTAAAGAAGAGTTTTGAACATACCATAGAAAAGAGAACAAGTAGGTTTATCCTGCACAGTGTGATACTAGGCTGTTCCTTGGAGGCCAGGATTTTTAAGCTCTATCTCATATACTTTGGACATGTGACCAGAATGGACCAGTCCCTGGAGAAGGACATCATGCTTAGAAAGGTGGAGGAACAACACAGGAGAGGAAGACTCTGGATTAGATTAATTGACACAGTAACTAGGGTAATGGGGATAGGTGTAGCCGAGACAGTGAGACCGGCTGAGTATAGTTCAGAGTTCAGAGCTATTGTATATATGGTCACTATAAATCATAGGTAACTTAATAGTACATAACAACAAACAAACAACAAATTATTACTGACATTCTCGGGCCCATACTGGGGGAAAAGAAAAGAGGGATAACTATAACTTTAATAGAAAGCTCTGGTGGCTTAGTGGTAAGGAGTTGTGCAATCATCTTAAAGAAATGTGGTTTGAATCCACAGCTGCTCTGCATAGAAAGATAGACAATCTCCTTTTGTGTGATTCATTGCCTCTGCTGGGGGGTCAGCTGTGGACAACTTCTGATTTGACAGCATATAAAAACATCTTCAAATAAAAGAAATAAATGATCTTCCATGTTAAGATAAGCATGTACCTCTTAAAAGAAAAAGGCAGAAATTTCCTCAAGAAATAAAACCAGAATATAACAAAGAACAAACAGTGGCATGTTGTTGTTACTGTTAGGATCACAGAGTTGCCTATTACTCGTAGGGAACCAATGAAGAACAGATCTGAACCTTGTCCTATTCTGTCTGCCTTGCTCACTGTCTCCAGTATGCTTAAGTGTACTGTGAAAGTCACCATGTCAATCCACCTTGTTGAGGGTTGGCTTCTGTTTTGCTGATGCTCCACCTTTTTCAAGATGATGTCTTTCTCCAAAGACTGGCTCTTCTGATAACATTCAAAAAGTATATGAAATGAAATTTCACCATTCTGTCTTCTAAAGAGCACATTGGTTGTACTTTTTCCAAAACAGACTTGTTGGTTCTTCATGAGACATTCAATACTCTTCTCCAAGACGACAATTCAAAAGCATTGGTTCCTGTCATTCCTAATGATTGACTAACTTTGAAGTGCACAGGAAGCAATAAAAAATACTAAAGCTTGGATCAGATTTACCTAGTCTTTAAACTGACATCCTTGTTCTTTTGAAGCAGTCTTTGGAGACTGCTTTTGGAGAATTCTTTGATAGCAGATTTTTCCCAATGCAACATTTTTTGTTTGTTTGTTTGTTTTCTTGGCAGGTACTACAATGGATATCAATGGGCAAAATTAGAGTTACAAAATTATAAAACTATAGGTTTTAGTAGTAGAGAATTTTTAAAATTCTATAATAAACCAAAAAAAGTTTCAGATTAAATATCCTCTAGCAAATTCTTTCTTGATCTCTGCATATATAAATGAAAGGTTTCTAGGGGATCTCTGGTGGCCTAGTGGCAAGGAACTGCAACTACAATCCCAGAGGCGCACGGTTCGAACCCACTAGATGCTGTGCCGGGGAAGGTGGGACATTCTCCTCCTGTACCAGTCAGATCTGATTTGACGGTACACGCACACAAAAAAATAATAAAAAAATTACAAAAAAATGAAGGTTTCTATAATATATTCTTGCATCAATACTTATATCAATATTAATCATATATTTTACTTTTGTATATTTTGAGAAACTTTTTTTTTGTTCTTTTAAAGATCAAAGTAGTGTTTTGATGACCACTCCTTTTGCCTTCTCCACTATTAAGGGCAGTATTTAAATAAATGGCTTCCTCCAAACCAATTAAATTTTTATGCTTAAGGAAGAAGAACACTTAGTTATAAAATCTTTAATGAAATATTTTAATTTTGCAATAGTTGCTTTTGTTGTTGTTGCTGTTGTGTATTGTTGAATCAGAACCAACTTATAGCTGACCCTTTAGCAATTTTCAGGGCAGTAAAACACATAGAAGGAGATTGCCCTTCTTTCTTCCATGGAGCTGCTGGTGGATTGAAACTGCATGCCTTTGGGTATGCCGCAAAACTCCTTGCCACTAAGTCATCAGATAGGAGAATTAAATGTTTTGTGATCTGTCCAGATTTGTGATAATACAATCATATTATTAAAGTGTTTTGTGGAAAGTATATAGATACAGAAAATCTCAGTATAGTTTCTAATGTAAGGTCATAAAAAAATAAGGAATCAGAAAATTGCTCTTTCATTAACATTAATTAAAATAACTATGAAATATCATCTCACCCGAGTCAGAATAGCAAAATCTAACCAAACAGCAAGCAACAAATGCTGGCTAGGTTGTGGAGAAACTGGAACCCTTATTCACTGTTGGTGGGAGTAAAAATGGTGCAACCACTGTGGAAGGCAGTATGGCACTTTCTCAAAAAGTTGCAACTAGAGATACCATCTGACTCAGCAATTCCACTACTGGGAATAAACCCCAAAGAGACCATAACTGACATCAAAGCAGATATATGAACACCCATGTTTATCGTGGCTTTGTTCACAATAACAAGGAGTTGGAAACAACCTAAGTGCTCATCAACAAACAAATGGATAGAGAAGCTGTGGTATATTCACACAATGGAAAACTATGCTGCATTGAAAAACAAGGAACTCATGCAATATTATTCAAAATGTGTGACCCTGGAGGACATTATGCTGAGTGAAATACCTCAGTCACAAAGGGACAAATACTGCATAGTGCCACTGTTGTAAAACAGGAATGAAATTGGGGTTGGGGAGACTGAGAATGATGGGTTCAATAATGAGGGAGAAAACTGTTTAAAAGAGATATGTGATTAGGTATTTTTGTCACGACAGGAGTCCAGAGAGAAGGCTACACAGTGGAGTGGACCTGGGGGAGGGTTTGTAAAACAATGAAAGAATTTTTCTTTTACTTTTCCAAGAGGGTCATTTACTAGGGGGGAGGGTTGGGAGGGGAGGAAAGTGCAACAATGAGGAAATTCTTCTCAACAATGATTCTTGCAAAGATTAAAATCAGAATTCATGCTGAGATCTTGGGATTGATTCATGTATGGTCAAGTATTACATTAGTGATAGTGTCATGATTGAAAGGCCAAATTAAACTGCAAATACTCTTTTGCAAATAGAGTTACATGTAATTTCAAATATTAGCTAATTTATGCACACAAACACACATAGTTTAACAATACCACTATTTCTGTATAATGCTGTGACTATTTCTGAAGCATACCAGATGTTAATGTAAAATGTCAGACTAAGAAAACACGGCCTATATTGTGGTTTTATAAGAGGATATTGAATGAGGTTTTTCTTGTCTTTGCATTTAAACTAAAGATAACTTGTGTCAATTACATACAAGGTCTAGTATCCTTTTTATATCTGTAAAACATAACAAAATCTAGCATAATATATAATCTGCTTGAATAATGAACCAGGTGGTGAGTAAGAGACCTGTCAGATGAGTAAGGAAAAATACAAATGCTTCTCCTTCATCTCCATTGTTATTGTTGTTCTTGAGTACTGTTGAGTCAGAACCGACCCATAGCTGACGCTCTGGTGAATTTTCAGAGGCAGTTAATCACATGGGAGGAGACTGCTCATCCTTCTCCTGCAGAGCAGCTCGTGGGTTTGAACCACGTGCCTTAGGGTTTGTAGCACAGCTTCTTGCCACTAGGCCAACAGATCTCCCTTCATCTCCATTGAGGGGAAACTCTAACAAGATAATTTACAGATTGAATTTACCAACTCAGAGTGACATCTGGCCTCCCTAGCAGACATTATCAGCCTGGTTTATGTGGTCACCAAACTATGTTGCTATTTCTTTCTTAAAAAAAATACTTACAAACTGCTTTATTGAAATGCAATGCAATGATATACAATATACTCATCTATACAATTAAATGGCTTCTCAGTATATTCACAGAGTTGTGCAGTCCTCACCTCAATCAATTCTAGAACCTTTCATCATTTCTTTGGCTATAACAAAGCCCTCTTTCTCCCAACTGTAAAAATCTACTAATTCTTTTGCTGTATACTTGCTTATTCTGTCTCTTTCATGTAAATTAAGTAATAATACTAATAATAAATGGTATTTTTGTGACTGCTTCTATTAATTGGCACATCTTCAAAATGATTTCATGTTTTGTCACGCATCATTTTTCTGTATGTCTGAGTAATTTTCTATCGTATAAAAGTCAAAGACATTGCTGCTATATTGGAATAACCTCACAGCTGAATCTTCAGCGAATGTTCAGAAGCTCTAAGTAACATGAAAAGAGATTATCCATCTTTCTCTTGAAGAGTGACTGGTGGATTGAAAGCCTTCCTTTGGGTTGGCAATTCAGCTCCTTACTCATGAGGCCATCAGAACCCAATAGCCTGAACCATTTTACATTCCCAGCAGGAATATATGAGGATTCTGATTTCTTCACAAGCATATCTAAACTATGATTTTTTTTGTAATACCTAACCCATTGTTATCAAGTTAAATTCAAGCTCATAATGAGTGTAAAACAGAGGAAAATTGCTTTATTGGGCTTAAAAAAAACTATTAAGTTTTACGGAAGCAGACTTTCTCAATAAGCAGCTAGTAGATTCAAACCATCAACCTTCCAATCATCAATGTAATCCTTAATCATTGCATCATCAGGGCTCTTTTTTCTTAATCATACCTACTTCTCACTTATCAACCATCTTATTTCCTGATATTTTGCATTTATTACAATAATAAAAAGCTCTCCTGTCCTATTATCTTGCACATTAACAAAGTGCATTTATCAGTAACGAATGTTGAGGTGCTAAGTGAGAGTAATGCTGGCTGTGATGTTATGTATTAACTTACCTAGACCATAATTCTCAGTGGTTTGACAGTGATGAAATGGTATGGTTTGGCAGTTATATAATAATGTTGTTGTTGTTGTTGTTAAGTGCCATTGAGTCGTAGGCTACTCATAGTGACCTATAAAGGAAAGTCCTCAACACTTGTGTGACACTCATCCTCTTTCCAGGTTCCTAGGGTTTCGAGAAGCAAGCTATTTATGGAAGTGGATGCCACTCCTGCTTCCAAGCTTGTTTTAATTGGGGAGCACCACAAAACACTGACTGCCATGGGTAACCATTAGCACATCTGACACTTCAGTGTCACAGTGTTCAGCTTCACAGCAACCACAAGTTAACACTGTATGGCAAGTGGACACACCAGGGCTATAAGACCTAGAAGAAAGTTTGAACAAATGCAATGAAAGACAGACCCGAGGCCTGCCATTACCTGCCTCTCCTCAAGAAGCCAGAGGCCACTTGCAGCTGATAATAAGTCTCCATATAATAATGTAATCATGGAAATTATCAAACAATGTCATTGATATAACATGCAAACAAACTATTGCTGAAGATCATACAAAAGTGGCTGGAACAGTAAGTACATAGATAGGGAACTGCCAGAATTAAAAGCAGGACTTATCAGAGGCAGTGGCACCAAGGATGTCATTGCTGATGTCAGATGGATTCTGGCTGAGAGTATGAATACATACCAGGAGAGTGTCTATTTATACTTTATTGACTATGCACAGGCATTTGACTGTGTGGTTCATAAAAAGTTGTGGCTGAGGGAAGAATCGGAATCTCAGAGCACTTAATTGTGCTCATGCAGAACCCATACCTGGACCAGGAGGCTGTTGTGCAAACGAAGCAGAGGAGCTCTGTATGGTTTGGAATTGGGAAGATAGTGTGCCAGGATTGTATTCTCTCTCCATGCCCATGTGCCTATTATTGGACTATAACAGGTTTGGTTTGGTTTTGGACAATGAGTGTTTGTATTAGTGATTCTATTCAAATTCAACAGTATAGCACAAGTGGATTGTTGAATACTTCATGAAGGTGATAATAATGCTAATTTACTGAAAGTAAGTAGCAAAGCATAGGTTGGGTCCCAAAACAATGACCAAGGGCTTGCCATACTTCTTAAAATAGTCACTAGTCAGAGGCAAGTCTTCCTTCTAGAACTTGGCTGTACACAGATAAAATTCCATAGGAACCCAATAGCTAAGGCAATATTCTCTAAACTGGTCATTAAGCTATTGTGGTGTCGGTGGGTGGGTGGTGGTGTTTTTATTTCTTTTTTCTTATTATTATATTATATTAGTTTATTTACAAAATTTGAATACATTGTTTACCAGAATAGATCCTTCCAATTTTTCTCATACCCTACCCTTCAAATTGTACAACTCCATGATTAGTCTCCCCTCCCCCATTCATCCTCATCCCTCTAGACACAAGTACTTTGTCAGATAAATGTTACTGTCTTAGATGTCATCAATTTGTTTACGAGTCATAGTGACTGTATGCACAAATAATCTGACTTTGCCCTAAAGTGTGTCCTCCTCACAATCTCTGACACATTTAAGTTATTATTGTTGTCACTATGCCAATCCACCTTGTTGGGGACCTTCTCTTATTGTGAACCTCTACATTTACCAGTTTATTATCATTTTCTATGTTTTTGGCAGCTCTTGAGACATTCAAGTCAAAAGCATCCATTTGGGCCTTTTTCCTTCATCTTTGCAATGACTCTTTACTGTTTGTTGTTGTTGTTGTTATGTGCCGTCGAGTCATTTGCGACTCATAGCGACCCTATGTACAACAGTCCTAAACCCTGCTCTATCCTGTGCCAATCGCATTGCCTCTGACACACCCATCCCGATCCAGTCACTGAATCAATCCACCTCATAGAGGGTCTTCCCTGTCCCTCTACTCTACCCAGCATGATGTTCCTCTCTAAAGACCTGTCTCTCCTTACAACATGTCCAAAGTGTGTCAGACAAAGCCCCAGAATCCTTGCCTCCAAGAAGCAGCCTGGTTTAACCCTCTCTAGGATGAATCTTTGTACATAGAATTATAAATAATATTTTATATGCTCTCCCACAAGTCATCTAGTCTTTGTTCTTAGTGTTCAAGGCCTCAAACCTGTTCTTGAGCTGGTCTTCAAATTCAGGTTGAAAACACAGTTCAAGTCTACCATCCGTTCTGTAGGAGAAAGTTTGGCAATCATCTTCTTTACAATCTATTGTTGTTATGTGCCATTGGTCCAAACTCTTGAATGTTTTGTCCCTCATACAGATTTAAAACGTATGGGGATAGAATGCATCCTTGGCACACTTCTTTCCTAATTTTAAATTATACATTATTTCCTTCCCATGTTCTGAGGACTGTCTCCTGGTCTGAGTATAATTTTCTCTTGAGCACAATCAAATGTTCTGTGGTTCCCAATCTTCCAAAAGTTAGCCTCAGCCACTGGAGGGTTAGCTGTGTGTGGGTTCTGACTCAATGGTTTTAAAAACAACAACTATAAAACCCTGCTGTATTCCTTATCATTGTCAAAATAATGTTTTAAAAAATTATTGCAAACCCACAGTGATAAAAACCAATAATGACATATTGTTTATTTGCCTGACTTTCTTTTTTTATTTTCAAATAAACTGGTTGTCAGCTTTGTGACAGGGACAAATATATCTTATCTGTTTCACGTATCACTCACCCTCTAGCAAGCTAGATAAGGAATCCTTTTACAGAAACAGTTAAGTTAAAATAGAAGGAAAGACAACTCATTTAAGGGCTCCCCATTTCTGTCTATTATTGTCTGCTTATATCCTACTGATGAAAGCATGTCACAGGACTGAGTCAGAGGTTAGGGAAGTACACCAACACAAAGTTACTAAAACACTGCAAAAGTATTTGATAGAAACATGATTATAAGAATGGTGGGGGATAAAATCATTACTATGTCTATCCAGATTCTAGATCCAATTACCAAAGAAATAAGAGAGTCATTCTGAATTGACTATTTTTCTAAAATTAAATACAATTCTGCTAACAACTAAAAGCTTGAAATACAGTTTTATTGTAGGGAAGTAAAGAAAATTATTTTTTTATTTCTTGTATGAAGATTGCCAAAGAGATATTTGTTGTTTTTAATTTGTGTATTGTTTAATATGTGACATCATCAGCCATTGATTAGCAACCTATATAATGCCAGAGAATAAATAGTTTAGAGCTTGCTAGTCACACGTTCTTTGTTGCAGCTACTGAATTCTTCTGCTCCCTAACTTCATTTGCTACTTCATCTGCAAGTAAAACAAGGATTTTAACAAGGATTTTAAAAGTCTTACTAATTTTTGTAGAATGAAACCAGTCACAGACAATAAATAAAATAAATAGCCATCCTTTTGCTCAAATACAAAATTATTTACCTAAAAAAATGCAATGAACCAGTTTGGTCCAAGAATTGTAGTTTGCTAACTGCTGTCATAAGCTATTATTATTAGTGCAGCTCTTCTCTTCAACTCCATTTTAAATTCTTGGAGTTCAGAAACAATATCCTTTTTACTTTTGTGTTTCCTAGCCAATGCCTGCCATATATTACGTGCTTACTAATAGATTATTAAAAATGTAATTATTTATTGAACTACCAAGATCCTAGGTGCCTTTATGATGATGGCTCATACTTAGATAGCATTTTGTCTACTCTTGCTTTTCACAAAGAAATGCAAACCAAGAAGGAAGAAAAGAATAAAAATATTTTTATATACTCAATCTTTCTACACTAAGGTATGTTTTGATCCATTTTGTATATTCTTGATTCCTTTGTACCTTACACAAAGGGTTTAACCTATTCACTGTGCTAATATACCATTTTTAAATCCCCATTGTCTGACTGCATTCTCTAGACAGGATATTACAAGTTTCCTTCTATACGATCATTTTACTTTGAAGCTAATGAGAGGGTGGGTTTGGTTTCTGGTCCTCTAAGTGTTTTAGTCAGGATCATTTGTGTAACTCCTCCATTTTAATGATGAGGAAAGCAAAGTCTAATGTTTGATGAAGAGGATATCCTGTCCCTGCCCTATTCCTCATCCTTCCACACATCTACCATGCAATTCTGCTTACCTCAACAAATGAAACTAGTGGGGCTGATTTTCCTGAAGTGCATATATACAGTGATATTAAGTTCATCACATCAGTTTTTACAAAATACCATGTGCAGATAAAATGATATCATGTTATAAACTGATCAGCTGTTTCAGATTTTTCAAATGCACTAACTTCATTGACTATTATTAAAGCTAAAACAAGGATATTAAAGGTTATACAAATTTTCTGTGCAGATGTATTTGTATCTCCACATCACAGACATTGACTATCTTTATGACAATGTCTAATAAGTGAATTTTCATGTGTTCTTGTGCATGAGAGATAGAGGATTTAATATAAACACACTTTAAAACTGACATACTTTTATTTAGACAGGATTGGCATCACTTAAGTGACTTGGGTCTTGTAATAAAAATTACTACTCAACTTTGTTTAATATGAGAGCTTCCTATGTTGGCTGCAGATATAGATTCCACCTAGAGAACCAAAAACAATGACTTGATAGCTGAGACATTAGGGATGGGTGTTGATGAAAAGATTTCCTTGTATTATTTTCATTAGATTTCCTGTTTGCCTCATCAATGCTAATAGACCTGGGAGCCAAAAAAGTAGAGACTACTTTTATGGAGCATGTTGTGAATTTATTTCCTCTGAAACACGATGATATTTCACCTTGGTAATATAACAGAGCTTGGCCTCTCCTGCAATTAGCAACAAGTGGGCCAGGATGTGCGTAATCACTAAACACCCTTGGGGAAGCTAATGTGAAGCATTCTTTGATAAGCTCAGGTCCATCTCTGGTCATTGTCCTCCAGGTTCACAGATGATACCACCCCACCACTGTGTTAATATTCCCGTTATCAGTGTTCCCTTAGATAGCAATCTTTGTTCCATTATGTGAATAAGATGTATTTCTCTCTTATGACTAGATTCCTGTCTTCAAGTTCTGTCCATTTTAACTGTACTTTTCTCCCTGGGATTCATCCAAATATCTTAACTGCTCCATTTGTGATTACTACACTAGGATTTCTCAACCCCAATGGCATTGATATTTTGAGTAATAGAATTCATCAGCGGTGGCTGCCTTGTCCTTTGTAAAATGTTTAGCAATATTCTTGGCCGATACCCAGTAGAAGCCAGTGGCAACCATCCCCAGTTGTGACAAACAAAAATCTCTTTAGACACTGCCCAACATGTCATGAAGGGCAAAACTACTCAGGGTAAAGAAGCACTGTTAAATATCAAGTTGATTTTTCTGATAATGTTGCCCCAAATCATTACAGTTCTACTGCATCTTGAAATGTACTCTTTTTAAATCCGTATGTAATTAAACATAACATTTTAAAGATAAGAACATGGCACCCATTATGGAGAATTCATTGAGCTAAGGTGATACAGCTCACTGGTGAGAAAAATCATAGCAATTGGAACCTTATTTCATCACAGTGATACTGTGATAGTCTTCAGATTTATCCCTACTTCAATGTACCCTATCACAGAAAGGAGCCAGTAAAGAGTTGCTATATGTTGTGTCTATGCTATACAATAATCCGTCATACCTAAGGAATGTGGTTACATACTCATTTATGCACTCAACAAATTATTTGTATACCTGATACTTTTGTAGGATACTAATAAACAATATTTTTTTATCCTTGATATCTTAGTTATCTTTGAAGACATGTAAAATTCACCAAGTGGTAATCAGTGGTATAGAGAAATGTTAATCTTAAAAGAGAAACTTAAAGTTTGTCATTAATACATTTCACTTAGGGATTGTGATTCTATACAAGGTGGTTACAGAAAGCTTCTCTAATCTGGTAACGTTTGAACAAAGAAATAAAATGAGATGCTATCTGGATCTATAGAAGAATGATCCAAGCACATAGAACAGCAACTACAGAGGTCCTGAGATGAGATGGTGGTCAACAAGAGATCATATGACCAGAAGAAAGCTCAGAAGTTCCTTAAAATTCCACCAAATGAAAACACTTGAGGGAAAAAGTGTTGATAGCAAAAGGAATGTCTCCTTGGGAAACGTTGGGGTCTATAGCCCAGATAGATGTAGAGAGGAACAGAGGAGGAAAAGAATACAAGGGTATACAATTTGAATATGTGTTCACAAAGTTGGAGAATCATCTGAAGATAATGGAAACAAGATCTACACCTCACACCATACAAGAAAATTGACTCAAGGTGTACTGGGAATCTAGGAGTAAAACTAAAAATGATAAAGTTCACCAGAGAAAATATAGGAACATATTTAGTGACCCTAATTTGGCATGACTAGACTTTCAAGCATAACTAAAGTCTTACAACCAAGAAATGATAAAATTGATAAATTGAACCTTCTAAAAATCAAATCCTTGTTTCCATGAAAAAACTTCCCTAATAGAGTAAAAATGAAGCCCACAAACTGGGAAAAAATATTTGGCAATGATGTACCTCTTAAGTTACTCATAGAATCATCATCTCAACAAGGAAAAAGGCAAACAACCCAATCACAAAATGAGCAAAAGAGATTAATGGAAACTTCACCAAAGAAGATCAAATGGCCAGAAAAGAGATGGGAAAAAAATGCTCAAAATTATTAACTATTAGAGAGATGCAAATAAAAGTAACAATGAGATCTTATCTCACCCCACTAACAATAGCAATGTTCAACAAGACCACAAACAATTCTGGTGAGGATGTGAAGAGGTTGAAACTATCATATACTTCTGATGGAAACTTAAAATGGCTTAACCCCTATGGAGGGCAGTCTGGAGCTTTCTCAAAAAGTTGAAAATTGAAATAATATTTGACCCATTATTTCACTCCTGGGAATATACCCCAATGAAATCAGACATGCAACACAAAGAGTTATATATGAACCCCACGTTTGTCATAGCAGTATTCATAACAGCAAAGACAAGGAAGCAGCCCAAGTGTCAATCCATAATTGAATAAATAGAGAAACAATGGTATATTGGCACAGTGGAAAATTATGCAGCCTTTAAAAAATGAATGCATAAAATATTATACAATATGGATGAGTCTGGAAGACATTGTACTGAATGAAATGTCTCAGTCACAAATATTGCATTTAGCCCAGTACGGTAATAGTAGGATCAAGATGAGGGTAAAGGGTGAGAAGAAAGAGTGGGGAAAGAATGCATAGATAATGAAGACTTCACTGGAATGGGTGAAAGGAAGGACAACCTGAAAAAAAAATAATGATTGAAAATTATATGCATGACAACCAATAACCTGGAACACAACAAACATTACGAAGATAACTGGAGGAGGAGAAGGAAGGAAATGTGCATGAATTAATTTAAAGCAATCTCTTTGTAAACATTCA
>NW_006399768.1:10109554-10113744 GCF_000299155.1 Elephantulus edwardii | reverse complement strand
TAAAAATAAATAAAATTCAATAATTTTGAGGGGGTATTACTGTGAAAGTGTTCTAATGCCTTCAATAACTTTTAATTTCAATAATATAAAAAAGCTACATAAATTAAATCAACTTTACCTCAGAGGAAAAGTGTAAAAAGTAAACAAAAGATAAACATTATTTTCTTGAAAACATTAGAGAATTAAGAAGAATGTAATTAATTTTTAACGTAAGAAATAAACATAACAAAAACATAACACGAAAGTAAATTAAACCTGTTGCCAGCCAGATGACTCTAAGTTTTAGTTACCTAATGTATTCAGTGTAGCATTATATTCTACCCGATTATCAAACCTGTGGCCTTTGGAAATAGACTGCAAAGTCTTATTTCTGAAATGTCTTTTGATATATTCAAGCTTCTCACTTCTTAGTTAGTAGTTAAGGGCTTAACTGTGCCACATAGGGACTTTCATATGTAGCATGTCACTATTATGTATCATTGGGGTGGAAAAAACTCATAGCTAACCCAGAAGCAGGTTTTCAGGGGCAAAAATCTCACAGAAGGTGCTTGCTTGCCCCTAATTCTCTTACAGAGAAACCAAATTTCTTTTGGGTTGACAATTCAGTTCCTTACTACATTTGTCAATTCAATGTTTTTGTGAGCACAGTATTGTGGTATCAATTACATTAGTAAGGTAATGTTTAAGTGGTATCAATTACATTAGTAAAGTATTACCAGTTAATTGTTACCAGATTTTCAACACCACAAACAGAAATCCACAGCTTCCTAAAACCTAACCACTAATAAAATAATGTCTGTATTCATTTGCCTAGTCTAGATATTTTGTGAGAGATCACACAATATTTATCATTTGTCACTGACTTGTTTCTCTTAGCAAACATTTTCAAGGCTTCTTCAAGGCTGTAGAATGAAGAAAGCGATTGTTTTAAATCATAATGCAAACTTGAAGGTTCATTCTCCTCTCTGTTATTCAAAATGTTCTAGCTTTGATTTTGATTTTCAATAGTCACTGTGACCTGATCTGGGCAAAGAAAAAGAAAAAATCCAAAATAATGTCTCCAGTCTCTGAGCTCTCTTTTACCCTGACACTTCTGTTGAGGTATTGGAAAACTAGAATTGTTTAAAGCTTTACACAAACTGAAGTCCTGGACACTCTTAAATGTAAGTAAATGCTACATTCTTAAGAGTGTCATCCTAATGAGCTATATTCTTAGAGTTATGATGACTTCTATGAGAAATTGTCTCAATTTCTAATTGCTAGACTGCTCTCAATTCATTAATATAATTTGTAATATTGTATTTCTTACAATCTGAAAATAACTTAGCACATGATAAGAATAGACAGCATGTTTTATTGTTTTGGTTTTGGGTTTTTTTTATTTAAAGAAAACCGACTGACAATAGAAATTAAGTCAGATGGGCAACATTGGAATATATATTATTTATGTTCTGGTATAAAATCATCATGGACAACATAATGATAGAGAAAAGGTTGACTGTCAACTATTTCATCTTGCTTGTATCTTCTATCAACATCCTTATTACTAGCAGGTAGGAAATCTAAAGACAGTGAAAGTCTGCTTGTCAGGAACTTCTCTAAAGCCTTGAAGAGCAATGATGTCAGTTTAAATTGTAAGGTACACCTGATTTGAGGCATAGTCTTTGCAAACACCTGCTGTGCATATTTTTATAATAGGTATAGGTTAAAGAGCCAATTGTGATGGGAAAGTCGGCTATTAGGGGCCTTTCCAAAGTACTGAAGAGCAATTGTGTCACTCTGGAGACTAAGGTGAGCCTGATATAGGCCATGGTCTTTGCAATTTCTTGCTATGCGTCAGAGAGCTGGAATATGACTAGAAAAGAAAGGAGGAGAATTGATTCCTTTGAGCTGTGGTGTTGGAGAAGAGTATTGAATAAACCATGGTCTCTAAAGAAAATGAACAAGTTCATCCTGGAGAGGGTTAAACCAGGCTACTCCTTGGAAGCAAGGATTCTAAAGCTTCATCTGACACACTTTGGACATGTTACAAGGAGGGATCAGCCCTTGGAGAAGGACGTCATACTTGGGAGGGTGGGGGGACAGTACAGGAGAGCAAGGCCCTCTTTGAGGTGGATTGATTCAGGGACTGGGGTAATTGGGGTGGGTATGTCAAAGACAGTGAGATTGGCACAGGATAGAGCAGGGTTTAGGGCTGTTATACATAGGGTTGCTGTGTGTCACAGGTGACTCAGTGGCACATAACAACAACAACAACCTAGGTCAATATGGATTGAAGCTCAACATCAAGAAAACAAAGATTCTCACCAATTGGCAGCATCATGATAGATGATGAGGAGATCAAGGTTATTAACAGCGTTAGTTTGCTTGGCTCCACAGTCAACACTCTTGGTTTCAGCAGCCAAGAAATCAAAGAAGAATTGCTGTGGGAAAATCTGCTGTCAGAGAGCTATCCAAAGTACTGAGGAGCAACGATGTCAGTCTGGAGACAAAGGTGAGCCTAATTCAGGCCATAATCTTTGCAATTTACTTGTTATGCATCATAAAGCAAGACAGCGACTAGGAATGATAGAAGGAGAATTGATGCTTTTGAGCTATAGTGCTGGAGAAGAGTATTGAATATACTATGGGCTGCCATGAAAACAAACAGGTTCATCCTAGAAAGGGTGAAGCCAGGATGTGCCTTGGAGGTAAGGATTCTGAAGCTCCGTCGGACATACTGTGGACATGTTGCAAGGTGGATGCAGTTCTTGGACAGGGATGTCGTGCTTGGGAGGATGAAAGGACAGTGCAGGAGAATACCCTTGATGAGTTATATTGATTCAATAACTGGAGTAATGGGGTAGGTGTATCAGAGACAGTAAGACTGGCAAGCAAGGTTTAGGGCTTTTGTACATAGGGTTGCTATGAGTTGCAGGTGACACGCTGGTACATAACAATAACAACAACATAGAGAAAGGCTATAATCCCATCTTATTATTTTGAATGAGGAAGACAGAGAAGAATTGACACCTTAGAGCTGTGGTATTGGATTATTGAATGTCACAGGGACTACCAAAAGAACCTAGATAAATCTTAAAGAAAGTGCACTCAGAACGCTCCTTAAAGGCAAATATGACAAAGCTTCTTCTCACATACTTTGGGCATGTTGTTATGAGAGGCATTTCCTTGGAAAGGTACATCACATTTGGAAAGATAGAGTGTTTGCAAAAGAAAGGAAGACGCTCAACTAGATGGATTTATACAGTGACAGTAGTTACAGGCTCAAGAAAGTCAGAACTGACGAGGATGGCCAGGATAAGACAGAGCTCAGATTTGTTGTTCATAGGGTCGCTATGAGTCATACTTAATTTGATGGCACTTAACCACAACATTTCATTAAATAACAGACAAGATTAAAAAAACTGGGCAGATAACTAGAAAATATAGCTAAAGGTAAGTAGATTTGAAAGAGAACCAGAGTAGTAAAATCAAGAAATCAAGTGCATGCTTTAAATAGCTACTGAGCCAGAATTTAGACAACAGTGGTCCTTATCAGATCCAGATTAGACATCCACACCTGGGACGTTATCCTGCTGTGCCAGTCTTGTGCCTTAGATGGAAGATTTCAGCACCCACCCAGGACCCCATCTTGTAATTTTGCCACTAGCCTCAAATAGGCCTGCCCCACAATTTGTTGCATGCCTGATGTGTTGTCAGAGCAAATTGACTACAGCTGAGAAAGGAATGTTTTGAGAAGCTCAATATCAGCAATCAAAACCAGGCACTAAGCCACAGAAGCACATCCCAGAAATAAACCCTCAGAGAAAAGGACTTTCAAGCTGGTACCTGGGATTTGAAATTGGAGCCTCCTAAGAGGTAAGACTTATCTGTCAGTTTTTTATTTGGGGAATGAGCTGCTAAATACTTTGTAGCTTGAGTATCTTTGTTTATTATTGTTCTAATTAGCACAGCACTGTCAGTTCACTGTATAAAGGTAAATTGTGGGTGCTGTGATGCTGAAAACTGTGCTATTCATGTGTCAAATTCCAGAAGCATCACTTAATGTGGACAGATTTCAGTAGTTCCCAGATTACAGACCAGGGTACTGGACAGGGCTCCAGTGTGTCAGAGATAATAAGGATTGGTAAAAGATAGCTCAGGGTTCTGGTTGGCTGTTCATATGGTTGAGTCATGTTGTTGTTGTTGTT
>NW_006399768.1:10106682-10108824 GCF_000299155.1 Elephantulus edwardii | reverse complement strand
GCATATTGTTGATAGATATTCCACCAATCCTAACGCCACGCTTCTCATAGAGCCCAGCCTCTCGGATAATCTGCTCTTCATACAGGTTGAAAAGGTATGGAGATAGATACTCAGCTTAATAGTACCTAGTAATAACATCCGTCTAACATATTTTGGACATGTTGTAAGGAGAGACCGGTCCTTGGAGAAGGACATCATGCTTGGGAGAGTGGAGGGATGGCACAGGAGGGGACAGCCCTCTGTGAGGTGGATTGATTCAGTGGCTGGGGTAATCAGGATAATCGGGATGGGAGATTCAGAGACGGTGCGATTGGCACAGGACAGAGCAGAGTTTAGGGCTGTTGTACATAGGGTTTCTATGAGTCAGTCACAAGAAACTCAATGGCACATAATAACAACTACAATAGTAATAACAAGGAAGAAGGGTTAACTCTCCACTCCTGAAGTAGTATGTCTCTGAAAATTATATGAACAACAGAGAAACATGGATCATTATAGCATCAGAGATTACCAGATTGAAAGTCAACCAATAGCTGCAAACATCTTTTAATAATTGGAACATGGAATGTATGAAATATGAATTTTGGAAAACTAGAAGTTGTGAAAAATGAAATGCAACAGATAAATATAGACCTTATAGGCATCAGTGAGATGGGGTAGACAGACTTTGGCCACTTTGAATCAAACAATCACATAGTACACTATGCAGAGAATGAAAAACAGAGTAAGAATGATGTTTCATTCATAGGTAAAAAGATTATTTCAGTTTCTGTGTTGTGAGTAATAGGTTATATTTCATACACATACAAAGAAGAACTGTTAATATGACTATTATTCAAATGTATGCACCAACAGCTAAAGCCAAAGAGGAAGAAATAGGAAATTTTTTACAAAATTTTGCAGTAAAAAATTGACAAAACATACAATCAGTATGCATTAATAATAATTGGAATGCAAAAGCGGAAAACAGTGAAGAAGGAAAGGGTAGTCAGATTTTTATAAAATTTTGCAGTAAAAAATTGACAAAACATACAATCAGTATGCATTAATAATAATTGGAATGCAAAAGCTGAAAACAGTGAAGAAGGAAGGGGTAGTCAGAGTATATGGAATTGGTAAAAAAAATGAAGCAAAAAAAATAATTTAATTTTGTCCATACAATAATTTATGCATTTCAAGACCTTTTTAAAAAACACAAACTGCAGCACTACACATGGACTTTGTCAGATAGCCCACGTAGAAATCCGATTGACTATAGCGGAAGAAGGAATCATTTGAGAAGCTAAATATCAGCAATCAAAACTAGGTTATGTGCTGACTGTGAAAAAAATACCATCATTTACACATGTGCAAGTTTGACTTGAGGGTGAAGAAAATGAAAACAACATCACAAGAATCAAAATATAATCTTGAATCTTTCCCACCTGAATTTTAAAAAAATATTTTTTAGGATTGATTTGAAGCATTGAACACAAATGATTGAAGATCAGATGAGTTGTGAGAGGACATGAATGATATCATTCCCACGAGAGAAATAGGTAATTACTAAGACAGAAGAGAAAAAAAAATCAAAATGGATATCATGAGAGACCCTGAAAATTGCACTAGAGCATTGAGAGGCCAAAACAAAGGGAAGAGATATTGAAGTAAAACTGCTGAACAAAATATCTGAAAGGGCAACTCGAGAAGACAAAGTAAAGTATTATAAAAGAATGTGCAGAGAATTATAATTGGAGATAAAAAAGGAGAAGAACTCATTCAGCATTTCCTAAACTGAAAGAACTGAAAAACAAATTCAAGTCTCAAGTTGCAATCTTTAGAGATCATATGGACAAAATCATGCATGAGCAGGAAACATGAAAAGAAGATGGAGGGAACACACAGAACCACTATATCAAAAAGAATAGACTAATACCAAAATGTTTCAGAAAGTACCATATGATCAATAGCCAGTGGTAACAAAGGGAAAAGGTGAAGCTACACTGAAGGCATTGGCAAAAAAGTAAGATACTAGGAATCGTTAGGCTGTCAACTGACATGTTTGAACTAACAGATGAAGCCATGCATATGATTACAAGTCTATGCCAGGAAATTTGGAGGACTGGTCATCTGACTGGAAGAAATCCAGATTTGTTTCAATTC
>NW_006399768.1:10100998-10104551 GCF_000299155.1 Elephantulus edwardii | reverse complement strand
CCATATTGTAGGCTGCAGTCCTTGACACTCTGCAGCAGGCGCTTCAGGTCCTCCTCAGTTTCAGCAAGCAGGGTTGTGTCATCCACATAACGCAGATTGTTGATAAATCGTCCACCAATCTTGACCCCACATTTCTCCTCATAGAGAGAGTGGGATAGAAAGAAGTTTGAAAATAAAATGGTTACTTTATTATAGTGAAACCCCTAAAAATAAATATAAGTAGGACATGTATTTAGGATAAACAATGTACACTTAGGGCTGGCTATATGCTAGTAATTCTAAGAAGCAAATTGTTGTTGTTAATTGCCATTGAGTTGTAGGTGACTCATAACGACCCTATGAACAAAAGATCTGAACACTTGTATAACTTTTATCGTTTTTCCAAGTTCGTGGGGTTTCTGGAGGCAAGCTATTTCAGAAGTGGATGCCACTTCTGCTTCCAAACTTGTTTTAATTGGGGAGCTCCACCAAACACTGTCCACCATGGGTAACCATTATCACATTTGACATATCACTGTCAACACAAGTTACCTCTGTAGAGCAAATGTACAGATCAGTGTTATTACATTTAGAAAACCATTAAAACCAGGCTTGAGGGCCTGCAGCCTGAGGGCTCCAATTTCTTTTCCAATTGAAGGTCGAATACAACCAACTCACATCATTCCACCCTTATCCTCACCAGAACTAGAAAATAAACCTCTATAGAATTCAGCTGCTCCAGATAGACTTTCCCAACCTGGATTTCAGTCCCATACTGGTGACCGAA
The DNA here is from genome assembly GCF_000299155.1 of Elephantulus edwardii. Classification (NCBI taxonomy): domain Eukaryota; kingdom Metazoa; phylum Chordata; class Mammalia; order Macroscelidea; family Macroscelididae; genus Elephantulus; species Elephantulus edwardii. Next base: position 10,103,785 of record NW_006399768.1, on the reverse strand, counting down.
TGCTTTTTTTAGGTGGTGTTGTTGATTGCCATCAAGTTGAGCACAGCTTACAGTGAACCTATGAATAAAAGGCCTCAAGTCTTTCTGTACCTATCATTGTTTCTCCAAGTTTAAAGAATTTCCATAGGCATGTGGTTTAGGAAGTGGATGCCACTCCTGCTATCAAACCTGTCTTAAATTGGGAGCTTCACCAAACACTGTCCACCCTGGAAAACCATTATGGCAATTGTCCCCCAATGGCAAACCCAGATTACCTCAGTGCAGCAAATTGACAGAGGAGTGCTACAAAATTTTTAAGAATGTGCCTCCAAAAATAACACTGGACCCTCAAAAGGCCTGAAGCCTTTCTATAACTATAGCCATTTCTCCTAGCTCATAGAGCTTCCATAGGCATGTGGTTTAGGAAGAGGATGCCACTCCTGCTTCCAAACGTTAACCAATCTGGGAACTCCACCAAACCCTTGCCATGATGTGTAGACATTATGGCGCTTGGCAGACCTATGACGTAGTTGCTCCATTATGGCACTGGAGATTCCAGTGGCAAATGGTTCGGTGTCACAGCAAACCCGATTACCTCAGCACAGCAAATAGACCATAGTGTTGTATTACTTAGAAGAGCCAAATATTTATTTTCTTATAAGAGCCAAAAAATAACAAAGGATTGAAATATAATCCCTTGGGTCCAACTTTTAACTATCAGGGCCCTCCAGGAGGTTTTAGAAAGTAAAATATTAAAAGTTTCTAGAGATAAAAGATAATTCACTGTCAAAGAAACAATAGTTTAAAATTATAGCTGACTTCCTAGAAGACACAAAGGAAGTCAGAGGAAGAGAGTTTAAATGAATGCCAACCTAGAATTTTGTTTTAGTGACAATAACCCTAAAAAGAAAATTAAATAAAGACACATTCATATAAATAAAAATTGAGAGAATTTATCACCAGCAATAAAAGAAATGCTAAAGAGAATTGATTATAAGAAAAGGTTCACAGAGGCAAATACGAAAATGCAAGAAAGGATACAGAATAATACAAAAGAAAATTATGTGGTAGTTCTAGCAGAAAACTAATTATCTAAAACATTAACTATAATTTATTAAATGGTTTGAGGGTTACTGTTGCTGTTAAGTGTCAATAAATTGAGGAAGGCTCTTAATGACCCTCTGAAGAATCAACCTGAACCTTGCCCTATCCTGTTCTGTCCTCATCATGTCCAACACACTCGCACCCATTGATGGTCTTCTCCTTTGCTGACCCTCTATCTTTCCAAGAATGATGTCTCTCCAAGAAATAGCTTTGCCTCGCTATATGTGCAAATTGTAAACGATGCAACTTCATCATCTTTGCCTCCAAGAAGCACTCTGGCACCTTCTCTAAGATTTATTTGTTTGTTCCTTTGGCAGTCTGGGGGACATTCAGTACTCTTCTCCAACACCACAACTCAAGAGTAACAATCCTTCATCTGTAATCCTTATTCATTGTTCAACTCTCTGACGTGATTGAGATGACCATGGACTGAAGTAAGCACACCTTAGTCTTCAAAATTATATCACTGCACTTTAGCATTTTGGAGAGTTTCCTGACAGCGTATTTTCCCAATTTAATACATCTCCTGATATCTTGGCTGCTGGTATGAAGGCTGTTGATTGCTAATGAAGGAAGATGAAATAATTGACAGCTTCAATCCTTTCTTCATTTAACATAAAGTTAACTTTTAGTCCTGTGATGTGTACCTTTCTTCTCTCGATGTAGAGCTGTAATCCATATCAAAGGCTGTGGTCCTAGATCTTCTGCAAGATTTTCATATCCTCCTTACTTTTATCAAGCAAAGTTATGTCATATTGGTAATGCAGATTGTTGATGAGTCTTCTTCCAATCATGATGCCACATTCTTCTTCATAGAGTCTATTGTTGTTGTTGTTGTTATGTGCCATCGAGTTGCTTGTGACTCATAGCGACCCTAAATACAACATCCCTGAACTCTGCTCTGTCCTGTGCCAATCGCAATGTCTCTGACACACCCATCCCGATTACCCCATCACTGAATCAGTCCACCTCATAGGGGGCCTTCCCCTCCTGCGCTGTCCCTCCACCCTCCCAGGCATGATGTCCTTCTCCAAGGACCAGTCTCTCCTCACAACATGTCTGAAGTATGTTAGATGGAGCCTCAGAATCCTTACCTCCAAGGAGCAGCCCGGATTGACCCTTTCCAGGATGAACCTGTTTGTTTTCCTAGCAGTCCATGGTACCCTCAATACTCTTCTCTACCACCACAGCTCAAAGGCATCAATTCTCCTTCTATCCTTCTTAGTCATTGTCCAACTCTCTGATGCATAACAAGTGATAGCAAATACTCTGGCCTGTATCAGATGCACCTTAGTCTCCAAAGAGACACCATTGCTCTTCAGTACTTTGGAGAGGCCCCTAACAGCAGACTTTCCCATGGCATAGAGTCAAATAGATATGAAGAAAGGATTCAACCCTGATGCACATATACTTCCTGATTTTAAACCATGCACTATTCCATGCTTGGTTCAGACAACAGCTTCTTGGTCTAGCACAATTAAGTGTTCTGGGATTCCCATTCTTCTCAATGATAACTATAATTTTAGGTTTGAGGTAGGCAGAATGAAAACCCATTTTTAAAAAATTATGTAGTTTGTTTGTTGTTGTTATGTGCCATCAAGTCACCTGAAACTCATAGCTCTGAAGACAGCACTGTCCTTAGCCAGTCTCATTATCTCAGACACAATTACCCTCATTGCCCCAGTTACTATATCAATCCATCTC
>NW_006399768.1:10089367-10095678 GCF_000299155.1 Elephantulus edwardii | reverse complement strand
GATTTCACTATCTCTAAGACAGACCTATTTGTTCTCCTGGCAGCCCATGGTATGTTTGATACTCTTCTCCAGTACCACAACTCAAAAGCATCAATTCTCTGACTATTGGTTTTAACAATTTAAAGATCACTTAATATCTTGACTAGAGGTCTTTTAATACCATTCAGAGTGATAAAGTGCCAATCAAAGTGAGTTGAAGAAAATACAGAAGAAAATAAAGAGGAAATAGCACATATCGACGACTTTTTTGATTGAATTTGCTGTATAAGATGGCAAAGAACAGAAAAATAGCTTGAGGTGAAAGCATAATCAGTGGAGAGTTGCATTTTAAGGTGGAAAATAATTTAGTTTGTTTATTTTGATAGCAATAATTCCACATAGTGAAAACCTAATTATATGAGGATATTTCTGGAGCAATGAGGCAAGGGCTATTAGGAAAGAGGTTAGTTTTACATTGAAACAAGATAATTCATCCATCTAAAGAGGCATGAAGGCAGAGTTACAGAAATAAATAGGATTAATAGATGTGTGTGGAAGCATGGGAGTTCTTTTCAGATTTTTATTATTTTTTCAGTAAAATAAAAAGGAAGAGAAAGAAGGTCTAAATGCCAGCTAGAGCTAAAGGAATATCAATATGAATCGAGGCCATAAATCAAAGTTCTATTTTCTTCAGTAAGCTGGATACAGGTGCAGTAGAGGAGTTTAGAATAATTCCAGATGAAAAGGAGTATAAAGAATGATTATATTATACAATATAAACTGGACAAGGAAAAAATGAGACTATAAAACGTATGAAAGACACTGAAAATCTGGTAAAATCAAAAGAGCATATATTGATGAAATCATGTCATCAAGCCTTAGGATTTAAGTACCTCAAGCCATGACTTGAAAACACATGAGGTAGTAAGAAATGTAATATTAGATCATAGGGGATGCGACTTATAGTTTTGCTAGATTTCAGACAATGTCAAGAGAATTGCAGGTGATTAGGTCAACTAATCAATCCTGCAATTAATCAACTTGTATTTATCTGATTGTTGTAATAACAACAGGGTCTGTGGGGATGACTACAATTCATGGTGACCCTGTGGACAACATATTTGAACGCAGTCCTCCCCTGCACCATTCTCATCATCTCTGACACATTTGAGCCCGTTGTTGCAGTTATGGTGTCAATCCACCTGGTTGAGGATTTTCCTCTTTCACTAACCTCCACCTTTCCAAGTATGGTGTTCTCTCTAATACCCTGTCCTAACAACGTGCTCGCAGTGTGAGAGACGAAGCTTTGTCATCTTTTCCTCCAAGGAGCACTCTGGCTGTACTTTATCCAAGATATACCTGCTTGTTTTGGGTTTTTTTCTCTTTTGTTCATAGGGTAGTCAGTATCCTTCTCCAACACTACCACCCAAAGGCACTAAATCTTCTTCTGCCATCTTTATTTATTGTCATGCTCAACGATGTGCAGCAAAAAGATCATGGCCTGAATCGGGCACACAGTTCTCAAACTCATATCGTTGTTCCTTGGTAATCCTGAGAGGTTCCAAACTGCAGTGTTTCCAGTGCCACATTTCTCCTGACTACTGATAGAAGTTTAATGATTGTTGAATCTAAGTAAGATGAAGTAATTGACAGTTTCATTTTTTTCCCCCTCATCTATTGGTTCAGTGTTGAGGGACATCATGCTTGGAAAGGTGGAAGGTCAATAAAAGAGAAGAGGACCCTCAAACAAATATATTGACACTGTTGCTACAGCAATGGGCTCAAACATATGAGTTTATGAGGATGGCACAGAATATCAGTAGTCTGTGAGAGGAAATAACTTATCAATGGACCTACCTTTTATGGAATATAATAAGCAATGTTAAGAGCCAAATTAGAATATGGATTAAGTTCCAAAAATGTAGAATATCCTGAAAATGAATATTCTGTATAAATACGTATCACTTCTTATAGCTTCCAGAATAAGTTGACTGTTCAATACTTAAAAGTTTTTTGCTTCCCCCCGCCCTAGTCTTAATGGAGTTGTATTATAATCTCAGTTGTTTATATAAAAGAGGTAATTAATGTTTGGCAAGGAAATTAAAATAATGACACTCTATTGTACCTTTATTTAAGTTCTGTTAAACATCTTTGGTTTCTATGTTGGACTGTTTATTGGTATCTAGGTAGTTATTTAATTAGCTTTTTGTTTAATGAAGTCACTTATTACTGTCAAGATAGCCGTAATCAAGGGCATAATACAAATAAAATGTGAAGATAGATTAAAATCAATTCATCAGCCAAATACGAGCTCCTATACAATGGAGACATATAATTGCTTCAACTCTGGTATTAAGATTAGCCTGATTGGTTTTCTGGCTTTGTCCCAATAATTTATTATCTCAATTTCAGATAAAATAAATCTAGGGAGAAACAGTCATTGTATCATTTGTTTTGCAGGCACCATCGAGGAAAGGTGTATTCATTTACATACCACAGCACCTGGCAAAACAAATTGCCACAGCAAGATGGAATTACTACAGTTTTTACTCATTAAGTAGTTTTCTACACTAATTTCCTTCCTGTTCCAAGTTTTAGGAAAACTTGGAAAACTACTGTTGAATTGTCTGATCATGTGATATACACAGAAAGCAATTTATTTTATATGATGGTGTTTATCAATAGATCTCATGCCAATTTGGGAAATTTTTATTTGTAAGTTTCAGGAAAAGTTCTATTTTTTTAGCTCATCATTCACTCATTTATTGCAACTGAATCATAACAGATTCATAGCTGACCCTCAGGTGGGTTTTCAAAGGCTGCAAATTGCATGAGTGATTTCCCTCCCTGTTTCATGTAGTTTGGAACCACATGAACTCGGTTAGCAGTATAATTCCTCACTCACTATGCCATCGATAATAGAATAAAAGGGATAAATACAGACTGTAAAGTCATTACAACATTATATCATTTCATAAATATTTTGTAAGATTCATCCTGTTAATATCAACAATATAGCCACAATGACAGTTATTTAAGACAAAGGGTTTGGGGTGTGTTTTTTTGTTTGTTTTTTTACTTTCAAGATTCTCAGTTCCTGCTATAAATCTGACCTCTTTATCATGGTACATCTGCTTGTGTTTCTGCTTCCTGATATTTTTCAAGACAAAAAAAGAAAATAAAATTCTGAACCTTGCATTCATGGTCAGGCTTTTGCAACAGGAGAAAGAATTTCTATTTCCCATTGCATACCCAACACCTGAGACTGTTCTATTACAGAAGATATGTCTTTGCTTAGAAAATAGACTGAGTGGAAATGTTAGTAATTAGGAAGTGAACAAACATGTGATGAAATAAATTATTAAGTATTAACATTAACTTCAATTGAAAATCAAATAGAAAAACTCAAAGGAATTTGAGGTTAGCACATTTGGCTTTATGTGATTTTACTTATAAAATAATCTGGTAACCATTCATAGTGTTTTATATAAACCAAATTATATAATCTAAAGCTCCATCCAAGACGCTGGGCTGTACAAAGAGGAATGTTGCATCAGGATTGGTGGAAGAGTCATCAACAACCTGTGTTATGCAAATGACTCAACCTTGCTTGCTAAAACTGAGGACCTGAAGCGCTTGCTGCAGAAGGTCAAGGACTGCAGCCTCCTATATGGATTGAAGCTCAACATCAGGAAAACAAAGATTCTCACCACTGGGCCAATTGGTAGCATCAGTGTGATGGTGAAGAGATTGAAATAGTTAACAGTTTTAGTTTGCTTGGCTACACAATCAACACCCTTGGTAACAGCAGTCAGGAAATCAAGAGATGAATTGCATTGGGAAAGTCAACTGTGAGGAACCTCTTAAGAGTACTGAAGAGCAATGACATCAGGCTGGAGACTAAGGTGCGCCTGAGCCTGGCTATAGTCTTCGCAATTACGTGCTATGCATCAGAAAGTTGGACAGTGAATAGGGTTGATAGAAAGAGAATTGATGCCTTTGAGCTGTGGTGCTAGCAAGAGTGTTGAATATACCATGGACTGCTAAGAGAACAAACAGGTTTGTCCTGGAGAGGGTGAAGCCAGAATGCTCCTTGGAGTCAAGGATTCTGAAGCTTCATCTGACATACTTTGGACATATTGCAAGGAGGGACTGGTCCTTGGAGAGTGACATCATGTTTGGCAGAGTGGAGGGGCAGTGAAGGAGAGGAAGACCTTCAATGAGATGGATCAATTCTGTGACTGGAGTGGTGGGAATAAGTATGTTTGAGATAGCTAGGTTGGCACAGGATAGAACAGTGGTTAGAGCTCTTGTGCATAGGATCACTATGAGTCGCAAATGACTTGATGGCCCATAACAACAACAAAAACAAAAAAGCTCTATAGCTGTGGTGCTGACAAAGAGTATTGAACATAGTGTGGACTGCCAAGAGAATGAACCAGTTTTTCTTGAAGAGGGTGAAACCAGGTGGTTCCTTGGAAACAAGGATTTTGAAGCTCTGTCTCACATACTTTGGGCATGTTGCCAGAAGGGGCCAGTCCTTAGAGAGGGACATCATGCTTGGAAAGGTGGTGGGACAGTGCAGGAGAGGAAGACCCCGGATTAGATGGATTGACACAGTGACTGTGGTAAAGGGGCTAAGGTGCCGGAGATAGTGAGGCTGACACAGTGTAGTGCAGAGTTCAGAGCTATTGTGCGTAGGCTTGCTATAAATTGCAGGCAACTCGACAGCACATAACAATAATAAAACTCTACGAAATTGAATTTTTAATTTTTTCACGCACAAAAATCTTTGTAGCTCCTTAATTGTATTTTCAAAGCAAACTTACTGGGTTTCATTTAAAAACATACAGTGTGCTATACCTCAACACCTAATTCTTTTAATCAGTTAAATTTTGTAACAGAACTTAGCAACTTGAGGATGTGCAAATTTACCTTTAAAAAAAGTATGAACAAGATAGATTAAGTTAGTGAGAGCTGTTTTTTAATTTGATTATTAAAGTTAAAATATTCTCTTTCTAGTCGCTTAAATTCTTATTTATGCTCATAAAAAAATGTTTCCCCAAGGTAAGGTTTTGCTACAGAAGAATTTGAGTTGAATTTAACCAGGCTTGATTGAGAAATCACTGTGTAATTATCCAGCCTTGTGTTAGGAAATCAGGGAAAACATTAAAATATATATAAAACCATGGCTTCCATGCTCTCAAAAGATTCATTATTTAATTGGAAATAAAAAAATAAAATGCATGATTATAATTTGATTATAAGTTTATTTAGTTAGCATCAAACCAGGTGCTGTAACATAAATTAATGGTTCAGTAACATAAATTAATGGAGGTTAAATGGACTGGAATTTGTTCAAACCTAGGGGAAATTTTAATAGTACAAATTAAGTTATGATTATTTAAATAATAAAACAAAGTAAAATGTTACACTCTAAAAAAGTAAGACATCAAAACTAAAACAAAGATAGTTCAAAAAAGTATTGTTGTTGTTGTTGTTATTGTTGTTGTTAAGTGTCTTCAAGTCAAGTACAACTCATAAGTGACCCAATGAACAAAAGACCTGAACCTAGCCCTGTCCTGCATCATCCTCACACTTCCTGACACATTACAGCAGTCACCATGTCAATCCACCTGATTGAGGGTCTTTTTCTCCTTCACCAATCCTCCACCCTTCCCAACATCATGTTCCCCTCTAAGGAATAGCAGCTCTTAGCAATATGTTCTTGCCTCCAAAGAGCACTCTGGCTATATCCTCTCCAAGACACACCTATTTGTTCTCTTGGCTGTTGATAGAATATTCAGTGCTCTTTTCCAACACCACAGCTCAAAGCTATTAATTCTTTTTTTTTTCTGTCACCCTTTTCATTGTCCAGGTCTCAGATGCATAGCTAGTAATCAGAAAGTTTACCTTAGTCCTCAAACTGATGTCACTACTCCTCAATAATTTGGACAGGTTCCTAACTGCAGATTTTCCCAGCGCAATGTGTCTTCTTATTTCCTGACTGCTTATACCAAGGGTGTTAATTGTGGATCCAAGCAACATGAAGCTATTGGCAGTTTCAATCTCCTCTCCATCCATCATGACACTGCCTATTGGTCCTGTAGTATTTTTTTAAATTGAGATGGGATCCATACTGAAGGCTGCACTCTTTGATTTTCTTCAACAAATGCTTCAAGTCCTCACTTTCAGGAAACAAGGTTGTGTTATCTGCATAATTCAGGTTATTATGAGTCATGAAATACAACTTTACATGTGGATTTCACCTTATGGGTTGCATAGGAATCAAATTGATTACATTTTTGGAAGAAATTGTTAGAGAAGCTCAA
>NW_006399768.1:10087303-10088957 GCF_000299155.1 Elephantulus edwardii | reverse complement strand
AGAGCTGGAATTGGAGAATAAAAAGAGAAGAACTGAAAAACAAATGTAAGCTGCTTGTTGCAATGTTGAAAGATGATATGGGCAATATACTGAATGACCCAGAAAAAATAAAAAGAAAATGGAGAGAATACACGAAGTCACTATAGAAGAAAGAATTGATTGACACTGAAAAATTTCAGGAAGTACCATATGAACAGGAGCCAATGGTAATTAAAGAGAAAGTGGAAGCTGCATTAAAAACATTGGGAAAAAAACTCCCAGGAATCAATTGGGTTCTAATTGACTTGCTTCAATTAACAGATGCAACCTTGGATGCACTCACCAGTTAATGCCAGGAAATTTAGAGGTTGGCTGTCTAGCCAATGGATTAGAAGAGATACATATTTGAGCCTATTCCCAAGAAGGGTGATCCAAGTGAATGTGGAAATTATCAAATAATATTCTTATATCACAGATCATTAAAAAACTGCTGGAACTGTACATAGGAAAATTCTAGAAATTCAGGCAGGATTAAGAAGAGCTTGTGGCACCAGAGATGTTATTGCTGATGTCAGATGGATTCTGGCTGAGAGTAATGAATGCCAGAAGATTGTCTGTTTGTGCTTTATGCAGGGACTTTGACAGACTGTGCGGATCAAGACAAGTTGTGGCTGACATTGAGAATGGGATTCCCAGAGCACTTGATTGTGCTCATGAAGAACCTATACCTGGATCAGAAGTCTGTCATGTGAACAAAACAGGGGAGTACTGCATGGTTTGGAATTGGGAAGGGAGAGTATAAAGGATGTATTCTATCTCCATACCTGTTCAATCTGTATGCTGAGCAAATTATCTGAGAGGCTGGACCCTATGAAGAGGAATGTCGCATCAGTATCTGAGGGACCTTCTTCAATAACTTGCATTATGCAGATGACACAACCCAAAAATGATACAACTCCAGAAACCAAGAGCATAACACTGAAAGGAAAATTTTGTAAATCAACAGGTTAGAATTATGATTATAGTTAGGAGATTGCTTATTTTTCTCCTATGGAGAAGCTAATGGATTTAAGCTGTGTATCTTTGGGTTGGCATTGCAGCTCCTTCCCACTAAGTCACCAGAGAAAATATGGAGTAAACATCAAAATAGATGATATAGTATATATTTAAAGGGAAATGTTAATAAGAAAAGAAATATTGGAGAACTGCCTTATGATCAACTCTCAAAAAGCTCAGAGAAAAAAAAATATAATTTGTTTAAAACAACAGCCATTGCTTCTTCCCTTCATCATTCACTACTTTTGAGTTGATTCTAAGTGATGGTAAAACTCCAATACGTCCTTGAGGCTATAAATCTTTCAACAGAGTGGTTGCAAGATTCAAACTACTAATTGTACAGATAACAAAACTACACTGCATTCTACTGCATAAGAATATTCTTTCTCAATAACATAGTTTTGATTTTTGAGATTTTTGTCATATAAGTGATCTCTTTTCAGAAAATTCAAGGAGTTCTAACATGAATTTTTTTAAAAAAAATGCCTTATAAGGGAAAAGAATATTTGACCAAATGCAAATTTTTGAAATAGAAAAGCGATTTTCCCCCTTTAAACTCAAGATATAAAAATAATACTAAAATGGGCTAGTGACTACACTGTGTGTGTGTGTGTGTGTG
>NW_006399768.1:10080763-10082134 GCF_000299155.1 Elephantulus edwardii | reverse complement strand
TTTACCCATGTCTACTCAGTGTTTGCACAACAAGAGTACTCAGATTCTTAACTGAACTGAAATAGATGATGGTGGTCTTTATGTTTTATCTACTCATTTTGGGGCCTCAGACATGGAAAGGACCATGCTGAAGGCTCCAAAAAGTAATGAATGTAATATTATAAAAAATTGACAAAATATAAACAAACTATCTCATATATCTTGTTGGTACATGTCGTTCTACCATGTCAAAAGTCTCCTTAAACAGGAAAAAATTCTAAGGAAAAAAATTTAAATATGCAGACTAAAAATACTGTCTTATGTCTTCATAATCTAAACCACATGTTTTTAACGTGCTAAAAGACTCTTGACTCTACTAGCAACTTTCAACACAGTGAACTTATAAAACTTACAGTTTAGGAATTTCAAAAGGCACTGTTGATCATATACACATTATGAGCTATGCTAGACATTCTAACTGCTTTCATAGGAGTGATGAGTTTCTTGATTAGTCCTCACTTTCTCATCTGAGCACTTCATGGTCAATGTCAGGCAACAGGAAGATAGCTCAGCTAAGCATGTAGCTTGTGGCTACAGAACAAGGGCATACCTACTGACCTAAACCTCCCAACTGAGACTGAGAAGTACCAGCTGCTTTTAACAACTTGACCAACCTACACATATTGCAGACATTTTTTTTCTTTACATGAATTATCATATTAGAAAGTCAGATAATCACAACATCAAAAGAGTATTTGAAATATTGAGATAATTTTTGGAAGTTTATTTTAGGACAAGAATTTAAATTGAGGAATCAAGCATCATCCACTATCTTGAGCCAGTAGCACCACTATCACAAAAAAAAATTTCCTTCCCAGACACCACCTGTGTACCCTTGGCCTCTCCCAGAGTCAGTGCTTGATCTGTGGAACCTTTGGACCCCACCTAGCTTCAGCAGTTGTCTGGCCATCTGTTCCCCAACTGAAGCAAATCTTCCCTTGAGTCAAACGGTCAGAGAGAAATTCAGGCAGGGTGAGCTGTTTTTCTCTCTTCTGGTGCAGTGAGCTCCTGAGCCAAGGTTATAAGACCAAGAACCTGCTAAGGTTCCAAACATGAAAAATCTACCACAGCAATGGTACAGAAGAAGAAAATTATGTCACACCCTACAAAAAACCAAAACAATATGTCACCTCCAAAAAGTGATCAAAACACAAAATCAGTGGATTTTTCTGAAGCCAGAAAGTCTGATGGAACATTCTGACACAGAATTCAAAAGAACAATGACTGAATATTTTAAATGAGTAAAAGACAAACTTGAAGAAGTATAGGACTCTGCAAGCAAAATCTTAGAAGAACTTAAAAAAAAATCAAAGGCAATGCAGATAAAAAAAA
>NW_006399768.1:10078082-10079718 GCF_000299155.1 Elephantulus edwardii | reverse complement strand
CAAATTTTAACAGAACTGAAACATAACTAGATAGTACTACCATGGTAGGAGGAGACCTCAAATACCACTCTCAAGAAAAGATAGAACTACCAGAAAGAAACTCAACAAAGAAGTTGAAGAATTAAACACAATAAACAAACTTGATCTCATAAATATATACAAGCTAATGCACCCCAAGAAAACACAGTATACTCTCTTCTCTAATGTGTTTGGAACATTCTTTAGAATAGGTCACATTTTAGGTCACAAAGCAAAAATCCATAAATTAAAAAATACAGAAAGAATACAAAGCATCGTCTCAGACCATAATTCTACAAAATTAGAAATTAATAACAAGAGAATAAAAGAGGGGGGAAAACCCAAATATTTGAAATCTGAACAACACCCTGCTTGCACATGAATGGGTAATGTTATTGTTGTTGTTGTCATTGTTATGTTACCTGGGAATCATAGTGACCCTATGTACAACAGCTCTGCACCCTGCTCTATCCTGGGCCAACCTTATTGTCTCTGACACACCTACCCAAATTACCCCAGTTACTGAATCAATCTATCTCATCAAGGGTCTTCCTCTCTTGTGTTGTGCCTCTACCCTCCCAAGCATAATGTCCTGCTCCAAGAATTGGTCCCGTCTTGTAATATGCCCAAAGTGTGTCAGCCAGAGCTTCAGAATCCTTGCCTCCAAGGAGCAGACTGGTTTCACCCTTTCCAGGGCAAAGGTTTTTTTTTTGTTTTCTTAGCACCTCATGGTATATTCAATACTCTTCTCCAGAATCACAGCTCAAAGGCATCAATTCTCCTTATATCATTCCTAGTCATTGTCCATCTTTCTGATGCATAGCACATAATTATGAAGACCATGGCCTGATCAGGTGTGCTTAGCCTCCAGACTGACACTGTTGCTCTTCAGAACTCTGGAGATTTCCCTGGCAGCAGAGTTTTCCAGTAAAATGTATCTTTTGATTTTCTGACTGCTGGTACTATGAGTGTCAATTGTGGAGCCAAGAAAACTAGAGCTGTTAATATTCTTAATTACTTCACTGTCATGCTGCTGCCAATTGGACTAGAGGGTAAAAGATGAAATAAAAAATGAAATATAAAAGAGTTTCTTGAAACAAATACCAATGAAAACACAATTTACCAAAACCTCTCAGAAACATCCAAAGCAGTAATCAGGGGTCAATTTATAGGAATAAGCAAACACATCAAAGGGAAGAAAAAAATTATTATTGATTCTTTAAGCCAACATCTACAAGAAGTTGAAAAAGAACAGCAAGAAAACCTGACATAAAATTAGAACAGAAGTAAGTGAAAAAGAAAACAGAAATATAAAAAAACAATTGAAACCATCAACAAAACCAGGAGTTTGTTCTTCAAAAAGGTCAATAAAATTGACAAACCATTGGCAAAACTAACAAAGAAAAAGACAAAAATAATCCAAACAACAGATGAAATGGACAATGTCACAACAGAACCAACTAAAATAAAAAGATTAATAATGGAATATTGTGGATAATTGTACTCAAATGCATATGAAATCCTAGAAGAAATGAACAAATACTTAAAAACTCACAATCTAAGTAAAGTGACACAGACGGACATAGAAAATCTGAAAATACCCATTATAAAAGAAGAA
>NW_006399768.1:10070090-10076472 GCF_000299155.1 Elephantulus edwardii | reverse complement strand
GGGAATAAAATAGATGAATGGGTCCTTCTAAGAATCAAATCCCTATGCACATAAAAGAAACCTCCAAGAGGACAAAAAGGAAGCCCACAGACAGGGAAAATTATTTGGTAATGATATATCTGCTAAGGGACTAATATCTAAAATTTATAGAATATTTCAGCACCTCAACAAGAGAAAGATACACAACCTACTTGCAAAATGGGCACAGGACATGAACAGACGCTTCACCAAAGAAAACATTCAGATAGCAAGCAAACACATGAAGAGAAATTCAAAATCCCTAGCTCTCAGAGAGATACAAATAAAAATAACTATTAGATATCATATCATCCCACAACAATAGCAAAGTTCAACAGAACAGGAAACAACAAATGCTGGCAAGTTTGTGGAGAGGTTTAAACCCTTATTCACAGCTGGTGGGAGTATAAAATGGTGCAACAACTATGGAAAGGGGTTTGGTATTTTCTCAGAAAATTGGGAATCATAATACCATTTGACCCAGCAATTCCACTATTAGGAATGTACCTGAAAGAAATCAGAGCTGCCACCCAAACAGATACATACACATTTGTGTTTATTGCTGCTTTGTTCACAACAGCAACGAGATGGAAGAAACCCAAGTGTGCATCAACAAATGAATGAATAGAAAAACTATGGTATAGACACACAATGGATTACTACGAAGCACTGAAAACCAAGGAATTAATAAAATATTACACAACAGGAGTGGCCCTGGCAGACATTGTTGTTAGGTGCCATTGAGTCAAGTATGAATCATAGCAAACCTATGAAAAAAGATCTGAACCCAGTCCTGTCTTACACCATCCTCACACTTCCTGATGCACAAGAACCCATTGCAGAAGTCACTATGTCAATCCACCACCAACCTATATACACTCTGTTCTCTCTGAACCTTGAGGCACTAGTATGTTGGTGCTCAAAGGCTGTGATTAAAAAATATCATTCCATTCACATTTTATTTATTTAATTATGGTTGTTGCTCATATATATATATATGTATGTGTGTGTATACATATGTACACACACACATCAAAACATACACTAATTCAACAGTTACTACCACTGTTACATTAAATATGCTTTATTACCAATCATTGCCACCTCTTTCATAATCATTCTTACCTTCCTTCATTCCATTCATTTAATCAGAGCCTGTGACTGCATATTTCTATCTACAATTCTTCTTCAACTAGACCAGAAATCTACTTAACATGAAGATAAAATTAATCTCCAAACAATTTGACTTACCATCACCCCAAAAAGACAGTTTTGGCTTTGTCTAGCCACTAGTTCAAAGTCCTGATGAAATTATACTCGAGCCTTAATTATTGCCTATCATTTCTGACTGACTCTATCAGATGACTTATGATTTTAAAACACTGTGACTAGAACATACCAACCTTATCTCTACACTAAAATGAGTTAATATCTATGTTCATGACATTTTAAAGATAAGTATATATTGAGAGACCTTACAGACAGTTCTAGAGTGTATGATATATGATTCAAATGATGGCTTAGACTAAAATGTTTTCACATTTTAAAAAAGAGGAAGGAATATAGCAGAATCACTAGGATTAATATCAAACATTGTAATAACCCATGATGTTATGGACCAACTCACATCCCAAAGACCTTCTCCCTTAACAAACCATGCAGAATCTCTTGTAATATTTTTATATAATTTTTAATTTATAATATTTAACTATTGAACAATATTTAATAAATATAATTCTAAGTTGTTGTTATGTGTCATTGAGTCACCTGCGACTCTTAGCTACCCTATGTACAACAGCCCTAAAAACTGCTCTATCCCGTGCCAGTCTTATTGTCTCTGACACACCTACCTCCATTATCCCAGTTACTGAATCAATTCATCTTATTGAGGGTCTTCCTCTCCTTCGCTGCCCCTCCACCCTCCCAAGTATAATTTCCCTTTCCAAAGATTGGTCCCTTCTTGCAACATGTCCAAAGTATGTCAGAAGAAGCTTCAGAATCCTTGCCTCCAAGGAGCAGCCTGGTTTAACCCTCTCCAGGATAAAACTTTTCATTTTCTTAACAGTCCATGGTATATTCAATACTCTTCCCCAACACCCCAACTCAAAGGCATCAATTCTCCCTCTATCCTCCCTAGTCATTTTCCAGCTCTCTGATGCATAGCAAGCGATTGCAAAGACCATGGCCTGTATCAGGTGCACCTTAGTTTCCAGACTGACATCATTGCTCTTTAATACTTTGGAGAGGTCTCTGACAGAAGACTTTCCCAATGCAATATGTCTTTTAATTTCGTGGCTGCTGGTGCCAAGAGTGTTGATTGTGGAGCCAAGCAAACTAAAATATAAAAGAATATTTTATACATTCTTTCTATATTCATTTGCATTACTAATTACAAAATATGATAATAACTGATAAAAGTATCTTTATTTTTTCACCATCCTTTCCTTTATTTACTGTGTAAGTACCATAAAAATTATTGATAAAAGTTCACAAATACTTATTATCACAATCATGTAGCTAACACACCAGAAAATATGACAAACTCAGAAACTACAAAAACACTGGCATCTATTTGATTGTAAATTGTGTGCAGATGAAATCCTATGATTTGGACTCTTTTATATTTGGGTAATAATGATATCTATAACCTAAGTGAATTCCCTCTCACTGTTGTTGTTATTCAGTGGCAACTGACTCATAGGTCTAGCAGGTTTTGGGAGCCTGTAAAAACAGTGCAAGAGATTGCCTATCTTTCTCCCTGGGAGCCACTGGTGAATTTGAATTACTTTGGTTCAGTCGTTTAAAACCTTACAGACTATGTATGCCACAAGAGTTCCTCAGAGTGCATTGTTGTTGTCTTCCATAATATCAAAACTGACCCACAGCTGACCCTCCAGCTGGTTTTCAGAAGCAGTCAATTACACAAAAGGAGATTGCTCATTCTTCTCCCATAGAGCAGATGGTGGATTTTAACTGCATGTCTTTGAGATTGCAGTCCAGTTTCTTACCACTAGGCCACCAGAGAGCCCTAAGAGTGCATTGTTGTTGTTGTGTGTTGTCAAGTCAGAACCAGCATATAACTGACCCTGGAGTGGGTTTCAGAGGCAGTATGTTACAAAGGAGGGGATTGCCCATCCTTCTTCTGTGGAGCAGCTTCGGATTCAGACCACATGCCTTTGGGATTGCAGCACAATTTCTTACTACTAGGCCATCAAAAACAAATTACTACAGAGTGTTGTTTTTGCTGTAGGCTATTGAGTCAGAACTGATTCATAGGTGACTAATCCTCCAGTGGATTTTCAGAGAGTAAATAGCACAGAAAGAGATTTTTCCATCTCCCCAGGGAGCGACTGGTAGATTTAAATCACATGCCTTTGGGATTGCACTGCAGCCTTTACCACTAGGCCACTAAGCCTGTAGAGTGTTAGTCTTGTGAATATATTGATACATATAAGTTAATATTATGAAAAAAGACTTTATGTTATAACTGCAGAGATGTTCTCATATGAAACAAAAAAAAATTACTATTGAAACATAGGTTATCAAAAGCTGCAATGTAGAAGTGACATAATCTTGCTTGTTTAATATGAGGTGGAGTTGGTGCTTGCTGAACAAGTTCTAAGAATTTAGATGGCAATATGGATTGCATCTCAATATCAAGAAAGCAAAAACATTCCTACCACTGTACTAATAAGCAACATTATGATACATGGCAAAAGTATTTAAACTCTCAACAACCTCATCTTACTTGGATCCATAATTAACAGCCTTGGTACCAGCAGTCAGAAGGAGGTGAGATGTATTGCACCAGCAAAGTCTGAAGTTAGGGGCCTTTCCATCGAAATTATTGACAAGCAGTGATGTCAGCTTGAGAACTAAGGTGCTCCTGATCCAGGGTATGGTCTTTTCAATCATTTGCTACACATCTGAGAGCCAGATAATAAGAATGACAGAAGAAGAACTGATGTCTTTTGAGGTATGGTGTTGGAGAAAAGTACTGAATGAACTACAAAAAAACCAAACAGATATACCTTGGATAAGGTGCAGTCAGAGTGGTCCTGGAAGGCAAAAATAAATAAAGCTTTGTCTCACATACTTTGGTTATGTTCCTAGGGAAGACTATTCTTTGAAGAGGGACATCATGGTTGGAAAGGTGGAGAGTTGGTGAAAGACAGGAAAGCCCACAACCATGTGGACTGTTATTGTGAATGCAGCAATGATGGACTCAAGTGTGTTAGAGGTTGTGAGGTTGGCATAGGATAGGCACAGTATTGCACAGGATTCAGATCTGTTGTTCATAGAATGACTGAGTTATACTCAACTTGATGGCACTTAAAAACTGAAATAATACACAAAAATTTCACAGATAGTCAATTTGGTGTTACTCCCACTATTATGATGGGGTTTTTTTAGAGACTGAAGGATGTGCATAACGAGGTAGATCTGGTGGCATATAATATATTTATGGATGCTGTTCATAGAATAAAATCCATGGAATAGAAAGATAGAAAACAAAGGCTTAAAGAAAGTTGTAAAAGGAAAAGGTAATTAGTAGCAGAACTGGGAGCAGTAATCTAAGTTATTGATTCTTGCTGTGATTACAGAATATTCAGTAAAAATATTTTC
The DNA here is from genome assembly GCF_000299155.1 of Elephantulus edwardii. Lineage (NCBI taxonomy): Eukaryota > Metazoa > Chordata > Mammalia > Macroscelidea > Macroscelididae > Elephantulus > Elephantulus edwardii. The sequence goes on along the minus strand of NW_006399768.1, from coordinate 10,071,828 downwards.
TAGTATTTTAAGAAATATAGTTAGTGCCCAGTGAGAATTTCTAAATCCATAATAGGTGAAGTATATAGTATAAGGTTTTAGAAAAGCTCTTTTCTACTCAGTGTGCTGCATGCTATATTAATTTCTTTGCAAATTGTACCTTCTACAACCTGATGTTCTGCAGAATAATCCTTCACAGGTTGAGCAGGATGCATTACTCTCTACCTCAGTTTTATCTGAGGATGGCAATGAAAATGTTTACCCCCTGCTTTGTACTTCAAATTGTGAGTCCTAGCTAGCAATCTAAATAGAATTGTAGATGAAAGGAATTGAATAATGTAATTATAATAACAGAGAAGTGGCAGTATCTAGGGTGTCATCTCTTTTCAACCAAATATAAAAGACCTGCTTTTCAACATTAAAAATATCCTAAAGCCCAAACTGCATTGAGTTGCTTCATTTTCGGATCCTCTGAGTACTGATAAAGATTAGTGACTATATACGATGTGATTTATCTATGTTTGGTAACATAAATATGATTTTCTCTAAGGGGGAAAAATACAACCCACAACTGCGCATAATGTCAATATCTCTCACGTTATAAATGCTTAATTTATGATAAGTAATTCCAGAGAATATTGCCTGGAAAACAAGCACAGTTAAAAATTTAAAGGGTATTTTCATACTTTGTACTTTGGCATGCAATCAAAGTAATTTTAAACTTTTGAAAAAAAAGAATTACTACAAAGGCTTTAATATTATGATGGTCTATACAGATGAATTGCTAAAATTTTCTTACCTTAAGCACTCAAATATATAATACTATAAATGAAGTGTTGTATTTTTGTCATTGTTGTTTTTAGGTGCTATCAAATACAGCTGTTGTTGTTATGTGCCATCGAGTCACTTGTGACTCATAGCGACCCTATGTACAATAGCCCTAAATTTTGCTCTGTCCTGTGCCAATAGCACTGTCTCCGATACACCCATCCCGATTTCCCCAGTCACTGAATCAACCAACCTCAAATACAACTGACTCTTCACCTTTCCAAGTACGAAATTCTTTTCTAAGGAGTAGCCTCATCTAGCCACATGCCCAAAGGATGACGGATGAAATTTTGCCATCTTTTCCTCCAAGGAGCACTCTGGCTGAACATTTTCTAAGACATACTTGTTCGGATTTTTTTGCCAGTCCATGGGATTTTCACCACTCTTCCTCAACACTAGCACTAAAATGCATTCATTCTTTTGTCATCCTTATTCATTGTCCAGCTCACAGATGTACAGTAAGTGTTTGGAAAGATTATGGTCTAAATCAAGCACACCTTATTCTTCAAACTGTTATTATTATTCTTCAGTATTTTGGAAAGGCCCCTTACAGCAGTCTTACCCAAAGCAATACTTCTCCTTATCTTCTTTGTATCAGCATATACCAAGAGTGGTGATTTTGGGTCCAAAATGAAATCACTGACAGTGTCAGTTATGTCTCCACCTATCATAATGTTGCTTATTGGCCCAATGGCAAAGATCTTTGTTTTCTTGATGTTGAGCTGTAATCCATATTGAAGACTGTAGTTTTCCTCTTCTACAGCAAGTGTTCGAGGTGCTCCCCACTTTAAGTAAGCCAAGTTGTGTCATCTGCATAAGGCAATATGTTGATGAATCTTCCTCCAATCCTGATGCCACATACTTCCTCATAGAGTCCGAGTTTGTAAATTATTTGCCCAGCATACAGATTGAATGTTGTTGTTGTTGTTGT
>NW_006399768.1:10059849-10069155 GCF_000299155.1 Elephantulus edwardii | reverse complement strand
CCAAGTATAGGTTTCACATTAGCATGATTAAATGTTCTGGGATTCCCATTCTTCTCAGAGTCAGCCACAGTTTGTTATGATCCACGCAGTCAAACACCTTTGCATAATCAATAAAACACGTTCTTCTGGTCTTCCTTGCTTTCAGCTAAGATCCATCTAACATCAGCTACAATATCACTAGTACCATGACCACTTCTAAACCCAGATTGAATAGGTACAGAAAAAGGATACAACCTTGATGCACATCTTTCCTAATTTTAAAGCATGCAGTATTCCATCATTCCCTTCAGACAATAGTTTCTTGGTTTAGGCATAGAAAGAATTTGTATTAACATAAAATTATCTGGGTTTCCCATTCTCAATGTTAGCAATAGCTTTTTGTGATCCATACAGTAATATTCCTTTGCATAGGTCCTCCATTTTTACAAAGGATTATTGTTGTTATTATGTGCTGTCCAATTGCCTGTAACACAAAACACCCCTATATACAGCTGCTCTGAAGCCTGCTCTTTCCTGAGTCATTCTCACTGATTCTGACACACCTACCCCCTTTACCGCAATTACTGTGTCAATCCATCTCATCCACAATCTTTCTTTGCTGCACTGTTCTTCCACACTTAAGAACATTTTGACCTTCTCCAAGGACTGACTGGTTCCTCTGACCATGTGCCCAAGAAGGAGCTTCAAAATCCTAGCCTCTGGCCCCAGTCCCAACACATGCAGGACTACCTGCTGCCATCCCTCTTAACTGCAGCAGAGACATCAATATTACAGGTGAACTCATTTTATTTCCTCTACCCTCCCAAAGCATGAGCTGTCTTTAGCCCAGGGCACCTTGAACTGGCCTAGCCGCAAAAGTTGTCTGACAGAGGAGGCTGCTATTTCATAGATCTTTTCTCTTCTGAACTGAAGCCAGTATTCTCTTGATTCAAAAGGTCAGAGAGAAACTCATGTATGGTAGCTGCCCCATTCTCCTCTGGAGCAGTGACCCCAGACCAAGAGCTTGCTATTAACTCAGGCATAATAAGCTTTTACCACAGCAATGTCATATAAGAAGCAGGCTACTTCACACCCTACACTAACCCAAAAAAGCAAGATGTCACCCCCCAAAAAATTGACACAGTATCAGTGGATTTCCTGAAGCCAGAAACTCTGATGAAACTATCTGACACAGAATTTAGAAAAACGGTGATTGAATATTTTAAATGGGTGAAAGAAAAACTTAAAGAATTACAGGACATCGCAAACAAAAACAAAGAGGAGCTTTAAAAAAATTTGAAACAATGCAGATAGAACAAATGAGGCACTAGACTCTGGAAAAACAAGAAACCACTACCCAAAGTATGAGGACCAAGGTTTCAGAAGCTGTCAACATGTTAGAGGGACACATGAACAGAATTTAAGAGATGGAACACAGAATCAGTGAAATAGAAGATAGAATTGTCTCCATTGATCTGCTAAGATAGAAAGCAGAATCAAAAAGAAAGAAAAATGAGAAAAACCTAAGAAAAAACTGGGCACCATCAAAAGGAATAACATGTGAATAATCAGAATCCCAGAATAGGAAAAAGCAAGTAAAGGCACTGAGAGAGTTATTGGAGAATTATTAGAAGACAACTTTCCAGGTATAATGAACAATGAGAGAATATATGTTCAAGGAGCTAAGCAAACACTACATAGAATAGATTCCAAAAGAAAAACACCAAGGTCTATATTTGACTGTATCAGAACCAAAGGTAAGGAGAGAATTCTGAAAGCAGCTAAGGATAAACAAAGAGTAGCCTATAAGGAAGAACACATAAGATTAAGGGCCAATTCCTCAGAAGAAACCATGTGAGAAAGAAAACAGTAGAATGCCATATCTTGAACACTTAAAGAATACAACTATCAATCAAGAATAGTATAGTCAACAAAACTGTCCATCATATATGATGGTGAGATCAAAATATTCTCAAAAAGCAGAACTTAAAAGAGTTTATAAAAATAAGATCAGCTTTGCAGGAAACACTGAGAGATGTCCTCCTTACAGAGGTGCCCAGAAAGCAGAATGGACCAAATTAACCCTCAACAACAACAACAAAACTCAACAAAATGATAGCCATAAAACTTTGCCTCTTAAAAATCACAGTGAATGTGAATAGTATAAATGCACAACTGAAGAGAAAAAGATTAGCAGATTTGATAATAATAAAACCAAACAGAACACATCAACATGCTATCTAGAAGAGAAATATCTGCAAAAGTGAAGATAAAAAAAGGCTATAAATAGAAGGGTGGGGAAAAAAACATGCCAAGCAAATGACAACCAGAAAAAAAGGAAGAATAGTGATATTAATCTCTGACAAAATAGATTTCAATGCAAAAAAAAAATCACAAGAGACAAGGAAGGTCAGTACATAATGTTTAAAGTGTCAATAGAACAAGAGGACATAACAATAAAAAAATAATTATGCACTAAATTATGTTGTTTACTATCAAGTAAAAACCAAACCATAGTAGACCCCTGGTTGGTTTTCAAAGGCAGTTAATTGCACAGGCGGAGATTGCCCATCCTTCTCCCATGGAGCTGCTAGTGGCATCGAACTCTGTGTCTTTGTGGCAAGCACTAGGCCACCAGAGCTCCCTGTACCAAATGATATATCTACAAAATTTACAAAACAAACGTTAACAAAACTGCAAAAGGAAATAGACAACACCAATATAGTAGTTGAAAACTTCAATACACTACTCTCAAGAAAGGAAAGAACTACCAGAAAGAAACTCAACAAATATGCTGAAGAATGAAACATAAAATAAAGCAACTCAATAAAGCAACTTCTTCTCCAATGTTCATGTAAAGTTCTCCAGAATAGACCATATTTTGTGTCACAAGGAATCAATGAATTAAAAAAACATAGAAATAATACAAAGCATCTTCTCAGATCACAATGTTACAAAATTAGAAATTAATAATGAGAGGAAAAGGAGGGGGGGAAACCAGCCCTTACATTTGGAAGCTGAACAACATCTTACTTGAATATAAGTAGGTACTTGAGTGGGTAATAGAATAAAAAAAAATGAAATTAAAAGTTTCTTGAAACAAAGGACAATGGAAACAGAACTTAAAAAAATAAATAAAGCCCCCCCAAAAAAACCACCTCTGGGAAACAGCCAAAGCGGGAATCAGTGGTCAATTTATAGCAATAAGCAAACATATGAAAGGGCAAAAAAATGATAATTGACTCTCTAGCCCAACATCTCAAAACAATTGAAAAAGAACATCAAGATAACCCAACCCCCTCTAAAAAAACAGAAATTATAAAAATCAGGGCAGAAATAAATGAAATAGAAAAACAATTGAAACCATCAACAAAACCAAGAGTTGGTTTTTCAAAAAGGTCAATAAGATAAAAACAACTACCTAACAAAAGAAAAAAAATACATAATCTGAATAAGTGATGAAACTACCAAGGTCAACCAACTTGATGAAACAGAACCAACTACATTAAAAAGGTTACCAATGTAATATTATGAAAAACTGTACTCAAACAAACATGAAGATTGAGAGGAAATGCACAAAGACTTAGAAACTCACAACCTACCTAAACTGACACAAACTAAAATTGAACACATGAAAAGACCCATTACAAAAGAAAAAATTGAAAAGGTAATAAAACAACTTCCAGCCGAAAGAAGTCCTGGACCAGATAGCTTTATCAAACATTCAGAGAAGAACTGTCACCAATTCTACATAAAATATGTCCGAAAATAGAAAAAGATGGAATCTTTTCAAGCTTATTCTATGAAGCAAGCATATCCTTACTAGAAAAGTATAGACCAATATCTCTTATGAACACAAAAGCAAAAATCCTCAATAAAATCCTGGCTATTATAATCCAATGATACATTTAAAAAATCACCATGATCAAGGGGATTAATAATAACTATGCAAGGATCAATCAACATAAGAAAAGCAATAATTGTAATTCATCACATTAACAAAGAAAAGAACAAGAGCCACATGATACCATCAATTAATGCAGAAAAAACCTTTAACAAGGTCCAACAGCCTTTCCTGATTAAAACACTCAACAAAATAGGATTACAGGAGTATTTCCTCAATATAGTAAGTATATATGCAAACCCAAGAGCCAAAATTGTTCTCAAAGGAGAGAGATTAAAGGCATGACCTTTGAGAAAAAGAACTAGGCAAGGATGCCCACTATCACCTCTCCTATTCAATATTGTAGTGGAAGTCTTAGCGTTAGTAATAAGAGAAGAAAATAAGATGTATCCAAATTGGCAAAGAGGAGGCAAAATTATGTAGATGATATGATAGTATACTTAGAAAACCCTAAATACTCAGCAAGAAAACTACTGGATGTAGTTGACCAGTTTGACAAAGTGATGGGATACAAGATCAACATACAAAAATCAATTGGATATCTTTACAGAGACAAAGAGAATACAGACATGAAGCTAAGAAAAACAATACCTGTCATAATAGCTAATCACTAAGCTAATTCTATACTTGGGAGTAAATCTAACTAGAAATACAATGAAAATTTTTAAAAAAATTACAAAACATTGCAACAAGAAACCAAAAGAGACCTGGAGAAATGAAAAAATATATTTTGCTCTAGTATAGGAAGACTCAATAATGTAAAAATGACAATGCTACCAAAGGCAATCTACAAGTTCAGTTAAAATACAAATATAATATAAATACAAATTCCATTCTTCAATGAGTTGGAAAAGGCAATTTCCAATTTCATCTGGAATGGAAAGAGACCTCAAATAAGCAAAGCATTCCTCAAAAAAGAAACAAGGTAGGAGGTATCTCACTCCCTGATTTCAAATTCTACTAAAATTCCATGGTGGTCAATACAGTGTGGTACTGGTACAATGACAGACACGTAGATTATGGTCACTGGTTTTTTACAAGAAGATGAAGCCAAACCACACTCCATACACAAAAATCAACACAAAGTGGATCAAGGACCTAGCTCTAAAACCAAAGATTATAAATATCATTAGAGAAAAGCTTAGGAGAACTCTAGAAGCCCTAATTCACATCATGAACAGTCTCACAAGCATCCTGAAAAACCTACAACCAGGAGATGATAGAATATATGAATGAGACCCTCTAAGAATCAAATCCCTATTCACATCAAAAAACTTCTCCAACATGGTAAAAGAAAGTCATAGACTGAGAAAGAATATTTGGGAATGACATGACTGGTAAGAGACTTATATCTAGAATTTATAAAATATTTGAGCACCACAACTAGAAAAAGGTAAGCAACCCAATCTCAAAAAGGGCACAAGGTATGAACAGACACTTCACCGAAGAAGGCATTCACACGGTGAACAAACACATGAGGAAAAGTTAAAAATCCTTAGGTCTAAGAGAGATGCAAATCAAAACAACTATGAGATATCATCTCACCTCATTAAGAATAGCAAAATTCAACAGAGCAGTAAACAATATATGCTGGCAAGGTTGTGAAGAAACTGGAACCCTTATTCATTTTTGGTGGGAGTGTAAAATGCGGCAACCACTCTAGAAGGCAGTATGGCACTTTATAAAAAAGTTGGAAAAATAAACACCATTTGGTCAAGCAATTCCATTACTGGGAATATACCCTAAAAATATCAGAAGTGCCAACCAAGAAAATATATGAACACTCATGTTTATTGCTGCATTGTTCACAATAGTAAAAGATGGAAACAACCCAACTGCCCATCAACGAATGGACAGAGAGAAACTATGGTATATTCACACAAGATAAAACAAGGAACTCATGAAATATTACACAAAATGTATGACCCTGGAGGACATTATGTTGAGTTAAATATCTCAGTCACAGAAGGACAAATACTGCATAAAGACACTCTTATAAAACAGGACTGACATCGGGTTTGGAGGGGAACTAAGAGGGAATAAATAATGTGCACTGCATTGAAAAAGATGAAGGAAAGAACTACTTAAAAGGTATATATGATTAGTCAGTAGCTGCATGACAACAGTCCAGAATAAGAGCTGCAATGTAAAGTGGACTGGAGGGTGGGGGCAAGGAATTGTACAACAGTGAAATATTTTTATTTTTCAAAGAGAAAAATGAGCGAGAAAATGTGCAACAATGAATGAATGAAAATCCAAATTTTCTATAAACTTTCATTAAAATCTCAATAAAAAGAAATTGAAAAATCCTAGCCTCCAACAAGAAACTTGATTTCACCCTCTCTGATACAGACCTATCTAAATATTTTGCTTTTAAATTATAACTTTCATCTTTGCAGTCGAAAACCTTACAAATATTTTTCTAAGAATTCTGATACAGTTCAAGATACTGTGCATTGTTTTATTTGTCGACTTGCAAAAGATTAAGCTTTAAAGTTATTGTTGATGCTGTTGTTATGTGGCGTTGAATCACCTGTGAATCATAGTGACCTGATCAGCCGTAAACCTTGCTCTATCCTGTGCCAATCATATTGTCTCTGACACACCTACTCCATTACCCCAGTTACGAATCAATCCATCTCTTTAAGGGTCTTCCTCTCTTGAGTTGTCCCTCAACCCTCCTAAGCATGATGTCCCTCTCCAAGCACTGGTCCCTTCTTGCAACATGTCCAAAGTATATCAGAAAAGCTTCAGAATCTTTACCTCCATGGAACAGCCTGGTTTAACCCTCTCCAGGACAAACCTTTTCATTCTCTTAGCAGTCCATGGTATATTCAATACTCTTCTCCAACACCACAACCCAAAGGCATTAATTCTCTTTCTACTATCCCTAGTCACTGTCTAGCTTTCTGATGCATAACAAGCAATTGCAAAGACCATGGCCTGTATGAGGTGCAACTTAGTCTTCAGACTGACATTGTTGTTCTTCAGTACTTTGGAAAGGTCTCTAGAATAGCAGACTTTCTTATCGCAATATCTTTTAATTTTCTGGCTGCTGGTGCCAAGCGTGTTGATTGTGGAGCCAAGCAAACTAAAGCTGTTCACATTCTCAATCTTTTCATCATCTATATGATGCTACTAATTGGTCCAGTGATCTGAATCTTTGTTTTATTGATATTGAGCTTCAATCATGTTGAAGGCTGCATTCCTTGGCCTTCTGCAGAAAGTGCTTCATTTTTAGCCAGTGGGGTTGTGTCATCTGCATAACACAGATTGTTGATGATTCTTCCAGTCCTGATGTCACATTTCTCATCATAGATCTCAGCCTCCTGGATAATCTGTTCTGCACACAGGTTGAAAAGGTATGGAGATAGGACACAACCCTGGCATATACCCTTACCAATTTTGAACCATGCAATATTTCCTTGCTCTGTTCTGATGATTGCCTCCTAGTCCAAGCATAGGTTTTGCATTAGCACTATCAAGTGTTCTGGGATTCCCATTCTTTTCCGAGTTAGCCACAGTTTGTTGTGATCCACACAGTTAGACACCTTTGCATAATTAATGAAACACAGATAGATATTCTTCTGGTAACTCACTGCTTTCATCCAAGATCCATCTAACATGAGCTACAGTATCTCTAATACCATGACCCCTTCTAAACCCGACCTGGACTTTTGGCAGTTCTCTGCTGATGTGCTGTTCCAGTCGTTTTTGGATGATCTTCAGCAGAATCTTGCTTTCATGAGATATTAATGATATTGTTCCATAATTTCCACACTCTGTCGGCTCACTTTTCTTTGGAATGGGAACAAATATAGATCTCTTCCAGTCAGTTGGCCAAGTGGTTGCCCTCTAGATTTCTTGGCACACCTTGGTTAGAACATCTAAGGCAGCATCTGTTAGTTGAAATATGTCAATTGGTATGCCATCCATTCCTGGGGCCTTATTTTTTTTTCAATTCTTTCAAAGCAGCTTGAACTTCCTCCTTATTCACCACAGGCTCTTTATCATATGTTGTTTCACAAAATTCTTCTGTGTCTGCCAATTCCTTTTGGTAAAATGACTCTTTCCATCATCTTTTAATACTTTCTGGGTCATTTAATACTCTGTCCAAGGCATCCTTAAGTATTGCAGCTCGAGGCTTGAATTTGTTCTTCAGTTCCTTGAGTTTAAGAAATGCTTAGTGAGTTCTGTCCCTTTGATTTTCTGACTCCAACTCTTTGCACACGTCATTATCATTCTTTACTTTGTCTTCCTGCATTTCATTTTGAAATTTTCTGTTCAGTCCTTAATATCTTGATTTCTTCCATCTGCTTTGGCTTCTTGGTGCTCTAGTGCAAGATTCAACATCTCTTCTGACATCAATTTTGGTCTTTTCTTCCACATCGGTATTTTCTTCAGTAAAACATATCTTTTTTTTTTTCATAAAGTCTTTTAGGTAGCGAATATAAGTAAACTTCATATGATGAGGTTTTTTAATACTCACTGTATCCGCAGACAATGCATTCAGTTTCCCCAGGCTATAAATCACTTATCAGGAAATTGTCCTACTTTCACTCATGGAATAACTGGCATACTCCAACCATATGAGAGGCCTTGCCTCTTCTTACTAATGGACCTTCTAACTCACTGCACTTTTGTTGGTTTGTTTTTTTTGTTTTGCTTTGTTTTGTTTTGTTTTGTTTTTTTCATTTCCAAGCTTACCAATGATTATTTTCTGTAGGGAAATTATCTTTAGTTAGACTATTAGGAAACTGAACATAAATAGATTAAAATATAGACATTGAAATAGTTTCAATGACTATAAAAACCAAACCAAACAATCTCTTTACATGTCTGAGGTAGATTCCACTCATCAATACATAGGTTTTTTGCTGAAGATCAATAGCTAAAACCAAATATCTGTTAGTACATAATGTGTCAATAATCAAAGTCTGTATGTGATCCATTGGAAAAGAAATTAGAATAACAGGAAATAGGTAATTAGGTACATAATGTCACTTTGGTTATAAAATATTCTCAGTCAAGGAATTGCTTTATCATATCATTCTGTAATCTATTCAATTCGTTACTATAAAAAAATCCAATTATATAACATCCAACATATGAATGTTTTCCTTTTGAATTTTGAGAAAGGCAAAAATTATCGATTCACTTTATAGTATAAAAATAAAAAGTGAAATAAAACCTTTATAAGTGAACATGAAAATGAGGATTAAAACAGACTTTGAAAATGCTCACTGAACACATTGCTACAAAGTTTTCCAACTATTCTGGTATCATTATTATTTCAAAAAAAATCTACCCTTAATGTGGATTAGAAGTTTTGGGCTTTTTTTTTTATTAAAAAAAAAAAAAGACACCTCTTCATAGCATCAAATCATCCTTATTTTTAAACAAATTTGCCATTGTAGTTTTCC
>NW_006399768.1:10031263-10059151 GCF_000299155.1 Elephantulus edwardii | reverse complement strand
AAGTGCAGCAATGAATGAATGGAAATCCAAAATCTCTGTAAATGTTCATTAAAACTATTTTTTGAAAAATGAACTTGTTTATATGCACTATTTAAGGTACAATACAGAATGAAACTAATAAATATTCATTTAAAATAAATAAATAAATAATATGTGATATGATATCAGATTGCTTATAACAAAAATAAAAACCGCTGATGGATTCGTACTGCATTGCTCTGGATTGGCAACACAACTTCTTACCACTAAGCCACCAGAACTCTCTTCAAATAGTTAGCACAAATAATTAATAGAACTTTTCCCTTAAGTACATATTGTTGTGTGCTGTCATGTCAGAACAGAATCATAGCTGGCCCTAGAGTGGGTTTTCAGACGCCGTAAATAGCAAGGAAGAGATTAATCATCCTTCTATGAGGGAGCGCCTGGTGTATTCTAATAAATTGCCTTTGGAATTGCAGCACAGACTCTTACCACTAGCCCACCAGAACTTCCTACATTGTTGTCATATGCCATCAAGTCAACTAAGTCTCATAGCGATCCTATGAACAGTGGCTCTGAACCTTACCCTATTCTGAGCCAAACTAACTGACTCTGAAACATTTCACCCTAATGCCACTATTACTTGTCAATCTATTTCATTCAGGATCTTCCTCTCCTGTGTTAACCCTTCACCCTTCCAAGCATGATGTCCTTCTCCAAGGAGTAGCTCCTCCTGGCAACATGCCCTGAGTATGTGATATGGTATTTCAAAACCTTTGCCTCCAAGGAACAACCTGATTTCATCCTCTCCAGGACAGATCTGTTTGTTTTCTTGGCAGTCTGTGTTCTACAGAAACATCACTCAAAGGCATTGATTGATTCATCTTCTGCCATCCTTATTCATTGTCCAGTTCTCTGCTTTTATAAGGAAATATATTTATGCTTAAACTTCTTTGGGAAATGCTAAAAATCTCCTCCCTCACCATGACAGGAATAAGTAAATAAGTGTGTGTGTGTGTGTGTGTGTGTGTGTGTGTATACAGACATCAGAATCCGACATCTGAAATAAATATTCCAGTCAATGTTTTGGTTCTAATTATACACAAAGTTGATTAAAAACCTCCCACTAGTATCACAGACATGTCCATTGCCTAAAATGTCTCACATGTGGAAACGAATTCTTGTTAAGATGGAGAGAATATTTTCTTTTTCTAGCATTTACAGTTTTTACGTCAAATGTGTTGCTATTGTTGTTATGTATAATCAAGTCAGAAACAACTCATATCTGAACTTCTAGAGGGTTTTCAAAGGCAGTAATTTGCAAAGAAGGAGACTACCCATATATCTCCCAAGAACCAGCTAATAGATTTGAACTGGGTTGGCAGCTCAGCTCTTTATCACTAAGCCACCAGATCACTCTTCAAATAATTAAAACATATCATTAATGTAAGTTTTTAGTTTATCATCAGGGCTTTCTATTCTTTCTCCCTGTGAAATCATTTGCTTACATGTTTATCAGACACACATGTCTGATAAAAAGATAATTAAAATTATCTTTTAATTTCTCAGGCTCATACCTGGTTTAGAAAGCATACTAGACAACTCTACAGTTTGTAATGCATATCCTAATTCATTTTCCTACAAGAGTTGTTTTACATGTATACATATATCCTTTGATAGTTAGACATAATTCCTTGTCAGCAAATAGAGGCTTTCTGTATCTCCATAGCAAATAAATTTCTTGTCACAAATCTATGGTATAACTCTCTTATATAATGAAGTGTTTATGAATTATCCCTGCTGGAATTGTGTCAAACTCAAACTTAAAAACCACAACTGTACACGGCAGATCTGAGATCATATAGGGAAAAGGATTCTTATTAAAATGAGACATATCTGTTCTATCCCTTCACTAACTAAAAGATCTTGGGTTTTTATTGGTGATTGAATAACACATTTCAAGACAACTACAGAATCAGAGAGAAGATACAACCAAAACATGTCAAATCACCGCAAAAGTTGCTGTTATTATTAATATTTGGACATTTTTATTGAATAAACAATTCAAGACTAATACGAGCATTTGATAAATTCCCTGAACTCTAAAATAAATAGTTGATTCTGATAATACTTGCTAGTGAAATTATAACGCTTATAGAAAAGTTTCTTGGAGATTTTCATTTCACGATTCTTACTAAAGTGATCCCTGTGATCTGCACTGAAAGAATCAACAAGTGTTAGTTTTTTATCACATGCATCACATTCTTAGCATACTAATCTGAAACCCAAGAAACTCTGGTGTTGAAACTTAAGCAATTAGCTGCTAACTAAAAGGTTACCAATTCAAACTCATGAGGTCCTTGTAGAAAAAGATGTGACAGTCTGCTCTGTAAAGAGCGCAGTCTTGTGAAGCCTATTTGACAGTTCTTCCACAACTTATAGGGCTGCTATGAGTCAAAATAGTCTTGATTGCTCCATATTATGCCTGACACTGTGAGTAACTTGCTGATGCAACACATAGCTGTCAAATCTCCGTGTAATTAATACAAAAGTCCCTCTCTCACAGGCTATGTGTCTGGACAATGTATATACTCTCCTCTGATTCATGTTCTCACCTGTACACTTATAAATTAGACTAATAATTTCCTTATTATATTTATTTTTGTAACTATTTTTAAATTTATTTATTTATTTATTAAATACTATTTCTTTTACATACTGGCAGAAAGTAACTTTTACTTATAAAAACAGATATAAGCAAGTATGTTCTGCTGGGGAAATAAAAGGTAGACTCGGAAATAACCTAAAACCAAACCTAAAGAAATTAAAGACACACAAATCTGGCTAGAAAGACTTTTGGTTCTGAGTGTTTCTAAATTATAATAACTAACTTTTCTCACAGTTATATGTATATGAATGTAAATATTTCATACTAGCTAAATAATACACATTTCCAATTGATGATAGATAATAGATAGATAGATATAATTTGATAATTCATGCAGCAGCTTTAGCCAATATAAATTAGAAATAATAATGCTTTCTGCCCTCCTTTCAAGATTAAAGTTAGATTACTACTACTACTACTACTACTACTACTACTACTACTACTAGTACTACTACTACTACCACTACAAGATTAATTAATCACAGAAGGAATACAAGTGGTGTGGGAAATGTTAAATAATACCAACATGATATTACTAAGTTTGTTATTCATGAGAGTATAAAGTCCTCAAAAATAGCATCCTATGTGCTAATAAAGAGATTTGCACTTAATGTATTTGTTCTTATTGTTGTTATATGCCATCGAGTCTGTAGCAACTCATAACGACCCTGTGTACAATAATTCTGAACTCTGCTCTATCCTGAGCAAGTCACACTATCTCTGACACACCTAACCCCATTATCTCATGTATTGTGTCAATCTATCTCATCCAAAGCCTTCACCTTTTGTGCTGTCCCTCCAACCTTTCAAGAATGATGTCCTTCTCCAAGGACTGGCCATTCCTGGCCAGGTGCCTAAAGTATGTGAGATGGAGTTTCAAAATCCTAGCCTCTAAAAAGAAACTTGATTTCACTCTCTCCAGGACAGATCTTCTTGTTCTCTTGGAAGGCCATGGAATGTTCATTACTCTTCTGCAGTATCACAACTGAAAGGCATCAAACTTCCTTCTGTCATCCTTAGTTCAGCTCTCCGTTGCATAGCAAGTAATTACAAAGTTTGTGGCCTTAATCAGAAACACCTTAGTCTCTAGACTGATATCTTTGCTCTTTAGCACTCTGGAGAGGCCCCTGACAGTAGTTTTTCCCAATTCAATTTATCTTTTTATTTCCCGACCAATGACAGTGGAGTAGTGGTGAGAAACTGTGTTACAGTCCTGATGGCACATCCTTCAAGGCCACCAGCTGCTCTGTGAGAGAAGGATGGGCAATCTTCTCCCTTGAGATTAACTGCCTCTGGAAACTTTCCAGAGGGTCGGCTATGAGTCAGTTCCAATTCTACAGTATACAACAACAACAACAGTGCCAAGAGTGTTCATTGTGGAACCAAGTAAACTGAAATTGTTAACAATCTCAATCTTCTTTCTATAATAGACAATAATGCCCCAATTGGCCCAGTGTTAATAATCTTCATTGTTTTGATATTGAGCTTCAATTGGTATTTAAGACTGCAGTCCTTGACCTTTTGCAACAAATGCTTCAGGCCCTCCCTCTTTATTTTTAGTAAGCAAAATTATGTCATCTGTGACTGCAGGGTATGGATGAGTATTCCTCCAAATCTGGTGCTACACTCCTCCTCATAAAGCCCAGTTTACTGAATGATCTGTTCTATATATAGACTGAAAAATTATGGAGGGAAAAGCTTGGAAGAACTCAGAATCCCTAAGCCACAATATGAACAGTATTCCAAGCATAACCAAAAATCTACAAGGTGAGAACAAAATAGATGAATATGACCTTCTAAGAATCAAATCGTATGCACATCAAAAACTTCTCCAACAAGCAAAATGATAGAAAAACTATGGTATATTCACTTAATGGATTACTATGCAGCACTGAAAAATAATGAAATTGCAAACATTACATGAGTGACCCCGGAGGACTTAATGCTGATTTCAGTCTAAAATGGATAAATAGTGCATAACACTGTAGTGGAGGGGGAGAACTGTTTAAAAGGAATATATGATTAGGCATTATACTTAAGACAATGGTACAGAATGAGAGATATACTGCAAAGCGGACTGGGAAGGGGGAGGGGAAAAGGGGAGAGCTAAGAGAAAGAAGGAGGGAGGAAATTGTGCAACAATGAATAAATATTTTTTAAAAAAAAAAAAAGGTAACTGGGAGAGGGGGAAGGGAAAGGGAGGGAAGAGAGCAAACGTGTAACAAAGAGTGAATAAAAGTCCAATTGTTCTGTGAACTTTCATTAGTATCACAATTAAACATTTTATAAAAGGTACATAAATTATGTATAAGTAATTGATGGTCCATTCTACAATCTGCACCAGCCTTGTTTTCACAGCTGATATTGAGCTTCTTCACTGATTCTTTCCACGAATGTAATCACTATGATTCTTGTGTAGGCCTTCAGGCGATGTCCATGTGTATAGCTGTTATTTGTGTCACTTATAAAAGATATTTGCAATGACACATTTAAAATGTACTACCTTAATATAATTTTAGGGTGCTCTGGTGGTCTAGTGATAAGAAACTGTATTGTACTCCCAAAGGCATGCAGTTCAAATCCACCAGTTGCACTACAGGAGAAGGATGGACAATCTCCATCTGTGCAATTAAGTGCCTCTGAAAACACGCTGGGGAGTCAGCTATGGGTCAGTTCTGACTGGTCAGTACACAACAACAATATCATTTTAGATCAATTTACTCTATAAAGGTCATTGTTATAGTCCCTGACAATCTGAACACAGTGAAAATCTACTGGATGTTGCAAGGTTCCATTTCATTGTTCACAAGGTTGCTATGAGTCATAGTTCACTCAAGGGCACCAAACAATGACAAGAACCCCCAATAAATGTTTAAGAGTAGCATTATTTAAGGCCTAAGAAGAGTGTGGTTACTGAGAAGAAATCAAAGAAATGCTTCCCTCAACGCTTTAAATAGAAAATATAAATGATAGAATTTACAACCGAAAAATCAAAGCAAAGAGTTTTCTGTTTAACTATAATCAGATATCAAATTCACTTTATTTGTAAAAAAGTAATAAAATAAATTAAAATATACTGAACTCTGCCCATCAGAGTAAGTCCTTTGGAAAATATTGTTAGTTCCTAAAATTTTACCTGAGAATGTATAAATCACAGATGTTGTACATGATGCTTTCATTACTCACAAGAATTTGAATTTTAAAACTTTTCCAAGACTCCTTTCTTCATACTGCTTAATACATATGTATTTTGACTATGTGCACATCCATACATCAGTCTCCTTAGAAAAATTCTTAGTTCCTACCCATATCAACAGAGGTTGATGCCGAAAGAAATCACATATCCTTTCCTGTTTGAGAATAAAAAGTATCTAAAGTGTCAGCTATACTTTTACAAGGACTGAAATAAGTTCAAAATATTTGAAAACAGTTTTTATAAACCATTAGTCATAGATGGCTGGCAAAGCCGAGAGTCAAAATATATTTAATTAACTATAATTAATATTGACATTGAGCCTCAATCTGTACTGAAGGCTGTAGTCCTTGACCCTCTGCAGCAAGAGCATCAGATCCTGCTCAGTTTCAGCAAGCAGGGTTGTGTCACCTGTATAACGCAGATTGTTAATAGACCTTCCACCAATCCTGGCACCACACTTCTCCTCATAGAGCCCAGTATCTTGGATAATCTGTTCTGCATACAGGTTGAAAAGATATGGAGATAGGACACATCCCTGGTGTACACTTTTCCTAATTTTGAACCATGCAGTGTTTCCCTGCTCTGTTCTGACAACTGCATCTTGGTCCAAGTATAGGTTTCTCATTAGCATGATCAAGTGTTCTGGGATTCCCATTCTTCTCAGAGTCAGCAACAGTTTGTGATGATCCACACAGTCAAACACCCTTGCATTATCAATGAAACACAGATAGACAGTCTTCTGGTATTCCCTGTTTTCAGCTAAGATCCATCTAACATCAGCTACAATATCCGTAGTACCACGACCCCTTCTAAACCCAGGCTGGACTTCTGGCAGTTCTCTGCTGATGTGCTGTTCCAGTCATTTTTGGATAATCTTCAGTAGACTCTTGCTTGCATGTGAAATCAATGCTATTGTTCTGTAATTTCCATACTCTGTTGGGTCATCCTTCTTTGGAATGAGAACAAATATAGATCTCTTCACGTCAGCTAACAACAAGGTTTGGCAAAATTGGACAAATATCTGCAGAAAACTCAAGCAAGACTCACACATCACACCATCCAAAAGGCCAACTCAAAGTAGATCAAGGACCTAGGAGTAAAACCAAGGATGATAAATTTCATAAAAAAAAAAAGATTGGAAGAACTCTAGATGTCCTAATCCACAACAAAAATAGTTTCATAAGCATCCTGAAAAACCTACAACCAGGAAAGAATGCAATAGATAAATGTGACGTGACCTCCTAAGAAGCAAAACATTATGTACATCCCAAAACTTCTCCAACAGGGTAAAAAGGAAAGCCACAGACTGGGGAAAAAATATTTGATAATGATAAGTCTGATAAGAGACTTATAGAATTTGTAGAATACTCCAGTACCTCAACAAGATAAAGGTAAACAACTCAATCACAATATGGGCACAGAATATGAACAGACACTTCACCAAACACCTTCAGATGGCAAACAAACACTTGAAGAAATGTTCAAAATCCCTAGCTCTGAAATGCAAATCAAAATGTCATGAGCCTTGGACCTTAATTAATTACTCATAAACATATTACAATAGCCAATTACAATTTATTGATCAATTAACTCATAGCAATAATTGCAATTTAGCTACATTGCAGTTCATAAATTCGTCACAATATATTGATTCATTAATTCATAGCAAGCATTAAACAGTTAATTGCAATTTGTCTACATTGCAATTCATAAATTCATCAACAATGGGGAACACTCACTGACCCCTGGGATCCCAACTCGTCTCCTTCTTTTGCCTCTCATGGTCATTGGTCCAGTCAGGGGGTTCTTGGATAGTTTAGCAGTTTGATGTAGCCAGTGTCTGTCGGTGTAGGCAGAATCTTCCATTGTCTCAGTAGCTTATATCCATCAGTGCAGGCCAGATTTCTTGGCTATGAAAAGAGCATTTGAGTCTTTGGTTCTGAAAAGAGCCTTTGGGTCTTCAGTGTTCAGCTCATTGTGTCCACAGAAGTGCTGTTTAAGTTGAAATCCCAGAGTTTATATACTTTTAGGAGCTATTACGTGTTCAACCATAACATTCAAACTTTGGGTTTCATTATATTCAACTAATAATATTAAGAATAACAACATTCAAGGGAACTCTGGTAGCCTAGTGGCAAAAAGTTGCACTGTAATCTCAGAGGTACGTGGTTCAAATCCACCAGATACGTTGCTGGAGAAGGAGGGGCACTCTCCCCCTTACCAGTTAGATCCACTTAGAGATGGTGAGGTTGGCTCAAGATAGGGCAAAGTTCAGGGTCATTGTTCATATGGTCACTATGAGTTACATTAGCTCAATGGCACACCACAGCAACAACAACAGCATTAAATATTTATTTACACACTATCTAATATTTTTAAGAAACTGGAAGATGATATTAAATGTTCAAAGAATTATATAAATTGGCAAAAATGGTCAAAATACCTGAAATTAAATATGTACTAAGAACAAGTAATGACCAAACATAGTTGCATTTGAGTCTGCTCCAACTCTTAGTACTGCTCCAGAGTTTTTTCAAGATTTAATCTTCCATAAGAAAATCGCTCAGACTTTTTTATTGGGTACCTACAGGTGATATCAAATCACTGACCTTTCAGTTAATAATTGAGCAAGTAACAGTTTGTACCATCCAGGGAGGGTACTCTGAAGGGTTAGTGGTGAGAAGATGAGCTGCAATCTCAAAGGCCCATGGTTCAAATCACGCAGCTGCTTCACAGGAGAAAGATGGGCAATCTCCTCATTTGCAATTAACTACCTCTGAAAACTTACTGGAAGGTCAAATATTAAATAAGTTCTGGCTCAGTGGTACACAACAATAACCACAAACACTCAGGGACTTACAGTATACAGTAAAAAGCAAAAGATGAATTAAATTGAAGACATGACAACATAATCTATCTAAAATTAAACAAAGTGAAAGAAAACATTGGAAGTAAAAATGAAACAAGAATCTGAGTATATTCAAGCAGTTTAGTACGTAAATAACTAAAGTCCACAGATAGAAGGGACAGTGGATAGGGGAAATATTTGAAGAATATCATTCACACTCATTCATTGTTGTCAAGTTAGAACCGACTTCTAGTTGACTCTCTTGGGGACTTTGCAGAGCATGTAAATCACATGGAAAGAATTGGTCATCTTTCTCCTGTGGAACCGTTAGTGGATTCACACCTTTGGGTTAACAAAATAACTCTTTATGTACTAAGATACTAGAACTCCTCTTTAAGATTGTAAAGATTTCCACATTTGATTAAAACTATGACTAGGAAAGTGAGAGTATAAGTTCTTTGAAACAAATGAAAATTCAATATATCAAAACCTCTGGAAGACAGGCTAAGGCAGTCTTCAGGAGGGTAGTTCCTAGCAAAAGGCAAACCTAACTTAGCACACCATTAAATAGAAAAACAACAATAATCTAATCTCACAGTATCTAGAAGAAAGGAAATTACAAGGACAGGAGTTAAAAATCACTGGGCCAGAAAACCAAAATCTGTGAGATAGAAAACCAGTTTAAACCAGGAGCTGATTCTTAGAAAGGGTCAATAAAATAATAAAATCAGTGACAAATTTGGAAAAAGAAAAGAAAGAGAAAATAAAAACAATTCAAATTAGAAATAAAAGAGATGAACGTACTTGGCAGCTCCCATTAAGTTCAAATCCTGGAAGTGGGCTCTGATAAACACCAGCTTTACCCTCAGAAGTCCATCAGCTTGTTTCAGTTTATAAAGACAGTCTGTCTTTCTTTCCTTTGTTTTTCTTTCTCTCTTTCCCTGCTTACGCTTCTTTCATATGTGAATCTCTTCAATTAAAAGTCCAAAGTGAGTAAAAAATATAAATTAAAATACAAATCTTTTCAAAGTACAGGAAGGTTGTTGTTTGTTGTTATGTGCCTTCAAGTCACCTGTGACTCTTAGCGATCATATGTACAACAGCCCTAAACCCTGTTCTATCCCTTGCCAATCTTATTGTCTCCGACATGCCCATCCACATTACCCCAGTAACTGAATCAATTTATCTCATTGAGGGTCTTCCTCTCCTGTGCTGTCCCTCCACACTCCCAAGCATGATGTCCCTCTCCAAGGACTGACCTCGCCTTGCAACATGTACAAAGTATGTCAAATGAAGCTTCAGAATCCTTGCCTCCAATGACCAGCCTGGCTTCACCCTCTCCAGGAAAAATTTGTTTGTTCTCCTAGCAGTGCATGGTATATTCAATACTCTTCCCCAGCACCACAGCTCAAAAGCATCAATTCTCCTTCTATCATCCCTTGTCATTGTCCATGTCTCTGCTGTATAGCAAGTAATTGCAAAGACTGTGGCCTGAATCAGATTCACCTCCAGACTGACATTATTGCTCATCAGTACTTTGGAGAGATCTCTGACAGTGGACTTTCCCAATGCAATTTGTCTTTTAAATTTCTGGCTGCTGGTGTCAAGAGTGTTGATTGTGGAGTCAAGCAAACGAAATCTGTTAACAATCTCAGTCAGTTCACCATCTATCATGATGCTGCCAATTGGCCCTTGGTGAGAATTTGTGTTTTCTTGATGTTGAGCTTCAATCCATATTGAAGTCTGCAGTTCTTGGCCTTCTGCAACAAGCACTTCAGGTCCTCCTGTTTCAGCAAGCATGGTTGTGTTATCTGCATAATGTGGGTTGTTGATGAGTCTACTTCCAATCTTGATGCCACACTCCTCCTAATAAAGCCAGCCACCCATATGATTTGTTGCACGAATAGATTGAAAAGATATGCAGATAGGACACATTCTTGATGCACACCCTTCCATTTTGAACCACACAGTGTTTCCTCACTCTGTTCTGACAATTACCTCTTGGTCCAAGCATAGGTTTCACACTAGCATGATCAAGTATTTTGGGATTCTCATTCTTCTCAGAGTCAGCCACGTAGTCAAATGCCTTTGCATAGTGTTGTTATGTGCCATCGAGTCACTTGCGACTCATAGCGACCCTATGTACAACAATGAGTGAGTTTGCATAGTAGGTGAAAACAAACAAACGAAAAACCAAAAACCAAAAACCCCATAAATAGACATTCTCCTGGTACTCTCTGCTTTCAGCCAAGTTGCATCTAGTAAGATCTGTTATTTCCCCTGGAGTAAACTTTGGAACCCACTACCAGATTCTACTGTTTTTGGTTTTTGTGGTTTTTTTTTTTTTTAATTTGGTTTGCTTACAAAGTTTGTTATACATTGCATTTCATACTATTTTCATTCACACTGTGTTTCATACAATGATCCTCATGCATCTAGTTTCATAAAATCAATTACCATTGGACATTGTCCATCATTACCGCATCTTTTTGACTGAATCCTTCCCCTTTCCTTGCCCCCTCCCTCCACTCACCAAACTCTACCCCCTTGAGTTCCCAAATATATTTTGCTAGTTATCCTTCTATATTTACAATAATGGTCTTATGCAAATTGAACTTTTATCAAGCTTGTATCCAGGATAGATCTTCCCTGTTAGTATTTCTAATAAAACACTAGCCAAATATAAAATTACACTCTTTCTAAAATTACAATATACTATAATCATTTCTATCATACCTAGATCCCCTGAGTGGAAGTAGGAGGAATATAACAATGAAAAAATATGCTGAACTTAGACATATTCCTTCAGTACTGTTCACCTAGCATTCACAAATGTATAGATAAGCAAAAGGTGTTGTTGGCTGGAGGAACAGGGAGTCATAAGAATCTTTGGCTTATTTACTTGGCCTCATATGGGGGATAAGTCTGAGTAAAAGGACCTATAGGTTTGGAGCTCTGGGAAAAGTGTGGATTACTGAGTTTGTGGCTGATGCTCATTTGAACCTAGTTACTCATGGATGAGGATGAGGAGACCAGAACTCAATCAGACACAAAAAAGACGACCCATGCTTTGGTCTAGGGTCAGTTGTTGAAATCTGGTGGTTTGCACTTGCCTGGACTGTGTTTGTGGATGCAGATGCTCAATGTTTCCAAACTGAAAGTAAGATTCTTCAATAAAAGGTACATGCTTGTTCCTTCAGAGTACTGGTTTGTTAGGGATGGGCAAATCAGAAATTGGCTATCCAAAATAGGGACATCAAAGCACGAAGCATGAAGCAGCTGGCTTACATGATATCACCAATATAATTTAGTAAGATGATTTTAAGGGGGAGAAAACCCCGTAATATGCAGGAATTACATAAAATTTACCATGAAAGACTGTATAAAACACAATGCATGTGAATGAAATACAATTTATATGAATGATTGTATGATAACCAATAAAAATATGTAATACAAAAATCTAAAATTACTACAAAAAATTTGAAAAAAGAAATTAAAAAGGTGACATCACAACTGAACCATCTGCAATAGATAATAAAAGTATATTATGAAAAGGTAGCTCTGGTGGCCTAGTAGCAAGAAGCTGCAGTGCAATCAGTTTCAGGCTACTAGCTGCTCCATGGGAGAAGGATGGGCGATCTCTTCCCATGTGATTAATTGACTCCGAAAACCCGCTGGTGGGTCTGCTATGTGTCGGTTCTGTCTCAACAGTAAACACCACCACCACGCTTGGATAACTTTAAAAAACTAGAGGAAATGGGAAAATTCCTAGAAACTTACACTGTACCCAGATTGGCATTGAAAACACTTGAACAGATCCATCACAAAAGGAAAAGTAGAGCTGGTCATAAGAAAGACCCACCTCCAATAAAAGTCCTGGCCCAGATGACTCCACAGCTGAATTCTATCAAACATTCAGAGTCAGATTATCACCAATTCTATTTAAATCTTCATTTAAAAAAATAGAAAAATAAGGAACACTCCCAGAGCCATTCTGTGAAGCAAACATAACCTTAAAGCCAAAACCAAAGACATTACTAAAATAGAAAACTATAGACCAGTGTCTATCATGAATATGTTGTTGTGTCATGTACCATAGAGTCAGAACCGTCCAGCAGGTTTTCAGAGGGAGTTAACTACACCAGAAAAGAATACCCATTCCTCTCCAGTGAAGCAGCTGGTGGATTCAAACCATCTGCCTTAGGGATTGCAGCTCAGCTTCTTTGCCACTAGGCCACCAGTGCTCATCAAGTTGAGAACTACTCATAGTAACCCTGTCTTTAAATCCAGTCCAATAGAATCTAATAAAAAATAATAAAATAAATATGATATAAATATAAATATAAACAATAATTCATTATGGTCAAGGGGGATTCATAACAAATACGTAAGGATAAGTAAATAAATATCATTCATCACATTAACAAAGCAAAGAACAAGAGCTACATGATTTTATCAGCTTATACAAAAAGGTCTTTGATAAGATTCAACACCCATTCTTGATTAAATTACTCAAAAAGTAGGCATAGAAAGGAATTTCCTTAAAGCAGTGAAAAATATATATGTAAAACAAAGAACCAACATCATTCTTAATAGAGAAAGACTAAAGGCATCCTCTGCTGAACAGGGACCAGATAAAGATGCCCATTTTTATCATTCTTTTTCAGTACCATATTGGAAGTACTTGCTAAAGCAATAAGACAAGCAAATAAAAGGCATCTAGGTCAGCATAGAGTTGGTAAAACTGTCACTCTATGCAAACAACATGTTAGTATATACAGAAACCCCCAAAGATTCAACAACAACAAAAAAACCTGTTAGATCTGCTAGAGCAGTTTATTAGGATGAAAGATATATTATTAGAAAGATATGTATTAGTATGAAAGAGCAATATACAATAATAAGTGAGATTTTTCTAGAAGGAATCTAAGAAAAAAATACCTTTTATAATAGTCAATCACAAATTGAGATACTTGGAAATAAACCTAACTAGCAACACACTAGAGACACAAAAACCTGTACAAAGAAAACTATAAGAAACAGTAAGAGACTTAACTAAATGTAAAAATATTTCCTGTTCATGGGTAGGAAGACTCAACATAGTTAAAATGACATATTAAAAAAAGCACTGCACTGAAGCAGATGAGGGAGAATACTGTTTAAAAGGAATATATGATTAGGTATTATTTGCATGACAAGAGCCCAGAAGAAGAGATGATGCATAGTAAAGTGAACTGAGGGGGGACAGCATAACAATGAAAGGATTTTTTTTTCAAAGTAAAAAATGAACTGGAGGGAGGAGTGGAGGGGTTGGGCAGGGATAAAAATGTGCAACAATGAGTGAATGGAAATCCAGGTTCTCTATAAACGTCCATTAAAATCTTAATTTAACAAAAGCAATCTGTATGCTTACTGCTACCCCGATACTGATACCAACTTCATTTTTCAAAGAGATTAAAAAGGCAATTGGCAAGTTTGCTAGGAAAGGATAGAGAACCTGAACAAGCTAATCACTTCTGAAAAACAAAAAATAAATTGGAGGCATAGGAGTCCCTGAACTCAAAACCTCCTACACAGCTGTAATAACTAAACCAGCATGGTACTTGTATGACAAACACATAGACCAATGGAATAGTATTAAGTACTCAAAAATTAACCCATTGAGAATTAAAAAATTAACTCATCCACCTAAAGTCAACTAGTACTTGACAAGGAAACAAAACTTATCAAATGGGGAAATGACAACCTCTTAAATAAATGATCCAGTAAAAAATGGATATCTAACTGTAAATAGCTAAGTCAGGATCTATATTTTACAACACACACAAAAATAAACTCAAAGAGGATAAGAGACTTAGGGGTAAATCCCCAAGCCATAACGGTCATAAGAGACAAAATAAGACCAAACTTAGAAATCCTAGCCTATGGTATAATTAGGCTGGCAAATACAGACAGAAAGTCAAAAAGAAAATAATATTAATGAATGAGACTTTCTAAAGATTAAGTTTCTTTATACATCATTTTTTTCTATTAGAATTGGACAATTTTTTTTCTATTAGAATTGGACAATTAAAACAGACATGGGGGGGGAAGAAGAACGAACTGGGGAGAAGGGTGGAGAAAACAGTGCAACAATGAATGAATGAAAACCCAAAATCTCTCTAAATGTTCATTAAAACTAATAAAATTTAATAATAATAAAAAAAACACAACTAAAAGTTTCCTAGATGTAACCAACTAACTCAAAGGACTGATTTTCTGGGTTTGAAGGATTAGAACTACAGTAGGACCTCTCAATCAGTTGGCATAATAAAGTTATACTCTAAAAATAAAAAGAAAGAAAAGAAAACCTACACAGTGAGTAAAAACACTTGACAATGCCATCTCAGACAAGAAAAGTTTACATAATACTAAAGGGCCTCCACAGGGAAATCTGATAACACAATAACAAATGGGTAAAATACATGGTAAGATTTCACAGAGGAAGATATTCAGACGGCAAAAAAACACACGAAGAAATGTTCCAAATCACTGATAATAAGAGAGATGCAAACCCAAACCACAATGAGCTACCATCTCACTCCAGTAGCAGTGGCAACACTTAATAGAACAAAAAGCAATAAATGCTGAAGAGAATATGGAGAGATTGGAACTCTCATACACTGCTAGTGTGATTGTAAAATGGTGAAATAATTTTAGAAGGCAGTTTGACATTTTCTTAAAAAGCTGAACATAGAAATCCCACATAACCCAGCTATTCCACTGTTAGGAATATACTCCAAGGAAAACAGAACTAAGACACAAATGGATATTTGAAATAAAAAAGACAAATTGCATTAGGAAAATGTGCTGTCAGAGACTTCTTCAGAGTGCTAAAGAGCAACGATGTCAGTCTAGAGACTAAGGGGCACCTGATAGAGGCCATGGTTTTCACTATTACTTGCTATGCATGAGAGAGCTGGACAAGGAATGACAGAAGAATTATTCATGCCTTTGAGTTGGAGAACAGTATGAATATGCCATGAACTTCCAAGAGAATTAACAGGTCTGTCCTGGAAAAGGTGAAACCAATCTGATCCTTGGAAACAAGGATTTGAAACTCTTTCTCACATATTTTGGACATGTAGCCTGGAGAGATCAGTACTAGGAAAAGGATATTATGCTTGAAAGAGATGAGGGACAGCACAGAAGAGAAAGGCCTTGAAAGAGATGGATTGGCACAATAACTGGGGTAATAACAGTATCTGTGTGTCAGAGACAGTGAGATTGGCTCAAGATAAAGCAAGATTCAGAGCTATTCCGTGCATAGGGTCACTTTGAGCCATATTCTACTTGAAGGCACATAAGAACAGCATATTCATAACAACATTATTCACAATAGCTAGAATATGGAAACAGCCAAAATGTCCATCAATAAGTGAATAGATTGAGAAATTGTGTTATATTCCCACAATTGAATACTATGCAGCACAAAGGAACAATATTTTGTAAAATATTATATAACATGGGAGAATATTATGCTGAGTGAACAAACTCATTTTCATAAGGAAAAATACTGCATTAGTCCATTATCTTGTTTTTCCAAAACTTTAATTGGGAATCTGGCACAAATAAGAAGATAAATAATTGCAGGATAAATTCACAACTAAAAACATATTGTTGTACCTGATCTTTTAGAACTATAAGTTTAATGTCGGTGGCTGTGCCCTCTATAAGTCTATTATTGCAAAAATAAAAGGATAATTAATAAGATGTGTATAAAAGTCCAAAAGGTAAAGGGAAGGGGGGAAGGGGGAAGATCTCCAACTACTCAGTAGTTTCTACTATCTTTGTGATTCCACTACCCCTTCCCTTTGGAACTTTTTTTATATCTTGCTCAGTTTTCCTATTTTCAAAATAGTAGACTTATTCAATATTTGTCCTTTTGTGGCCTAGTTATTTCACTCAGCTTAATGTCCTTCTCTAGGTTAGCCCCTATTTTTTAAGTTTGTTTTTTCATCTTTTAGGGGGAAACAGGGGGAAAGGAGAGAATGAAGTCCCTGGGGTTACCTAGGAAATAAGTATATTTCAAAATGAAGGATTTCTTCCTCAACATTGATGAGGACAAAGACAATAATGCTAATGATACTTATAACATTGATACTGGCAAATGCAAGTTAGATCAATTGAAGGTAGTGTCCTAATACTAAAATATGTTGCTGTTGTTGTTGTTATGTGCCATCGAGTCACTTGCGACTCATAGTGACCCTATGTACATCAGCTCTAAACTCTGCTCTGTCCTGTGCCAATCTCATTGCCTCCGACACACTCATCCCGACTGTCCCAGTCACCAAATCAATCCATCTTTCAGAGGGCCTTCCCCTCCTGCGCCTGCCCTCCACCCTCCCAAGCATGATGTCCCTCTCTAAGGACCGATCTCTCCTTACAACATGACCAAAGTATGTCAGACGAAGCCTCAGAATTCTTGCCTCCAAGGAGGAGTCCGGTTTAACCCTCTCTAGGATGAATCTGTTCTCTTAGCAGTCCATGGCACCTTCAGCACTCTTCTCCAACACCAAAGCTCAAAAGCATCAATTCTCCTTCTATCCTCCTTGGTCATTTATAGAATTATATTTAAGCCACCAATTACCAGAAAGGCTAAACACTTTCAAGCTTCCATAGTTATAGAATATCTTTAAAACAAATTTTATATATTAAAACAACCTTTAACAGTGTGGACCTACCCCTCATTTATCAACTATCTCAATATCCAATATTTTTCAGTTACAGCAGTCATAGAAAATTTGTTACCCAACTATTTTTCACATGAAATATGTACATTTCCATTGTGCACATGACACAATTTTGCTTTCTGAAAGTGAGGAGCACTTGAAATACTTAATGCAGAAGATCAAGGATCAAACTCTTCAATATGGATTTTGTCTACTCATCAAGAAAACAGAGTTGTTCATCACTGGAGCAATATCATAATAGATGGAGTAAGGGTTGAAATTGTCAATGATTTTATTTTGCATGTATCAACAACAAACACCCTGGGTCTCAACAGTCAGGAGATGTATTGAATTGGGGAAATCCACTGTCAGGGATATCTCCAAAATACTGAGGATGAGTGATATCAATTTGAAAACTAGGGTGAACCTGATTCATGCCAATGTCTTTTCAATCATTCACTACACATCTGAGAGCTTGACAATAAAGAAAGATGACAGAAGAATCAATACCTTTGAGTTGTGGTGTAGGGAAAGAGTACTGAATATCCCAGGGACTTATAGAAGAATCAACCAATATATTGTGGAAAAAGGGCACCCAAAATGCTCCTTAGAGGTAAAGATGGCAAAGCTTCACCTCTCATAGCATGTTGCTAGTAAAAGCTATTATTTTTAAAGGGATATCATGCTTAGGATTTATGTAGGGTCATTGACAGAGAGAAAGATCCCCCAATGAAATGAATTGACATAATGACTACAGCAATGGACTCATGTATGTCTGAGATTATGAGGATGGCACAGCACAGGACAGGGTTTAGGCCTGTTGTGTATATTCAGCTCCTAACAACAACAACAACAATGTACAGGCTTCAGAAACCCACTGGAAGTTCAGGTCTAAGTAAGAATCAACTCCTTGGCAGTAAATTGTTGTACATAGCTGTTGAATAACCACAGAGTTGAAGGGATTTTTTTAAGTCTTAATGATTATCTCAGGATAATATTTACATGGGTTCATATACTTTTTAAAAAAATTTTATTTTATTAATTTTATTGAACATTTTCAGAGATTTTTTAATTTTTATTCATTCATTGTTGCACTTTTTTCTTTACCTCCCTCCCCCTAGTTCATGCCTCTTGTTCATATAGTTTTTATGACTCCAGTATGTCTGAAATCCATGAAAAATTATTTTCTGCAATTTACTCCTTTTGATCAGAGATAATTCTATAGCATGTTTAGTCAATATGTACAGTAGAAGTAGTTGTCACCACCAAGTTTTTTAGGTTTTTTAATTTTTATTTCATGGCAAAGGATTTATTTATTAAGGAGAAAATTAACAACACATTCAATAGTCCTCTCTTCTTCCTCATTCTCTTCTTTCCTTGTTGTTCTATGACAATAAAGATTTATTTTTGTGCCTTGTATTACTACTTGTAAACTTTCCAGATACCAGGCACTATGTCATCAACAAAAGGTTGTTGTTATAAGATGCAGTCAAGTAATTCATAGCTACCCAATGAACAACAGATATGAACGTGTCCTATCCTGTGCCATTATCACAATTGTCATCACCCTCAAGGCCATTGCTGCAGTCACTGAATCAATCCACCTGGTTGAGAGTCTTCCTTTCCTTCGTCATCCCTCCGCCTTCCCAAGCATAATGTCCATCCCAAGAAATAGCCTCTCCAAGCAACATGCCCAAATATGTGAGCTGAAACTTCATCATGTTTGCCTCCAAGGAGCACTCTAGCTGTACTTTGTCCAAGACATATATGTTTGCACTTTTAGCAATCCATTGAATATTTAGGACTCATCTCAAATACAATTCAAAGGCATCAATTATTCTCTCACCCTTAGTCATTGTCTAGATCTTAAATGTGACTGAAAAAAATCATGGCCCTAATCGGGCACAACTTAGTCCTCAAACTGACATCATTGTTCCTCAATAATTTGGAGAAGCCCATGACTACAAATTTTTCCTGGGCAATATGTCTTATGATCTGACTGCTAGTATCAAGTGTATTGATTGTAGCACAGTTAACTTGGATGTCTCATGAAATCATAACCCTAAATCTCCCAACTAGGATCTAAATCCCATTAGGCTTTTGAATGAACCTAAAACCCAGGGAAAATGAAATCACTTTCTATCAAATAAGTGACAACAGTAATATGGATAGGTCTTAACTTTTAATAAAACCCCTTCCCAATTACCAAACACTGCAAAAGACATTTAAGAGGGGGGGGAAATTATAAGACTCATAGGAAATACACAAAGGGAAACATTCTGAAACCAGGGTCTGGGTTTTTTTTTTATTTACAAGTTAATGATAAAGGAAATTAAGATTAAAAAGTCCTATTTCCCAACATCTCATTCTACTCTGTCTCTGAGAGAATAGTTTTCATTGTAACTGGCATTGCATCAGTTGAGTACAGCCTGGAATGAGTTCTAGTTCTTCAGAAGTTGTGGAGTTATTTCAATTCCAATAGTCTCTTCGGAGCCCACTTGTTAAGAGTCCAAGGAATTATTAGGGCTCACATGATTATTCATAAAATTATTAGAGCCATCACTTCACACCAATAAAATTCAGAAAGTGAGATAATCTCCATGTACCGAAACAATTACTCATGGCAAAATCGTATTCCCAGAATCTAGGAAGTTTTATCAATGAATAGCAAAGCTGAATGTAGTATTGAATGTAAAGAAAGACAATATCCTAGGCCACTATGTGGGTTCTTGATAAAGAAGATTGTATGGAGAAAATATCTTTTTTTTTTATTTGTTCCAAGAGACCAGTCATCTATAGTTAGCTACCTAGAATCAATCATCTGTGAACTTTCAACTATTTAATCTCAGAGCAAGTGACAAATTTTGACAGTCTAGCTGGGCTTTATGAGGAGAAATGTGATATCAGAATTGGGAGAAGACTCATCAACAACCTACATTATGCAGATGACACAACCTTGTTTGCTGAAAATGAGGAGGACCTGAAGCACTTGCTGCAGAAAGTCAAGGACTGAAGTCTTCAATAGGAATTGCAGCTCAAAATCAAGAAGACAAAGATTCTCACTACTATTAGTAGCAGCACCATGATAGGTAGAGAAGAGATTGAAGTTGTTAATAATTATAGCTTGCTCGGCTCCACAACCAACACTCTTAGCATCAGCAGTCAGAAAATCAAAAGATTCATTGCATTGGTAAAATCTGTTGTCAGGGATATCTCCAGAGTACTGAAAAGCAATGATGGCATTCTAGAGATTAAGGTGCTCCTGATCCAGGCCATGATCTTTGCAATTACTTGTTATGCATCAGAGAGCTGGACAATGACAGAAGAAGAATTGATGCCTTTGAATTGTGGTGCTGGAAAAGAGGGGGGTTTTGTATTTTTTTTTAAAGTGTCTTAAATATAGCACGGACCATCAAGAAAACAAATAGGTCTGTCTTGGAGATGGTGAAACCGAGCTTCTCTTTGGAGACTAGGACTTTTAAGTACAGTCTCACATACTCTGGGCATGTGGCCAGGAGGGGCCAGTCCTTGGAGAAAGACTTCATGCTCAGAAGAGTGGAGGGACAGTGTGGGAGAGGAAGCCCCGGGATGAGATTAATTGATACAGTTACTGGGGCAATGGAGGTAGGTGAGTCAGAATCAGGGAGACTGGTTCAGGACAGAACAGGTTTCAGAGCTGCTGTTGTACATAGGGTCATTCTGAATTACAGGTAACTCGAAGGGATATAAGAGCAACCACCATTGACGTGCCCTTACTACCTTCTTCAAAAGTTTCTAAGTTTACAAAGGAGGTAGTTTAGATACCAGCTCTTACATAAAATTCCCCCCTTTTGCATCCAATCCTTGAAAAAAAATACTTTCCATTTCCCTCTGAGATTGGTGCTTTGGGTGCCCAGATGATATGAGCAGTTACACTCTTTTGTTGCAGTGATTTTTAAGCTTATGCTACAATTGCTTCCCTTCTCTCTCGCTGTGATTGCTTAGTCCTGAGAAACCTGTCTGAGGGATGATTATTCCCTTATAGACAATTCACTATCTATATTTAATTTGAGAGCACTCAGTGGGGCTTGAGTCTAGAGCCATGTGTACCCGTAGGAAGCCAATGCATTCTTCTTCAAGGCTCCCTCGTTGGCATGCAGAAGGACTTTTGTTACAGCTGACCTGGCACTGCTCACCTAGGCCTGGCAATAACAATTTAAAACTAAAGCCTTACTAAGTATGTCTGTGTTCCATGAAGGTCTGGCTTCTATAGCCGTGTCTCTATAAAAACAGTCACTCTCCCGTGAGCAAAGCTGTCATAAGCTGCATTCACTGCCAAGATCAAAATCTCACATGGTCTACAATTGAAAATCATCTACACCGGCCACAGCCATTAATAAGCCAAACACTGAACTATAAAAAAGCAACACTGCTCCAAACAAAAGACTCTTGCTGTAAAAAGCTACAGTATAAAAACCTAGAATTCGAGATAAGCATTGTAGGAATCCTTGCCCATTTATTTCCTCTCAGCTACTTCTCAGTGCTACGAAGGTGGTGCAAGAAAGGTTAAAGTTTTGATCTGTTGATCTTAAGAATGCTATGAGTACCGGTCAACTTGATTCCACCTAACAACAACTTCTTAGTGTTTCTAGCCTAAGAAACAAATCCTCTCATGTTTGTTAATTGAGTACACTTCTCCAAAAACTGCAATTCCCCACATAGTGCCTGATACCATGACACTTAATGCAGGGGAGAGCAAAGTAGACACTCAAAAGGATACAAAATAGTAATTTTCAACCTTAAAGAATAAAGAGTGATAGAAAAATATATAAATGTATCAAGCTGTTGCTGCTTTGGGTTACTAAGCAGAACGATTAAAGGGAAAAAGCAAAACCACAACACTAAACAGGTTATGTCTTGGTTAAATATTAGGACAACAGACAGGTAAATTGCAATTACCTTTAACATTAAATTTCCTCAAAAGAAATTATAATTTAGATATTTAAGTATTTTATTTTATTGATTATAATTCGAGGCAAAAAGAATGGATCTAACTTTTTTCCACTATAAAAGGAGAATATGAGCTCAACTGAGCAGAGTTTAGAAGGTTGAGTGTGGATTTCAACAATAACAAAGAAAGGGAAGAGCAAGCTAGACATACTGGCCTGACAAATACCATCTCCCTGAGACAATTAATGAGAGAATTCATCAGGATGTTGACTAACCAAAAGTAAAAGGACAGGCAGTGATTCATAAGTCAAGGAGAAAGAAAAAATATTCCAGATATATAATGAGAAACATTGTCATCTTTAGAGTTTACAGAAAGAGAGGAGACGATTATTTCACAGCACTGAAATTAGAAAATTTCTATATTATAGTTTGAAATTATTAGACGATAGCTTTACCTCTTCACCAAACTGAAGTAAATTCTGATTGTTTTGTTTCACCTAAAGACTTTTTAAAGTATCAATATATAGCTTTGCATGTTGTTTTTATGTGCTGTCCCATTACCTACGACCCAA
Organism: Elephantulus edwardii; assembly: GCF_000299155.1. NCBI lineage: Eukaryota > Metazoa > Chordata > Mammalia > Macroscelidea > Macroscelididae > Elephantulus > Elephantulus edwardii. Next base: position 10,036,245 of record NW_006399768.1, on the reverse strand, counting down.
AGCAATGTATGTACAGCAGCTCTGAAGCTTGTCCTGACTTAAACCAGTCTCAATTTGACACACCTACCCACATTATCCTAGTTATGATAGCAATTCATGTTACCCGGGGTCTTCCTCTCCTGCACTGTCTCTCCAGCCTTCTGAGCCAGATGTCCTTCTCCATGGTCTGGTCCATCCTGGCCATGTACCCAAATATGAAAGCCAGAACTTCAAAATCCTAGCCTCCATGGAGAAACTTGGTTTCACCATCTCCAAGAGTTATTTGTTTTCTTGTCAATCTGTATACTTTCAAGACTCTTCTCCAGTACCACAACTTGAAGGCATCAATTCTTCTTCTGTTGTCCTTAGTCATTGATCAGCTCTTTGATACATAGCAAGTAATTATGAATACCATGGCCTAGATCAAATAAACCTTAGTCTCTAGAGTGACACCATTGCTTTTCAGTACTCTGGAGAGGTCCCTGACAGTTTATTTTCCAAGTGCAATTCGTTTTTTGATTTCCTAACTGCTGGTGCCAAGAGTGTTGATTGTGGAGCCAAGCAAGCCGTAATTATTGACAATCTCAATCTTTTCTCCATCCATCTATCATGGTACTGACAATTGACAGATGATGAGAATCTTTGTCATCTTGATGTTGAACTTCAATTCATATTGAAGTTCTTGACCTTTTGCAGCAAGCGCTTCAGATCCTTCTCATTTTCAGCAAGCAAGGTCGTGCCATTTGCATAAAGCAGGTTGTTGATGGGTCTTCCTCCAATCTTGATACCAACTTCTGTCTCATAAAGCCCAGCCTCCTGAATGATCTGCATACAGATTGAAAAGGTATTGGGACAGGATGCTTCCCTGATGCACTCCTTTCCTGTTAGAACCATACAGTGTTCCTTGCTCTGTTCTAAGGACTGCTTCCTGGTCCAAGTATAGGTTTTACATAAGCACAATCAAGTGTTCCGAAATTCCCATTTCTTCAAGGTTAGCCACAATTTATTGTGATCCACACAGTCAAAAGTCTTTGTATAGTCAATGAAACACACATAGACATTTCTTTGGTTCTCTTTGCTTTATGCCAAGATTCTTCTTACATTGGTGCAGTCTCTTCTAAATCCATCTTGTATTTCTGGTAAGTCTCTGTCAGTGTACTGTTCCAGTCATTTCTGGATAATCTTCAGAAGGATTTTTCTAGCATTTGTTATCAGTGATATTGTTTGCTAATTTTCACGCTCTATTGGGTCACCATTTTTTAGAAAGGGAACAAATATGGTTCTCTCCCAGTCAATTGACCAGGTAGTTGTCCTCCAGATTTCTTGGCAAAATTTTGTGAAAACATCTGTGTTTGTTGAAATATGTCAATTGGTATTCCATCAATTTCTGGGGCTTTATATTTTTCCAACTCCTTCAGAGCAACGTGAACTTCCTCCTTCAACACTCATTGTCTCTTAATCACATGTTGTATCAGTCAATTCTTTTTGTTACAATAACTCTGTATACTCCTTCCATCTTCTTTTAGTGCTTTACAAATCATTCAATATTCTGCCCATAGCATCCTTAACCATTGAAACTCATCGCTTGACTTTGTTTTTTAGTTCCTTCTGACTCCAGCTCCTTACATATTTCATTATAATACTTTGCTCTGTCTTTCTGAGCTGCACTTTGCTTTATATAGGGCAGTATTATATCACCTAGGCAGTAATCAGATACACAAATATCTATATTTGTTACAATTCTAAAAAAAGGTGAATACATAGAGTGAAGAAATTATCAAACAATATCATTAATATCACATACAAGAAACATTATGCTGAAAATTATTGAAAAACTGGAACAGCATATCAAAAGAAAAGTGCCCTATATGCAGTCTGGGTTAAGAAGAGGCCGTTGTACTAGGGATATCATAGCTAAGGATCTTGGCTGAGAGCAGAGAATAACAGAGGAATGCATCCGTGTCTCATTAACTATGCAAAGACATTTGACTGTGTGAATCATAGACTCTGAGAAGAGTATTAACTCTGAGAAGAATGGGAATCCCAAAATACTTAATTGTGTCCTTGACAAACCTATACTTGGACCAGGATGCAGTCATCAGAACAGAGAAGGGAAAGACTGCATGGTTCAAAATCAGAAAGGGGTATGCCAGAGATATTTCCTATTTCTATAATACGTCAATCTATATGCAGAATAGATTATCCAAGAGGCTGGTCTCTGTGAGGAGAAATGTGGCATCAGAATTGGAGAAAGACTTATCTATATTATGCAAATGACACAATCCACTTGCTGAAACTGAGGAAGACCTGAAGAGCTTGCTGCAGAATGTCAAGGACTGCAGCCTTCAATATGGACTGAAGCCCAACATCAAGAAAGGAAAGATTCTCACAACTGGGCTAATCAGCAGCATCATGATAGTCAGTGAAGATATTGAGATTGTTAACAGCTTTAGTTTGCTTGGCTCCACAATAAACACTCTTGGTACCAGTAACCAGGAAATCAAAAGATGAATTGCATTGCAAAAGTTCGCTGTCAGGGATCTCTCCAAAGTACTGAAGAGCAACAACGATTATCTAGAGACTAAGGTGCATCTGATACAGGCCATAGTCTTTACAATCACCTTACTATGCATCAGAAAGCTGGGAAATGACTAGGGATGATAGAAGGAGAATTGATTTCTTTGAATTGTGGTGCTAGAGAAGAGTACTGAATATACCATGGAATAATGCTCTCCAGCCTCTCCCAATTTATGCAATATTTTTTGTAATTGTTGTTCCTGAATGCTGCATAGAATTTCATTGAATGAATGTACCACAATTTCTCAATCCTTTCGATTGTGGTTGGATATTTGAGCTGTTCTCGTGTTCTTGCAATGGTGAATAATGGTACTATGAACATTAGTGTACAGAGTATGTGAGACAAAGCCTCATCCTTCTTGCCTCCATTAAGCACTCTGGCTGCACCCTCTCCAAGACATATTTGTTTGTTATTTTGGCTGTCCATTTATGTTCAGTGTTCTTCATCAGCACTACAGCTCAAAGGCATCAATAATTCTTCTTCAATCCTTATTCATTTCCCAGCTCTCAGAAGTATAGCAAGTGATCTGAAAGACCATCCCTGAATCATTAATATCATATGCAAGCAAAATACTGCTGAAGATCATTCAAAAACAGCTGGAAAAGAACATATATAGGGAACTGCCAGAAGTTCAATCATGATTTAGAAGACGTGGTGGTACCAAGGCTATCATTGCTGATATCAAATGTATCCTGGCTGAAAATAAAGAATACCTGAAGAAGTATATTTGTGCTTTATTGACTATCCAAAGGCATTTGACTGTGTGGATCCTAACAAGTTGTGGCAGACATTGAGAAGAATGGGAGTCCCATAGCACTTAACTGTCCTTATGTGAACCCTATACTTGAACCAGGAAGCTGTTGTGTGAACAGAGCAGGGAAACACTGCATGGTTTACAATTACAAAAAAAATGTGTGTCAAGGTTGTATTCTCTTTCCCTACCTACTCAATCTGTATGCTGAGCAAATTATTTGAGAAGCTGAACTCTATGCAGAGGAATGTGACATCAGGATCAGAGAGAGACTCATCCATCATTTACAGAAGTAAAATTTAAATGTGAAGAATATTAGTTTCAGAACAGTTAACTCTTGTGAAAAACTGAAAATGAAGTTGATAATGGGTAAAACATGTTTTCTCAAATTGGTGAAGGGTTATATGTTTTCTTAAATATGTTTGACTCAAATAAGAATAATTGTTAAATATGAATGATAAGTATCAGTATGTTACATTAGAACTTAATCTCTAAAGCACTTGGATTGTGGACTATTCAGTCTACAGTACAGGCCCTAACTCAATTTGAGCCCTGACAAAAAAGTTCAGAGGCCATTTGAGTTCTCTGGTACTCCACAAATACTTGCTGACCATTAAACAGCAATCTAGTTGTGCTTAGATAAGTCTATGGCAAGCCCAGGGTGGATAGGTTGACCTCAGGCTTACACAATGAACTGGAGAACTTGTCTAGGGTTTTCCTTAGTGCTTTATGAAAAGTATTAACAAATCCTATCATTAAAGTTACAAGTTGGGGTCTCAGCAACTAGAACTCAGGGTCAAATAACAGTTCTGAGTAGGAATCCCAGAACCAATTTGTAAACTTTTGTTAAGCCTGCAATTGTGTATATATAGAAACAGAATGGAGAGGTGGGGACTGAAACACATTTTCCGTAGTCCCACCTGCAGCAGTGACGGGTTAAATTGCTATCAATCATAATCTTCTGGTGTTTCCTTTTTTTTTTTTTTTACTGTATAAAATGGAAACCACAGCTACGATTCAGTGGACTATCACCAGCCTATGGTATGTGCCAAAATTTCCTCTCATCCAGATGAGTATGTGTACTTTATCTTTGACCCCTTTAAGCCTAGATTTAAAAAGTCTAAATAGACTGTGTTTGAATCTGAGGTATTTTCTCTCTATCATAATGTTCATTATTACTGTAATTTTCTGTGTATTCTAAAATTTTCTGAATGTGCTGAGAAGGAAATGGTTATGTAAAATTGCTGACACCAGTCCCATTGTACTTTAATCTTAATGAGAAAAAGCAGGATGTTGAATATACTGCATGATCTCAGCTCTGCAGAATAGCCACGGTAAACTGGCAGCCACAGCCTGATAAAGACTTCAGCCCTGTTTGACTTGGCTATGCCCTAGAGTTGACCCATGCTGTTTTTTTAAAAATATGAAGGCCTTGCCAACTTTTAAAAAGTGAGAGATATATCATGAAATCTTGATTTTTGCCTTGTCTTGCAAAAAATAAAAATAAAAACCTGGCAACAGTCTCATAGGATAAAAAGATCAGTAGAACCTAGTGGCTGTTGACTCCTTCATGACTCTGAAAGACCACAAGAGTGGCAGCGAGCAAGTATTTCACCAGACCAAGATAGATGTCTGAAGACTCATAATATTGCACCAGAGCACCAAAAAGCCAAA